>NC_090444.1:1559200063-1559503093 GCF_031143425.1 Pleurodeles waltl | reverse complement strand
CATTTCATGAACTGCAGAGTAATATTAATCTAGCTGTCCATTCCAAAACACTGTAGCTATCATTGGTATTCATGGGCTCTCGATGCGCTGCCTTTACCTTGTTGCCACAGCGATTTCACATTTTCTACTAACCCTTCGTTTCCTTATGGTCATTAAGAAGGGATCCAAATAGCTCCTCTTGCATCCCTTACCCGCTTTAGTCCAACACTCTTGATTGGGAAATCCTGTATCTTTTCCTGCAGCATAAGCGGGCGGGTCATGCTTCCATCTTTCATGTCCAAAACACATTTTCTCAGCAATTAGGGAGGCACGGTGTCGGGGGACCCTGTCATTATTTCAAAACTCTCTCACTTCTGCAAAAAGGACGTACGATATATATATATATATATATATATATATATATATATATGTAACTGCAAATTTCAGAAAACTTCCTACCCTTGCACAAACTTCTTCATCATTTAATAGCTGTAAAATACAGAGGTCAAGTGGGCAATTAGAAAATGTGTGTTTCTTTAGAATATGTAGGAAAACTGTTTAGTAAAATTGATGTAAAATTTGCTTAAAAAGTACTAGCTCCAAAACAAAATCATAGATACTTTAGATACCCAGATACTTTAAGTAGATATGGCTCTAGGTTGAAACATGTTTTAAGCAGGGAGTAAAGCTTAACAGTAGGTTTACATAGTTATTCATTTTCCCTTAAAAGATGCAATCTTTCACAGAATAGCCGTTTTACACTTTTTATCTTCAATAGAAACAGAAGGTGTATTATCAAAGAAGAAAGAGTGCCCCAACTCGGCAAAGCCACACATAATATAAGCCAGACAAGGAATTGTATGACCCATTATCACATAAAATTAATTTTTAATGATGGCGTGTTACAGAGGAGCTGCTGTATTTTGCTAGATTGATATTCACAACGAGAATATTACTTTTGCAAAGACTTTTCAATATGAAAGCTTTAAGTTCTCGTGTAACAAAGTGAAGAGGGGAAGGAGGAGCCAAGGTAGGCCTCTACTGAAACGGTTCTTCTCTGCCTGTAGAGCTGAGCAATTTGCATATCCCCACACCACAGCATCATATAAAGTCCAAGGGAGGCATTGACTTTCATAAATTTCTGGTAGATGTAAGATCATTTTGCCTCCACGCCCCACCCCCTGCTCCCACGCGTGTGCTTGGCAAATTAAAAAGAGTATCCACAAACTGACTAAGGCCCATATTTATACTTTTTGACGCAAAATTGCCAGTGAGCAATTCCATCATTTTGTGCAGTACATTGACATAAGCAGCCCATGTCTGAGATGAAATGGGAGGAATGTGGGGAGGAGCATCAAGAAAATGAAGCACCCAGCCAAATTGGATAATCTGAAGAACCCATAGGTCTGAAAAAATGAAGGGGCATATTTATACTCCGTTTGCGCCGAATTTGCGTCGTTTTTTTCGACGCAAATTCGACGCAAAACTAACTCCATATTTATACTTTGGCGCTAGACGCGTCTAGCGCCAAAGTTCATGGAGTTAGCGTCATTTTTTTGCGTGAACACCTTCCTTGAGTTAATGATATGCAAGGTAGGCGTTCCCGTCTTAAAAAATGACTGCGATGCATATGCGTCGTATTTATACTCCCGGGCAAAAATGACGCCCGGGAGTGGGCGGGTCTAAAAAACCCGCATTTGCGCCGGATTTTAGCGCCTGGGTCAGGGCAGGCGTTAAGGGACCTGTGGGCTCAGAATGAGCCCAGAGGTGCCCTCCCCTGCCCCCAGGGACCCCCCCTGCCACCCTTGCCCACCCCAGGAGGACACCCAAGGATGGAGGGACCCACCCCAGGGACATTAAGGTAAGTCCAGGTAAGTATTTTTTTTAGTTTTTTTTTGTGGCATAGGGGGGCCTGATTTGTGCCCCCCTACATGCCACTATGCCCAATGACCATGCCCAGGGGACAGAAGTCCCCTGGGCATGGCCATTGGGCAAGGGGGCATGACTCCTGTCTTTGCTAAGACAGGAGTCATTTCAATGGGGGATGGGCGTCGTAAAAAAATGGCGCAAATCGGGTTGTGGCGATTTTTTTGCCTCAGCCTGACTTGCACCATTTCTGGACGCCCATACGCCATTTTCCCCCTACGCCGGCGCTGCCTGGTGTACGTCGTTTTTTTTAACGCACACCAGACAGCGCCGGCGGCTAACGCCGGCTAACGTCATTGAATAAATACGGCGCCCACATGGCGCTTCAGAATGGCGTTAGCCGGCGCTAATTTTTTTGACGCAAAACTGCATTGGTGCAGTTTTGCGTCAAAAAGTATAAATATGGGCCGAAATGCCCAGAAGGCAGCTAAGGCTGGATTCTGCAACCCAGTGGTCTCAAAATTAGGCCAGAGACTGAACTAAAGAGGTTTGGCAATAATAACAGTTAAAAAAGAGGATGAGGCGAGCATCTGCTATTGTTGACCAGGGCGCTTTGCACCTCCCCTACACATGCCACCATTCAATGTCTGCATGGGTTGCTCAATTGGCTTCAAGGGCTGTCTCTAGCAATATATGAGACCCCTCAAAAATGCTATATACTTCCTATACTGCTTTTGGGACTGGAGGACAAGGGAAGTAACCCCAGTGAGCGAGTTGCACCTCTGCTGTCTTTAAATCAATCTAAGGCTACATCAGTCTTGTCACCAAAGAGCTGAGATCCATCAAAGGGCATGTCCAACAAGAAGGCCTGATTATCAAAATGAGAATACAGTGGCATTCATCCAAGAATACCATCTAATGAAGACATTGGTACCTGGAGCACAGGAAGCAGACTCTACAGTGTCTAATCCAGAATGTAAAATCTACTTTACATCATTCTGACCATGGTGACCATCATGGTCTGCCTGAGCGAAGGCATTCCACATGTTCTCAGGCAAGGTCAGCAACACTCTGCGAGCTCTGTCCTAAATGACCTAAGTGTAATAGCCAAAAAGAAAATCTGCATTCAGGAAGTGTAATGCAAAGCTAGCAAAATACAAAAAAATATTTGCCTATAGCATCATTTAATTTTGCCTCTCTGTCAGGAGATTTGGAAGAAAGAGAATTTGGGTCCACTTTTCTCAAAGATACCTATACTAGAAGGCTTTGTAATGTTGAATAGCTAACCTCAAATATATCTTGCAATGGGGTGGATCCCTGCATAGCTGAAAATGGCTTTTTGACCAAGATGCCTTTCCTGAGGCAGTCAGAACTTCACCTAAAGGCAACAAGGCCCCCGAAAGTGACACCCCAGGATGCACAATTTCTGTGAGGAAGTTAGAGTTAGTCCCTTCCATGTCGAGACATACAATTAGGACTTACAGAACCCTGCAAACCACCCCAGCAAAGGAGACACTTTCCCCTTAAGAGGCCCTAAAGGTGTACCAAGGGCAGACTCCGTAGAGGAATCTAAGCCAGTAGTATTTTGAAAAATGAGGTAGAGGCCAGCATCTGTATAATGCGGCATGAGTAAATTATATGCGTCCTCAACATGGTCTTCATCATGAGGGACATTTTGGAGGCCTTGAATGTTTACTGAATGCAACCCAAAATATCCTCCATCTTCCTAACATATTGCAGCAAAAACAAAGAGGCTGTAGGAGACTTATCCTCAACATGTGTGTGGGCCTTGGCAATTGGGTACCAGAGAGCAGGCTCTGGCTGAAAATGGTTCCAGATTGGGCCCCAAGCTGCAATGAATCTGGAACTATGCCACCTGAATGGTAGCCATGCCAGGCATGGGGTATGTGGCAGAGGGATGGAGGCACAGCCTTCAGCTGTTCATCCAGCCTCAGCCATTGTTAGAATATTACACACCTCTAGATGCCTGACTTAAGGAGCCGATGGGTCCTTGGGATCTAAAGGTGCACTAATTGGAGCATAAATAACCTGAAAACGTTGCAGCACAGCCTCCTTGAAAGCCACAATTAGCTGTAGAGTCAACAACGGCCCGAGGATATTATTGGGGCTCATTGGTTGCAAATTAGGCACAGGGTTTGAGGCAGACACTGAAGTCAAAAAAGTGTGAAATAGCTGCTGAGTGAGTTCTCTCTCTCCCTAGATCTAGAATGTCTGCACATTGATGAGATCTGATCACAGTTCATATGGTTCTTCCTCAACTTGTCCTTAGACTTCTCCTTCACCTTTGATCTAGCCTAGAGCTACCTGACAAGGATGATCTCTCTCAAGACTGGCATTGCTTCTTTTGTTATGTCATAAGCTTGGCCCCACTATCTCTCATGGCATTCAGATGCCTCAAAGAACATGCTGCATCATTTAGAGTCATGTTTGGTCCCGAAGCACAATAAGCAAATGTCATGTGGGTCCATCACTGAGATCTGCTTTCAACATGCTTGGCACAGCTTGAAACCTGGCTGCAGGTCAACATCCATGCACACTACCAAAGTTTGTGCAAGAATTTGAAACTTCAATTACAATCTAAAATCGGTAAGAGCAGGGATCTGGATCCATATCTTCAATCGCTGAAAAAGAGGAACTAACATCAGCGTGCAGGGGTGAAGTATTTTTGCAGTTCTGTCTTTTCATCTGTGAAAGCAGGATAAAAAAACAAGGTGATGGATGGTGCCCAGCCGTTATTGCAGGAGTATGTAGATCCAGTCTGGTGTTCTGGGAGTTTTCTAAAGTGAGAAATCATAAGGTGAGAAACCTTTGGATAGAAGTATCCATCATAATGCTTTTATTGTTCGAGATCTTATATGCCTTTAGCCCCCGGCATGTCCCCAGCTTCAGCAGGAGTGGCATTGGCTCATTCTGACATTACTTCTGAGTTATTTTTTCTATAGAAAATGGAATATACCTCTGCTGATGAACTGTGGATATGATCTAAAAACGCAAGCTCTGGGTAGCTATCTCTTCCTCCAAGTCAGTAAGATTCTTACCCTTATTTTCCCTTTAAAATTGTTCCCATTATTTACAATGTTTCAGTTTTCCTTTACTCCCAGGATCATTATTGTAATTCTTCCTCTTTTTTTACCTTTGCACAAGTTTCACCTGCAATCTTGGACGGGTGCTTGCCTCATGACTGACCAGTTCTTTCTTACTTACATAAATACTTCTCTATTCAGCAACATTTACTTCAAGCAGAGATGGAGGAACTTGTAGTCTACTTGTTTGCTAGTAGCTCATAAGGTGCTTGGTCTGAACGTGTTTTCATAGGCATACCATCATCTGCATTATCACTAAACATGTTCTAAATATTCAGACATTATGTAGATAGCTGCTTCAGCATCACAGTACATAAGCTCACATTGATTTTCAGACTAATAAGCAATGTTACTATGTAAATCATAGCTTTGAATATAAAGAATGATTAGGGGAGTCACTCAAGAGCTGAATGTAAAGAGTAACAAAATATGAGAACTAGCTCAGACAGGATTAGCAGGTTTGTAGATTTAGGCGTCTCAGAAGAATACGTCTAGTGTGAAGGCTAAGTTACTGTCTGAGCTGGACAAAGCAACCTTCAAATACCACTCAATGTGATCAGGGCAACACATGAAGTATCATTGCAATATATAATTTCTGATACAGACACCTAGAATGTTGGGTAGAGATGTGGTACTCTTCTTCTGTAATCATGTCATATTTAAAAACAGGTGTACCTGTGCTTTTTCAGTCTGTTCCTCAATTTCATCTTTAGTCCTTTCTTCTAGGTATGTCATACTATAATCCCTCAAATGTACCAAGTATCTGCCTGCGTCCTTTATATTCTCATATGTGGTTGTAACACAAGACTGTGCTTGAACATTTTTGACTGAATTTTCTTTGTAAATAGGTTTAGGTTGAACCGGGGAAAATACGTTTGCATACATTATTATAATAAGACTGAACTTTGTGACAAATCCATGACATTGCAATACGTACACATTTCAAACCAATTATGCTGTTGCACATATGGCAGATGTTAGAAATTGGGTCTTTGGTTGACAGTCAGGTTACCCCCTGTTCAAGCAAGGACCCTCACTCTAGTCAGGTTAAAAGAGAATCACCCTCAGCTAACCCCTGCTTACCCCCTTGGTAGCTTGGCAGAGCAGTAGGCTTAACTTCAGAGTTCCAGGTGTAAAGTATTTGTACCAACACACACAGTAACTTAATGAAAACACTACAAATGGACACAACACCAGGTTAGAAAAATAGGAAATATTTATCTAAACAAAACAAGACCAAAACGACAAAAATCCAACATACACAAGTCAAGTTATGAATTTTTAAAGATTAAACTCAAAAATAGCGCTTAGAAACAAAAATGCTTCGATGAGGTGTTAACACGGCGTCGTGACGGAGTCGTTCCCAACAAGCCGACACCAGCGGCGCTGGACACGGAGTCGCGTAGGCCCCCAAGTACAGTACCTTTGGTGAAGAGTGAAAACAAGCCGATGCGCGAAGTCGGGGATTGCGGCGTCTGTGCGAAACGTTGAATCCGTGCACTTCGAACGGCGTCGGTCACAACGTGGTGCGGCAACTTCCACGGAGTCGCGGACTTCAGCGAGGCTGCAGCGGCGTCGGGCCTGCGAAGAGCGTCGCGTTCCAGCGAAGGTCACGGCGTCGGGTGCAGGCGGTGTCACCGGATTAAGCAGCAGCGTCGGTCCGAAGTCATCCGAAGTCGATTTCCTTGGATTTCCACCAGCTTTCCTTTCAAGGGCCCAGGGACTGGATAGGGCACCACTTGTCAAAGCAGGAGTCTCTCCAGAGACTACAGGTGCTGGCAGAGAGAAGTCTTTGCTGTCCCTGAGACTTGAAACAACAGGAGGCAAGCTCTAAATCAAGCCCTTGGAGATTTCTTCACAAGATGGATGGCACACAAAGTCCAGTCTTTGCCCTCTTACTCTGGCAGAAGCAGCACTGCAGGAAAGCTCCACAAAGCACAGTCACAGGCAGGGCAGCACTTCTTCCTCAGCTATTCAGCTCTTCTCCAGGCAGAGGTTCCTCTTGGTTCCAGAAGTGTTTCTAAAGTCTGTGGTTTTGGGTGCCCTTCTTATACCCAGTTTCTCCTTTGAAGTAGGCCTACTTCAAAGTAAAGTCTCTTTGGAATGTGAAATCCTGCCTTGCCCAGGCCAGGCCCCAGACACTCACCAGGGGGTTGGAAACTGCATTGTGTGAGGGCAGGCACAGCCCTTTCAGGTGCGAGTGACCACTCCTCCCCTCCCTCCTAGCACAGATGGCTCATCAAGATATGCAGGCTACACCCCAGCTCCCTTTGTGTCACTGTCTAGTGTGAGGTGCAACCAGCCCAACTGTCAAACTGACCCAGACAGGGAATCCACAAACAGGGAGAGTCACAGAAATGGTATAAGCAAGAAAATGCTCACTTTCTAAAAGTGGCATTTTCAAGCGCACAATCTTAAAATCAACTTTACTAAAAGATGTATTTTTAAATTGTGAGCTTGGAGACCCCAAACTCCACATGTCCATCCTCTCCCAAAGGGAATCTACACTTTAATCAGATTTAAAGGTAGCCCCCATGTTAACCTATGAGAGGGACAGGCCTTGCAACAGCAATATTTCACTGTCAGGACATATAAAACACATTACTATATGTCCTACCGTAATCATACACTGCACCCTGCCCTTGGGGCTACCTAAGGCCTACCTTAGGGGTGTCTGACATGTAAGAAAAGGGAAGGTTTAGGCCTGGCAAGTGGGTACACTTGCCAAGTCGAATTTACAGGTAAAACTGCACACACAGGCACTGCAATGGCAGGTCTGAGTCATGACTAAAGAGCTACTTATGTGGGTGGCACAACCAGTGCTGCAGGCCCACTAGTAGCATTTGATTTACAGGCCCTGGCACCTCTAGTGCACTTTACTAGGGACTTACTAGTAAATCAAATATGCCAATCACGGATAAACCAATCACATACACATTTTGTAAAGGAGCACTTGCACTTTAGCACTGGTTAGCAGTGGTAAAGTGCCAAGAGTAACAAAAACAGCAAAATCAGAGTCCAGCACACATCAACAACCTGGGGAACAGAGGCAAAAAGTTAAGGGAGACCACGCCAAGGATGAAAAGTCTAACACGTGTCCCCCCCAGCTGAAAGTGGGGAGCAACTACCAAACCTCATGGGAGTTCTCATCACTAAGGCGGAAGAACCTGGACAGACCATCAGAATTGGCGTGCTCTGTATCAGGACGGTGTTCCACCGTAAAGTCCATCCCCTGTAGGGAAATGGACCACCTAAACAGTTTTGGATTCTCACCCCTCATCTGCATTAACCATCTGAGGGGCCTGTGGTCGGTCTGAACTCGGAAGTGAGTCCCAAACAGGTCTTAGCTTCTTCAGTGCCCAGACCACAGCAAACGCTTCACGTTCTATGGCACTCCACCTACGTTCCCTGGGTAGTAACCTACTGCTAATGAAGGCTACGGGTTGATCTAGGCCCCCTTCATTAAGCTGTGAGAGTACTGCTCCCATACCATGCTCTGAGGCTTCTATTTGCACAACAAACTTCTTGGAGAAGTCAGGTGCCTTCAGCACAGGTGCTGTGCACATGGCAGCCTTCAGGGCATCAAAAGCGTTCTGGCAAGCCTCTGTCCAGATCACTTTCTTGGGTTGCTTCTTAGAAGTCAACTCAGTTAAGGGGTAACAATGGTACCATATCCCTTAACAAACCTCCTGTAATATCCTGTGAGACCTGAAAAGGCTCTCACTTCAGTCTGGGTCTTGGGAGGCTCCCAAGCCAGAATCTTGTCAATCTTAGGCTGCAGGGGTGCCACCTGGCCACTCCCCACCTGGTGGCCTAAGTACACCACAGAACCCTGCCCTATTTGGCACTTGCTCGCCTTAATAGTGAGGCCTGCCTTCTGCAGGGCCTATAACACTCTCCAAAGGTATTGCAGGGGTTCCTCCCATGTGGAACTAAACACAGCAATGTCATCAAGGTAGGCGGCACTGAACTCATCCAGTCCTGCCAATACCTGGTTGACCAACCTCTGAAAGGTGGCAGGGGCATTCTTCATCCCAAATGGCATCACTTTAAATTGAAAGTGTCCATCTAGTGTAGAGAATGCTGATCTCTCCTTGGCCCCCTCAGTTAAGGCAATCTGCCAGTACCCAGATGTTAAATCAAACATACTGAGGTACTTGGCAGCTCCCAACCAGTCAATGAGCTCATCAGCTTAGGGGATGGGGTGTGCGTCAGTCTTGCTGACCGCATTGAGTCCCCGGTAGTCCACACAGAATTTGAGTTCTGGGGTGGCACCAGGTGCAGCAGCCTTTGGGACCAATACCACTGGGCTGGCCCAAGGACTGCTGGAGTGCTCAATAACCCCTAGGGTAAGCATTTTGGATACCTCATCCTTAATGCATGCCCTGACCCTGTCAGTCACCCTGTAAACCTTCTGTTTAATAGGTGTACTGTCCCCAGTGTCCACATCATGTGTGCACAAGTGTGTGACTCCTGGGATCAGGGAAAACAGTGAGGAAAACTGTCCCAACACATGGCGACAGTCACCTTGCTGCTCCTCAGTCAGGGAGGGGGAGAGGATCACTCCCTCCACTGACCCATCTTTTTCTCCTGCAGACAGGAGGTCAGGAAGAGGCTCACTCTCCTCCTCTACCCCATCATCTGTCGCAAGGAGCATGGACAGTTCAGTACGCTCAAAGTGAGGTTTGAGGCGGTTGACATGCAGGACCCTTAAAGGGTTCCTTGGAGACCGCAAGTCCATCAGGTAGGTGACTTCACTCTTGCGCTCCACCACCTCAAATGGCCCAGTCCACTTATCCTGGAGCGCCCTAGGCTCCACTGGCGCCATCATCCACACTTTTTGACCAGGTTGAAACTCGACCAGAGTGGCATTCTGGTCATACCACCGTTTCATATCCTCCTGGCTTGCTTCCAGGTTCTCCTGAGCGAGACTCCTGAAGCGGGCAGTCTGGTTTCTCAAAGCCAGCATGTAACTGAATACATCCTGGGGGGGTTTACTAGGAGCTTTCTCCACAGCTTCCTTAACCAGACTCAAGGGTCCCCTCAGAGGGTGGCCATAAATCAGCTCAAAGGGACTAAACCCAAGTCCCTTTTGAGGCACCTCCCTGTAGGCGAACAGAAGGCATGGTAAGAGGACGTCCCACTTCCGCCTCAAGGGCTCTGACAGGCCCATGATCATGCCTTTTAAGGTGCGGTTGAATCTGTCAACCAGACCATTACTTTGGGGGTGGTAAGGGGTGGTGAACTTGTAGGTTACCCCACACTCCTTCCACAGAGACTTCATATACGTGAATATGAAGTTGGTACCCCTATCAGATACTACTTCCTTGGGGAACCCCATGCGGGTAAAAACCCCCATCAATGCACGACCCACCACAGGGGAAGTGATTGATCTCAAAGGAACGCTTCTGGGTACCAGGTGGCGTGGTGCACCAAGACCAGGATAAACCTGTTGCCCATGGCTGTCTTGGGATCCACAGGCCCCACAATGTCAATGCCTACCCTCTCAAAGGGAGTACTGATAACAGGCAAAGGCTGGAGAGGAGCTTTACATTTCCTCCCACTCTTGCCACTTGCCTGACAAGTCTGACAAGACCTGCAATGTGCATCTGAGTGCCTGCGCATTAGGGGCCAATAACAGTGGGTGACAAGCCTCTCAAAGGTCTTGTCCTGCCCCAAATGTCCAGCTAAAGGCACATCATGAGCCAACCCCAGTACGAAGGCCCTGAAGCACTGGGGTACCACTAGCACACGGGCTGACCCAGGCTCAGGAACCTTAGGCTCGCTATACAGGAGGTCATCCTCTCAATAAATCAGGTGTGATCCTGGCTCCTTGCCAGCCGCCTGGTTTGCCGCCTGCTGCCGCAAACCCTCCAAAGTAGGGCATGACTTCTGTGCTGCACAGAATGCTTCCCTGGTGGGCCCCCCTTCCTGCTGCCACTGCGACAGCTCAGGGACCTCCCCCAGTTCAGCCACCTGTTCCCCTGTAGGCTCCGGGGCGTCACCCTCAGGCTCCGCCTCCTCCCGGACTGTGGGAACTTCTGCTGCCGGTTTCCCGCGCACCCTGCCCTTCCTCTTCTTGGCGGTCCCCTGGGCCACTGTTTCAGGCTCCAGGGGCTCTTGATTACCCTGACGGGCTGCCATTGACCGGGTGGATACGCATACCCACCCAGGCAGACCCAACATCTCCAAGTGAGACCTGTGTTCCACCTCCTTCCAAAGGGAATCCTCCAGGTCATTGCCTAGCAAACAATCAACAGGCATGGTTGGACTCACAGCTACCTTCAAGGAACCTGAGACCCCCCCCCCCCATTCAACGGGAACCTGCGCCACTCTGCACAGGCGCTCTGAGTTGTCCACTGCAACTACCTGGTGAAGTACCCGGGGATCAATCTGCTCTTCAGACACCAGCTGACTCCTCACTGTATTCACACTGGCTCCTGTGTCTCTCAGAGCCTCCACCCTCTGTCCATTAATGGTCACCCACTGCCTGTACTTCTTAGTGTTTTCAGGCACTAGGGTTCTCTGGACCATCTCACTGTCCCCTAATGAGACAAGGGTCATCTCAGCTGGTTCCCACCCACCTGAAACCAACTCCTCCCCAAGCGCTACACTGGCCAAACCCTGGGACGGGGCACCAGTGGGTGCTGGTGTACTTTTGGGGCATTTGGGGTCCACCCTCACATGACCCACCTGGTCACATGCATAACACTTACGTGGGGGACCACCTGCCACTGGCTTCCCTTTGGAGAACCATGGCTTCTTTTCACTGGGGGGTTGGGAATCCTTACCCTGGGAATCAGTTTGGGGCCCTTTAGAGAACTCCCCCTGTTTGCCCTTACCCCCCCTTTTCTTCTGAGAGGGACCCTGCCCACCCTTGGCGTGGTCTCCCCCATACCTCTTTTGGACCCTGGTACTCTCCCAGCGGTCCGCTTCCTGCGCAAGCTTCCTGGGGTCAGTCAGCTTGCTGTCAATCAGGTGTTGGCGCAGCTCTGGAAAACATAAACTGTACAAGTGCTCCCAAGCAATCAGATTGTAAAGCCCCTCATACGTAGTTACCTTACTGCCCTTCACCCAACTATCCAGTGACCTGCAATAAGAATCAACACATTCCAACCATGTTTGGGATTCCTTCTTCTTGTAGGATCTAAACTTATCCTTGTACTGATCAGGGGTAAGACCATACCTTGTAAGCAAGGCATCCTTCATGTTAGAGTAGGTGAGATTCTGAGCATCCTCTAAGGCTGTCAGTGTATCCCTCCCCTCTACCTCAAAGTGCTTCCACAGACCTGCCCACCAATGAGCTTCAGGGACCAGATTCATGTGGAGAGCAGACTCATACCCTTTGAACCACAAGTATATGTCATCCTCCCTCTTGTAATCTTTCACAAGGTCTTTAGGAATGTGCACCCTCCTCTCAGGCTGCACTGTAGGGTGGCTGCCACCATCTCTACTGGACTGGCTTCTATGATCCATATCTTTCAAGCTAAGCTCATGAGCCATCGCTAACTTCCTCTCCTCAAGGGCTAGCCTCCTCTGCTCCAATTGGTACTCCCTTTCTGCCTGTCTGTCCTGTAACTCCTCAGGTGTCAGACCCATGGATGAGACACTGCTGCCTGCCCTGGAGACCTTCTCCCTGGATGTAACAGGCCCACCCACAATACCATTGTGTACTGAACACTCTTCCTCATCCTCCTCATCTCCCTCATCCTCTGTGTGCCCTTCAGTGCTCTTGGCAGTCACCCAGGCCCTCAGCGCCTTTTGCAGCTCCTCCTTCCTGGATGAGCTCTTAATGGGACAGTCAAAACTTTTACAGAACTGCTTCAACTGAGCTTTGGTATAACTCTCCAATTTCTCAAGGTCAAAGTCAGCTCCAACTGATGGATCTCCAGCATGGGACATGATGAAGATTCAAAAACAAGTGCAAAGTTCCAAAGGCAGAAAAACAAGTTCCCAAATGAAGTTCCAAAGAAAGTCAATCAAGGAATCAGCGAAAAAAAATGGAAGTAGAACAAAAACAGTCCCAAAGAGAAAAAATCAAAAGATCACCAAACAAGTAGTATGTGGTCACGTAGTGGTCTGAACTCAAACAGTAGTGTACACTTAATCACTGTATGTCAAGTACAAATACAAGTCCAAATCCCAACCGCTGATCACCAATGTTAGAAATGGGGTCTTTGGTTGACAGTCAGGTTACCCCTTGTTCAAGCAAGGACCCTCACTCTAGTCAGGGTAAAAGAGAATCACCCTCAGCTAACCCCTGCTTACCCCCTTGGTAGCTTGGCAGAGCAGTAGGCTTAACTTCAGAGTGCTAGGTGTAAAGTATTTGTACCAACACACAGTAACTTAATGAAAACACTACAAAACGACACAACACCAGTTTAGAAAAATAGGAAATATTTATCTAAACAAAACAAGACCAAAACGACAAAAATCCAACATACACAAGTCAAGTTATGATTTTTTAAAGATTAAACTCAAAAATAGCGCTTAGAAACAAAAATGCTTCGATGAGGTGTTAACACGGCGTCGTGACAGAGTCGTTCCCAACAAGCCGACACCAGCGGCGCCGGACACGGAGTCGCGTAGACCCCCAAGTAGAGTACCTTTGGTGAAGAGTGAAAACAAGCCGATGCGCGAAGTCGGGGATCGCGGCGTCTGTGCGAAATGTTGAATCCGCGCACTTCGAGTGGCATTGGTCACGACGTGGTGCGGCGACTTCCACGGAGTCGCGGACTTCAGTGAGGCTGCATCGGCGTCGGGCCGGCGAAGAGCGTCGCGTTCCAGCGAAGGTCACGGCGTGGGGTGCAGGCGGTGTCACCGGATTCAGCAGCGGCGTCGGTCCAAAGTCGTCCGAAGTCGATTTCCTTGGATTTCCACCAGCTTGGAAACTGCATTGTGTGAGGGCAGGCACAGCCCTTTCAGGTACGAGGGACCACTCCTCCCCTCCCTCCTAGCACAGATGGCTTATCAGGATATGCAGGCTACACCCCAGCTCCCTTTGTGTCATTATCTAGTGTGAGGTGCAACCAGCCCAACTGTCAAACTGACCCAGACAGGGAATCCACAAACAGGCAGAGTCACAGAAGTGGTATAAGCAAGAAAATGCTCACTTTCTAAAAGTGGCATTTTCAAGCGCACAATCTTAAAATCAACTTTACTAAAAGATGTATTTTTAAATTGTGAGCTTGGAGACCCCAAACTCCACATGTCCATCCGCTCCCAAAGGGAATCTACTCTTTAATCAGATTTAAAGGTAGCCCCCATGTTAACCTATGAGAGGGACAGGCCTTGCAACAGTGAAAAACGAATTTAGCAATATTTCACTGTCAGGACATATAAAACACATTAATATATGTCCTACCTTAACCATACACTGCACCCTGCCCTTGGGGCTACCTAGGGCCACCCTTAGGGGTGTCTGACATGTAAGAAAAGGGAAGGTTTAGGCCTGGCAAGTGGGTACACTTGCCAAGTCGAATTTACAGGTAAAACTGCATACACAGGCACTGCAATGGCAGGTCTGAGTAATGACTACAGAGCTACTTATGTGGGTGGCACAATCAGTGCTGCAGGCCCACTAGTAGCATTTGATTTACAGGCCCTGGCACTTCTAGTGCACTTTACTAGGGACTTACTAGTAAATCAAATATGACAATCACGGATAAACCAATCACATACACATTTTGTAAAGGATCACTTGCACCTTAGCACTGGTTAGCAGTGGTAAAGTGCCCAGAGTAACAAAAACAGCAAAATCAGAGTCCAGCACACATCAACAACCTGGGAAACAGAGGCAAAAATTTAAGGGAGACCACGCCAAGGATGAAAAGTCTAACAGCAGATAACTAAATAAACGGAACTGATGCAATTAAAAGAGATTGAGAAAAAAATATGAGCATTTCAAAATAGTTTTATAGTAAACCAGATATCTAATCCACGGAGGTGATAGGAACCACCGTTGGCGCTATGTCAGAATATCAACTACAAAACAACATACACCATAAATCACTACACCTGCCATTTTGCCACGATGCTGTCTTGATCACTGTTGTTTGTTTCTGTATGCTTGCCAGATTAGCATTTTAAGCATGGAGGATGGCGTATGTTATGCCATGTGTTGTGTGCATTGTTAACAGTAACTTGTGAATTTCAGTGGTTTGATGAATGTGAGTCACATCTGACTTTTTAACTTTTTCAGTGAATTTCATTCTATTTTTGTATGAGGTACTTGATTTTCAACCTCAGATGCACGCAGCCTTTGATCTTTGTCAAATGTAAACGTGGTCCGCCGTAAGGCCTTGCTCCCAACCTGTCGTGGCTACCCATCACCCGCTTGGGACATGCAAGCGCTATTAGGTGGGCTAAACCCTACTACACACAGTCAGGACTGAGTGCACAGACTATGTATAGAGCCCACTCCTGCCTTTCCGATGCACTGCTTGTGCCCTTTGATACTACATCACTTATACCATGTGAATTTATGGCATTCATAGCAATACTTATGACATCTCAAATGAAATAATTTGTGAGAATACTGTCCATGGTAGAGTGACGAGTAATAGTTAATGTAGTGTGGCTAGCGAGTTGACAACACTGTGTATGGAGGTGCGTAAGTAATGGTATTTGAAAGTGGTGGGTAAATTATACATTTAAGATACAGCTATAACTTTAGATCTTCTAATGTTTGTGTAGTTTGGTTTTTATACAAAAAATAAAAGTTACAGTAATTTGAAGGTGCTGTGTATATTGGAAATATAGGGTATAACTATAACTTTAGAATTCCTGATTGTTGTGTAGTTTAAGTTTGGTTTCTATAGAAAGAATAAAATAAATTTTTCCTTATTATAACTAAGCTTTAACCTCAGTTTTTCCATTGAATTTGAATGTTTTTTTATTTATTTTAAATATGTTTTTCATCATAGAGTGTTGTAAGTGGAATGTAATCAAGTGGAATGTTGTGGGACAGAATGGAGTAAAGTGTTGTAGAGTGGAGTGGCACATTGTGGAGTATGGTGGAGTATAGTGCTGTACAGTCGAGTGTCGTTGAGTGGAGTGAGTTGAGTGTCACACAGTAGAGCGGAGTATATTAGTACTGTACAGTGTAGTGTCTTACAGTACAGTATTATAGAGCTGGTGTCATACAGTAGAGTGTGGTAGAGTGGAGTAGAGTGCCATATAGAAAAGAGGCATATATTTGAGTAAAGTATTCTAGAGTGGAGTGGCATACAGTGAAGTGGCATGTTGTAGAAGACAGTTGAGTGTCATACAGTGGAGTGAAATGGCATACACTGGAGTTGAGTGGCATAGTGTGGAGGTGCATACAGTGGAGTAGAGTCTTATAAAGTGGATGGGTGTAGATTGAAGAGGCATGTCATAGAGTACAGTGGATTGGTATAGAGTGGAGTGGAGTGTTGTAGAGTGGAGTGTCACACAGTGTAGTGGTGCACATTGGAGTGTCAACGAGTAGAGTGTGGTAGAGTGGCACAGAGTGGAATACAGTATTGTAAAGTGCAGAGGCATAGAGTGGAATAGGTTGGAGTAGAGTGTTGTAAAGTGCAGTGTCATAAAGCAAGGTGTCATGGAGTAGAGTGGAGGAGAATGTCATACTGTTTAGTGGTGTGTCAGACAGGAGTGGAGTATCGTACACTGTCATGTAGATTAATACAGTGGCATAGAGTGGAGGGGCATATAGTGGAGTACACTATTGTAGAGTGGCATAGAGTGTGGCAGAATGATGTATAGTGGAGTTGCATAGAATGTAGTAGAGTGTTGTAGAGTGGAGTGGCAAAGAGTGCAGTAAAATGTCAGAGTGGCAAGGGGTATAGTAGGGTAGAGTAGCATGGAGTGGGGTGGTGTAGCATAGAGTCTAGTAAAGTGTGATCAATTGGAATGCCATCTCATGAGTGCTGGAAAATGTTGTACAGTGGAGTGGCATAGAACTGAGTAGAGTGTTAAAGAGTGGAGTGGCATAGAGAAGAGTGTCATATAGAGTGGGATAGTGCAGTGGCACAGAGTGTTGTAGAGTCGAGTGCCACTGAGTGGAGTGGCATACAGTGAAGTAGTGAAGTAGAGTGGATTACTGTGTCATGGAATAGAGTGAGGTGAAGTGGGGCACAGTTGTGTAGAGAAAGTTGTGTAGAGTTTTGCAGAGTGGAGTAGAGTGTCAAATAGTGGCATAGAGTGGAGCAGAATGTTGTAGAGTAACACAGAGTGGATTAGAGTGTTGTAGAGTTGAGTAGAATAATGTGGAGTAGAGTGTGGTAGAGTGGAGGGGCATATATTACCGTAGACTGGAGTACAGTGTTGTAGAGTGAAGTAGAGTTGAGTGACAGAGTGGAGTAGCATAGAGTTGCATGTTGTAGTCTCATGCCATGCAGTGTCATGGTGTGGAGTGTCATGGCATACAATGGAGTGTCATGTGTAGAGTGGCGTGTCAGACCATGACTTACAGTGGAAGAGCACAGAGTGGAGTGGCATATTGTAGAGTAAGGTGGTATGTAAAAGTGGGGAGTGTTGTGTCAAAGAGTGGCTTGCCCAGTCATCAAGTGGAGCGAAATGGTGTGTCATAGAGTATTGTAGCAAGGAGTAAAGTGGCATACAATGTATTGTATTGTATTGTATTGTATTTATATAGTGCTTACTACCCCTGACGAGGCGTCAACGCGCTTTTCGATGAGTAGCACGCTACTCTGGAACCCAACAAGAATTAGTGATGGATTAGTATCGGGAAATAATGAGTACAGTTTTAGTATTATTATGAGTTAATTTGAGCTGCGGATATGAGAGTTTTTTAGTTAGATTGACTGGAGTAATGGAGGGGTGGAGGAGGAAAGAAATCCAGAAGTGTTAATTGGGAGTATATCCTTCATTTACTCAACCCAAAGGCTTGGGATGCGTAAAGGGGGGGTTTAGGAGGGAAGAGTATGTGAAAGGGTTAGGGAGAGCATAGTAGCAGGGCGAGATAAATGCGGGAGAATTTAGTTGGGTTGTGTGGGAGGTCACAGTAGTAAAGTGAGGTTTGGTGAGTTAGATGTGGAAGCAGAAGAAAAAGCTTAGGCAGAGTTATTTAGGAGATTAAAGTAGTAGAAGGGATTTGGGATGAGTCAGAGTGAGAATGGAGGATAGTTTGATAGAGACATGACATATGATGATGAGTAGATACGTGTGATAAGATGAGAGCAGGAATTCATAGATATCTAGTATAACAACCCACCCAGGAGCCATGCAATGATCCACGAACATGCCAAGCACAGAAACAACATATACACATACATATATATATATACACACACACACACACGAATACACACACATATGCACAATACCTAATTAGAACCATGGGTAAAAAATACTTAGTCAAACAGGTTTAAAGAGTGTGTGTGTATTTTGTTGTTATGACATATTAGCGATACATATTTTCTAAAGAAACTATAAATAAATAGAAATATACACATAATCTTAAAAAATATTTATCAACATAGGCATATACAGTTCATAGTTGTTTGAATATGGTGGTTATGAAGGAAAGAGCCAACTCTTGAGTAGTTTTCTGAAGACAAGAAAGTTATCTGTGGCTCTTATAGTTCCATAGTTTGGCTGCTTGGACGGAGAAGTATGTACCACCTATACTCTTTTTCTTGTATGGTGGTGTTCTAAGGTGGGGTGCCAATCTTGAGCGGAGGTTTCTTTGTTGGACGTATTTGGTCATTTTCTTTCTGATAAAAATCGGTCCTGTTCCATGTATAGCTTTGTGGGTGATACAAAGCAGCTTGAAAGTGCATCTTCTGGCAACGGGTAACCAGTGTAGTGCTCTCAAGGCAGGGGAGATGTGGGCTTGCGGCTTTACATGTAATAGTAGCCTGGCTGCGGAATTCTGGATACGTTGTAGTTTTTTCATAACAGATAGAGATGATCCATGGTAGAGGCCATTGGCATAATCCAGTTTGGATAGTACAAGCGAGATAGTAGCTTGCACCTTGTGTGGAAATCCGAGGTGGGGGAAGATGTGTTGTAAAGTCTTCAAGGTGATGAAGATTATTCGTGCTAATTTGTCCACTTGGGCATTCATAGTTAACTTGGAATCCATGGTGATTACTAGGTTTTTAACTTCCTTGGATAATTGAGGAGGTGGTCCGAGATAGTCAGGCCAGACGCACAGAGGGTCATAATTTTTCCAGTCACCACATATGAGTATTTCTGTTTTGGAGGTATTTAGTTTGAGGTGGCTCCAGGTCATCCACTGATCAACGGCTCTGAGGCAACTGAAGATTTGTGAGTTTTCAATGTTTTTGGGGCATTCTAATTTAAGTAGTATTTGTGTGACATCTGCATAGTTGTAGCATGTGAGATGGAAATCATTGATCAGTTCTGGTAAAGATATCATGTAGATGTTGAAAAGCAAAGGTGAGATGATTGACCCTTGGGGGACCCCTGCTTTTGTGAGGTAGGGTTCAGACGAGAAGGGGGGCGAGTGGATGATATTCGATCTTTTTTGAAGACAGGAAGTAATCCAGTCGAGAGCAATCCCTTGTATGCCGGCTTCGTGGAGTCTTTGAGTTAAGGTGCCATGGTCAACAGTATCAAAGGCAGCTGAGAGGTCCAAGAGAAGTAGTGCAGCAACTCCATTTCGATCGACTGTGTTTTTAAGATCATCCCAGATTGCTATGAGTGCCGATTCAGTGATTCTTCCTGGGCGGAATCCAGTTTGGAAGCCTGAAAGTATAGACTTGTCTTCAATGAATTGTATCATCTGGGCGAATGTTGCTCTTTTTATCAATTTGCCCAGGAAAGGTCCATTTGTGATTGGTCTGTAGTTGTTAGGGTCTTGCGGGTCTAGGTTTGTTTTCTTTGATAAAGGTCGTATGTATGCCTTTTTCAGGTCTACAGGAAAAGTTCCTGAAGTTAAAGAGTTGTTGATGATTCTTCTTACAGGTGTGGCAGCAGAAGTAGATAGAAGAATGTTCTTGAAGATTTGTGGTGGGCAAGGGTCAGAAGGGCAACCAGAAGGTCTGCTTGCTTTGACCAAATCCATAAATTCATCCTGGGATATTTGTTTGAAGGACTGTAGAGGTTGGGTTGGTTTATTCTTAAAGGGTATTTTAGGAAAGGGGTTGGTGCTGATGGTTTTCTTCTGTTTTAAGTAGGAGTCCAATGTGTCTGCCTTGGTTGTGTAGTGAGTTGCCAACTTGTTTGTGAAATCTTGAAGAGTGGGATGACTTCCTTCCATGCATGTAGGTTTTCGAAATTCATTGAGAATTTTATAAAATTCCTTGGTTGTAGATTGAGCATTTTGAATTCTGTCTGAGTAGTATCTTTTTTTTGCTTTTTTGATTGATGATTTGTATATCCTGTTAGGTTTGTGTAGCTGCAGTTTATCTTGACTGTTGTTTGTTTTGAGCCAGGTCCGTGCAACTTTCTGATTTGTTGCTTTATCTTTTTAAGTTCTGTGTTTCTCCAAGGTGTTGGTTTTCTTTTGTTGTGTTTAGTTTTTCTGAGTGGTATTAGGATATCAAAAGCTTCCTGTAGCCACTCAAAGTTTTGGCACAGAATTAATTGTATCAAGATCTGTGTTTGCTGTTAGTTGTGTTTCTAAGTGATCCAAATTGAGTTTGCTCCATGGTCGATAGGTGTATGTATGTAAGTAGTTGTGGGGTGTGTTGATTTGTGGAGTTGTATGTCGGAAAGTTATCATATGGTGGTCCAACCAAGTGATTGGCGTGATGCTATGAATAGTAACTAGTTCAGGCTTAGCAAAAATGACATCTAGGATGTGACCAGCGATGTGTGTGGGATTGTGTATAATCTGATGTAGGTTCAATGCGACTAGGCCAGTGGTGATAGCTTTTGGTTGGGGCATATTGGGTTTGTCAAACCAAATGTTTAGATCCCCAAGAATGCATAGATTGGAGTATAGTGTAATAAGGTTTGAAACTATGTCTAGAAAAGCATCTGGGAATGTGGAGTTGTTAGGTGGAGGTCTGTGAAGGAGGAGAAAGTTACAGGAGGAAGTTGGAGTAGGGTGGCATCTGGTAAGGAGGGCTTCACACCCTTGTATGGAGATGTTGTCTGTTTTACTGAGGTTCATTGCCTGTTTGAATATAATAGCTAGTCCACTTCCTCTCTTGCCTATACGGTTTTGAGTGATGGTTTGATAGCCAGGAGGAACGGCTTCGTGCAACACTGGTGCCATGTCATCTCCCAACCAGGATTCAGTTATGAATAGTAAGTCAGGTTGTGTGTCTGTGAGCAGGTCGTAGATGTGGTGCTTGTTTTTGAGAGTGATCGAGCATTTATGAGCTGGTAGTTTAGAAAAGGTGTGTTAGTGGTAGTGTTGTTTTGTTTAGGAGAAGGGTAAGTAGTATAATGTGAGCTTGAAGCAGGAGTGTTGCTAGTTGTGATAACTGTTTGAGGCTCACAATAGTTTTGCTTTTCAATATAGTGTTCCTCTTCCAGCAGGTTAAGGAGGCATTTTGTTGGGTGTGTGTGTGTGGGTGGTGGACTTGGTGGCTGAGAGAGCCATGAGGAGTGTAGTATTTTTTGTAGGGTAGTTTTATTATGTAGCAGACAAGGGGATGAGAGGTTGCTATGAGTGGCATGTTTTTTATTTTGTTTGCGTTTGTTTAGTGTGGATGGAGTATGGGTTAGGGGTGGTGGAGGAGCATGTGGATCATGATGTAAGGCTCTAAATTGTGCAAAGGAGGAGAGGCGAGTGAATGAAAGTTGCTGGGTTGGGGTGCTTGTGGTAGGTGTTTGTGAATAGTGAGAAAGTAGAGGTGGAGATAGGATGGAATTTGTATTCTTTGTGTAGTCCTGAGGGTGGGAGTGGGTATGACGATAGGTGTAATGTAAGTTTGTGTTGCTTTGATGTGCTGATGTTTGTGGTTGGTATTGTTTTTGTGGAATAGTGAGAGGGGATATTGGTGTAGTTGTTTTTGTTGAGGGATTTGTATGTGAGTTAGTGCTGGTAAGTGGAATTTGAGTGTTAGATGGGGTGTTGATGTGTTTTGGAGATGAATGTACGATTATGTTTCTGCTACAAAAAGGATCAGACATTTGTCTAGTGGCAGTTCTGATGCCATAAAGTAGCGCAGAAGGTTTATATGCCTACTGCAAAGAGCAAATCTGTATTTTATGTAAATAGCTGAGTACATTAGTAAATTCAGCCATTACCTGCGCTATGATACAAATGAAATGTATGTGCGGGGCGGCTATGGAGAGATGAAGGGCACTTTTGCTGGGTGGTAGTGAGGGAATCCGAGGAGGAGGACATAGGATTGGGAGCACCAATAATGATTGTTGGACTGGCCGCTAGAGGTGCTAAAGACTGTGACGATTGGTATGTGACAAGGTGCTGAGTGTCTTGAAAGAATGTGCTGATTGCGGGAAAAAGCGAAGGTAAGGTGACCTCTACTGTTGCACGTATCTCTCACACACACACCAGCAATTTTGTGACTGTCTACGTAGGCTAGTGTTTAGAAGCAACAGTTTAGCCAGTAGCAGAGATGGCATCTTGTTGGATGACTGCTGCTCAAGCCCTCACTCGGGTTATAGAGGACAACTCTGATGTAGGACCAGAGACTGGGACAGCATCTGAGCGATAGGACAAAGGCGCAGACTCGGAGCGATTTCATGATTTTTCAGTCTGAGGCAGTGGCTGACCCCAGGGAGGAGGTTAAAAAATCCTCGGGTGCATTGCACATGAGGATTCCCCCCCACCTCGCCCCTCCCAAACACACCCCAGGAGACACAGAAGATCTTCTGTGTCTCCCCCTGCCCCTTTCACTGTTTTGTTTTCCCCATCATAACAGGAAGCGGCCTTACGGCCACTTCCTGCTCCGATGGGGAAAACAGCTCCATTCGATAACTCCTCTTCCAGTAATTATGGGGGAGGTGATGAGGACAGTCCTGCTGTCCCTAAGCAAGCACAGTCTGTGCAACGATACAATAGCGGGTTAGCCCAACACAGAGAGCAGGTGCATGCGGCAGCACGCACAGAGGTATAGTGCTCTTTTGGGAGCTCCCCAATTTAGTTCAGCCCCAAATTCCACCGTCCAAATTGTATTGTGAAGACATCAAAATTATCTAGTACCAAAAAAAAACTTGGTTTTGTAAGGCAGGCACCTGTGTTTTTGGTCCTGGGCTCGGCGATCATATAGGAAAACATACTAAAGCCAGACATTTCTGGAAACTAGACATCCGGGGAGTCCACAGAGGTGTTACTTGTGTGGATTTCCCAAAGTTTTCTCACCCAGAATACCCTGCAAAGCTGAAATATTGAATAAAAACTATTTTTCTTGTATTTCTGTCACACAAACTACAGGAATATGCTGTGATCCACAAAATTCCTACCACCCAGTGTTTCCCCACCTGTCCTGATAAAAACACTACCCCACTTGAGTGCCTGTATCTAGTACCTGTGTCAGGAATGGATCACCCCAGGATCAACAGTTGCCCTCATGTAAGGATCAACATTGACCGTTGTGTGATCCATTCCTGTCACTAATTTCTTGATCCCCTCCAGGGGAACCCACACACTCTGGGTACCTTTAGAATCCCTAGGATGTTGGAAAAAAAAGACACAAGTTTTCCAGTCGCCACAGATTATCAGGCCAGGCACAGACCGGGTGATTATTTTTCCAGTCACCACATGCGAATATATCCGTTTTGGAAGCATTAAGTTTGAGATGGCTCCAAGTCATCTGTTGATCAACGGCTCTAAGGCACCTGAAGATTTGTGAGTTTCCAGTGTCTTGTGGGCATTCCAGTTTGAGGAGCATTGTGTGTCATCTGCATAGTTGTAGCACGTGAGTTGAAATACATTGATCAATTCTGGTATTGACATCATGTAGATACTGAAAAGCATAAGTGAGATGATTGAGCTTTGAGGGACCCCTACTTTTGTGAAGTACGGTTTGGACAAGAAAGGGGGGTAAAATATGACAGTAGTTTTATTTTAAAGGTCGGATGTGATCCAAGCGAGAGCAGTCCTTTCCACGTCGGCGTCATGGAGTCTTTGAATTAGGATGTCATGGTGAACAGTGTCAAAGGCAGCTGAGAGATCCAAGAGAAGTAGTGCAGCAACTGCACATTTTTTAGATCATCCCAGATGGTGGTGAGGGCAGATTCAGTGCCTCTTCCTGGGCGGAATTTGGTAGTCTGAAAGTATGCAGTTATCTTCAATGAATTGTGACATCTGGGGGAATGCTGCTCTTTCTATAAGTTTGCACAGGAAAGGTCCATTTGTAATTGGTCTGTAGTTGTTGGAATTATGTGGGTCCAGGTTTGTTTTCTTTAATAATGGGCACATGTATGGCTTTTTAAGGTTCCAATAATTAAAGACTTAAGGATTCTTCTTACTGATGTGGCAGCAGATATAGATAAAAGAATGTTCTTGAAGATGTGTGCTGGACAAGGGTCAGAAGGACAGCCGGAAGGCCTGCTTGCTTTGACCAAATCCATAAATTTAATTTGTGATATTTGTTTAAAGGAGTGCAGAGGCAGGATTGGTTTACTTTTGGAGGGGATCTGAGGAAATGGGTTGGTGCTGGTGGTTTTCCTTTGTTTTAAATAGGAGTGCAATGTGTCTGCCTTGGTTGTATGGAGTTTTGCCAGTTTGTCTGGGAATTCTTGAGTAATGGTATGAGTTCCTTCCATGCATTTAGGTCGATTGATGATTTGTATATTCTGTTGCTTGCATAGTTGAGGTTAGTCTTGAATGTTGTTTGTTTTGAGTCAGGTTTGTTGCAGCCTTCTGATTTGTTATTTTAGCTTTTTAAGTTCTGTATTCCTTCAAGGCGTTGGTTTTCTTTTATCCTGTTTAGTTTTTTTAGTGGTATCAGGATATCGAAAGCTTACTGTAGCCACTCAAAGTTTTTGAATAGAATTTATTTTGTCTAGATCTGGGTTGGCTGTTAGGTGTTTTCCAAGTCCTCAAAATTCAGTTTTTTCCATGGTATGTAAGGTCTTGTTGGGTGTGTTGATTTGTGGTGTTTTATGTTGGAAAGTTACCAAATGGTGGTCTGACCATGTGACTGGTGTGATGCTTTAAATAGTAACTAGTTCTGGGTATACAAACATGACAGCTAGGATCTGCCCGGTGATGTGTGTGGTATCGTGGACAATCTGATATAGGTTCAATGTGACTAGGCCAGTGGAGATAGTTTTTGGATGGGGCATATTGGGTTTGTCAAACCAAATGTTTAGGTCCCCAAGAATGCATAAGTTGGAGTATAAGGTTATAAGGTTTGATACTATGTATGGAAATGCGTCTGGGAATGCTGAATTGTTAGGCGGTGGTCTGTAAAGGAGGAGGAAGTTCGTGTACGATTGCATCTGGTGATGTGGGACTTACAACCTTGTATGGAAATGTCTATTTTTCTGAGATTTATTGCTTATTTGAATATAATAGCTAGTCCACCCCCTATTTTGCCTACATGGTTTTGTGTGATGGTTAGATATCCTGGAAGGACGGCTTCATGCAACACTGGACAATGTCATGTCCCAACCATGATTCTGTTATGAATAGTAAGTCAGGTTGTGCGTCGGTGAGTAGGTTGGGGATGTGGTGCTTGTTTTTTTTAGAGTGAGAGTGATCAAGCATTTATGAATAAGCAGTTTAGAACTTGTGTTTTGGTGGTGGTGTTATTTTGTTTTGGAGTTTGGTGAGGAGTATTTCGGGAGCTTGTAGCAGGTGTGTTATTAGAAGTGATAATAACAGTACGAGGGTCAAAATAGTTTTTTTTTTCTATATTGTGGTTCCTCGTCCAGCAGGCATAGGAGGCATTTTGCTGGATTTGTGTGTGTTGGTGGTGGACTTCGTGGCTGAGAGTGACATGGCACGTTTTGTTCTTTTTGTAGAGTAGCCACGTGTAACAGACAGGGGAATGCAAAGTTGTCAAGAGTGGCATGTGGTTTATTTTGTTTTTGTATGTTTAGGGTGGAAGGAGCATGGGTGAGGGATGGTGGAGGAGCATGTGGATCAAAATCTAAGGCTCTAAATTGTGCAATAGCTGAGAGGCGAGTGAATGAATGTTGTTGTTTTGGGGTAAATGTTTGTGACGAGTGAGAATTTGAGTAAAGTTTAGTCAGGATTTACATTTTTTGTCAGTCATGAGGGTGGGTGTGGGTGTGATGGAAAGTATTATAAAAGTTTGTGTTATTTTGTTGTGCTGGTGTGTGCGGTTTGTTTTGTTTTTGTGGAGTAGTGAGAGGAGATATTGATGTAGTGGTTTTCAGTGAAGGACGGACAAGAGTTAAGAGTGAATGTGTTAAATTTGATCGCTGGTAGAGGTAATGTGTGTGGTGAAGCGGAATGTAAGGAGTGTGTTGTTGTATGTAATTGGTAAAAAGATGAGGAGGGTGTTGGTGGATGGAAGGCTGAGTATCGGTTTCGTATGAAAAGTGAGTGTGTGTCTGGATAGAATAAAGTTATGTTTAATGTGGCTTTGTGTTGTGTGGATATGTTAGTGGTAATGGACATCGTTGTGCTTGATGTGTGAATGAAGGTGTCACAATGTTGTAGTGGATGTGTGTATAGGTGTGGTATGTGGGGTTTTGTGGTTGTTGTAGAGGTATGGAAGTCTGTATGAGGTTTGTTTGTGGTGTATGAGTTGGATCCTTTGCTGATATTGTGTTTTGATGTTGGAGGATGTGGTGGGATTGAGCTGGTTGCTTACAGATGGACAGATGTGCAGTATTTCTGGCCCTAGGCCCGACCAGTCCTAAACAGGCAGCTGAACTGGTCCTCTCCACCCGTGGCCTCGACACCCAAGGCTGAGAAACCCTGAGCCCTGTGCTTAAAGAGCTCTATTGCCCAATGGAACCTTAGCCAATCAGATGCCTAACCCTAAACTCAAGAGTCAATGGGTGACCTGGTCCTATTAACCAATCAGAACCCTATCCCTGGCAGCCAAGCAAAATAGTAACCCCAGACGCATAGGAACCTTAGCCCTAGTACCAATCAGAACTCTAACCCTGACAGTTAGTCAAAACAGTAACCCTAGCCGCCAATCAGAACACCCTAGACCCTTAGACCAACAGGAACCCTAGCCCTAGTACTAATCGGAATGCAAACCCTAGACTATTACTCCAATAGGAAAACCTGGCCCTAAAGCCAATCAGAACACAAACCCTGACCCTTAAGCCAGAAATATTAGCCCCAGCAACCACTTGCAACAACCAATAGAAACTAATATAATGGCCATGTTGCCTTACACTCAAGCCCTTGTGGAAGGGAGGAGGGAGGTGCTCCTCTATTCAGAATATCCTTGGATATAGACAGGCACAATCCACACTTCCAAACTAGCAGATTCTACTTTTCAGGTAAGGGACATAATTGAAACCACTGAAATATTGCTTGTCACATACTTAAATATATGGCAATTTCAAAGCAAAAACAAGTGGTGCATACACTTTCCAAACACAGAGCAGAGTAAGCAGTCTCCTAAAAACACTGGTTAGCCACTGAGGAGTAGGTAGCCTTCGGTTAAAAATAAGGGGGGTGGGGGGTTGCAGCTTTTATGCAGTCTTCATGAAAAACTTGGAGGGAAAATCCAAACAGTCACAGGTAAAAAAAACAACAAAAAAAACGCAGTTTAGAAGCACCAAGGCCCATATTTGTAACTTTTTACCGCCACATCTGCGCAACTCCCTGACGCAAACACGGGTCAAACCTACAAAATATAATTGTATTTTGTAAGTTTGCACCGCCTTCGCGCCAAAACAACTACACAAATGCAGCGCTAAAAAAGTACAAATATGGGTCCAAGTTTGCAGAAACATAGGGAGCCTAATGTAAACAGGCACGTGTAGGCGAAAACACTTTTTTTTAAACAAACAACAGAATACACAAAGTATGTGATCTTACCAGCCTTCTTGGACTCTTGCTCACTGGGCTGTATTAGAGTGGAGGGAAAGCAGGTCTAATAAAATGGAGGTACTATTATTCTTGAATCCTACTGCTTTGTTTTTTGTATTATTATTTTTAACTGTCCAACATAAGTTTTAAAAAAGAAAATGGCTATGAAGCGGTCAACGTTGGGCACGTCATATTGTTTTTTTTTTCTTGTTTGTAAAGCACACAGAGCACGAGCGGAGTTGATTCAGCTAAGAAACTTCTGGGCCTGGGTAGGAGCCACATTTTGCTAGTCTTTCGGTAGTGACATTACAGGTGAATGTCAGTTAACAGGATGCTTGTTTATAAGTTCACATAACATCATCACTACCCAGTAAAAATACTAGTTTTAGGCTTGTATGTTGCCATTTTGCTTGAAAAGTATTCATACTCTGGTTTGTTAGCCTGATGCAACAGCACGTATATTGAAAGTGCAACTTACCTAGAACAAAAAACTGTATATATAATTAAGAGTAAGACAGTAGGGAAGCACATCCGCACTTGGCTTCTCTGCTTCAAAAATACTGCGATATGAGCCTGGATGGATCTCGAACAGTGATACTTAACTTTACCACTGGCAAATTCAACAATAGAGATTGTAACGTTTTCTTTACATGGTAAAGTGCACATTTGTTTGGAGAGACGTCGCTCGATACATATACACAAAGCGCTGCTGCCTTTTAGTAGAATATCTGGGCCGCCCCAATTGTCACGAAACTCCCCGACATTAGGGAAGGGATGCGCTTAATACAGATCGTTATTAGTACAATTCTCTGCAGCAGAAAACACAGGGCAAATGGCATTCTTATTGTGAAGGAGAACAATTGCTCAGAAATCGTTGCAAATGTAATAAAATAATAATATATATCAGGGCAATACTAACCTTGTTTGGCCCACTGTAAATAAGGGTGTTGGTTTCTCGTGTAAAACCTTACTGTGTCTTTCAGGTTCCCCAACAATAACTGCTCGGCTCATTTTATACCGCCCCTAACATGCAGGACAGACATGATTCCCACATATAGAATCAAATGCTGTTCCACCACAGCTGAGGCATCCAAATCTGAACGCTCACTTCACTGGCACATACATAATTCCGCTATAAGTGTAAATTAATTGAAATACAGACCGGTAGCCCCTTCCTTTTGCTTCAATGCTGGTTGTCAAAACAAGTTCATGGCTTCTTTTCTCGCTACAGTTGCTTCTATGAGGGCTGTGTGCCGATGAAGACACTGGGCTGACAGAGCATGTCTTTTACTCCTAGTCCTTAACACGGGCTCGCTATCCTCTGCACACTGAAGCTCTGTGTTCACTTTGTTAAGCCGATATCCTGCCCTGCTCACCTTCCTCACTGGACTCATCCTACCCAGTAGCCAGCACTGACACCCACTTGGGGCGGATCTGGGAGTGGGCGATCCCACACCACTCCTCCACGCTCACGGGGCATCTCTCCGCCACTATACAGCCCTCCTCCTCCACCTCTGTGTGGACCAGCACCCAACTATTGCCAAAGTCCTACTGCAAACCAGCGTGGGAATTTTTAACAACGTCACCAAAAATGTGTACTTGGCGGCATGGTTTTCACACAAAAGTCTGGTGTCGTGTTAGGATAGTTAGAGCACGAACGGTCCAGTAAAGAATGCATTCTCGCTCCAACGGGAATCAACTTTCAGGCATCCCTCAGCACTGAGGTGCCATGAATCATCGTGTTCCAACAGCATCCACACTCGACAT
Source organism: Pleurodeles waltl (assembly GCF_031143425.1). Taxonomy (NCBI): domain Eukaryota; kingdom Metazoa; phylum Chordata; class Amphibia; order Caudata; family Salamandridae; genus Pleurodeles; species Pleurodeles waltl. The sequence continues at coordinate 1,559,473,519 of NC_090444.1, read as the reverse complement.
TCTAGAACATGCTCATGCTGCATCATATACACTACGTCACTACACACAGTTTATATGTAACCTACGCTGAAGTACACTTTTAAAGCACCAGCGACCTATGCAACAACTCTCACTAATCGCAGAAATATCAACCACGTGTGATGGCGTTCATGAAATAACAGACTAACAAAAACAGAGAGTTCACCGAACAAGGGGCCAGATGTAGGAAACTGTTTGCGACTCGCAAACGGCAAAAATTGCCGTTTGCGATTCGCAAACCGGAGTGTCCTATGCAGAAATGCATTTTGCGAGTCGGGACCGACTCGCAAAATGCATTTCCGAATCGCAAATAGGAAGGGGTGTTCCCTTCCTATTTGAGATTCGCAGTGGTATGCAATTACATTTGCGACCGCGTATGCGGTCGCAAATGGAGTCGCAGTTACCATCCACTTGAAGTGGATGGTAACCCACTCGCAAATTTTGTGAATGGACCACAAAATATTTTTTCAGGGCAGGTAGTGGTCCAAGGGACCACTACCTGCCCTGAAAAAATTCCGAACCTAAAGGTTTCGGATTTTTTTTAAAGTGCAGCTCGTTTTCCTTTAAGGAAAACGGGCTACATTAAAAAAAAAAAAACTGCTTTATTGATAAGCAGTCACGAACATGGAGGTCTGCTGACTACAGCAGGCCTCCATGTTAGCGAGTGCCCATAGTCGCTATGGGGCCGCAATTTGCGACCCACTTCATTAATATTAATGAGGTGGGTCTTTGCGACCCCATATCAACTTGCAGACGGTGTCTGAGACACCGTTCTGCATACCAAATTGCGAGTTGCAATTTGCGAGTCGGAAGGACTCGCAAATTGCAACTCGCAATTTATTTTTTTGCTACATCTGGCCCTTAATGCTTCAAACACTGGTCAGTTGGAGTAAGCTTCATACAAATGCAACTACAAAAGCTGAACTGCGTATACACCAGCTGTGACTTTCCAAGTGTAGGAGAATGGTCGCAGCCACAACATACATCGCTAACGGTGGACCTAACTTCTGCTCCTCATACCCTTTAAGATGCCAGTCTCGGTTCCTACCCACACGTGGTTCCATCGCGCCGGGTCAGCCATCCTATTCGCCTTCACGGTACGGCTGGAACCAGGTCAGTAGCAGCATAGAGTGGAGTAGAGCGTTATACAGTGCAGTGATGTAGAGTGGAGTGGCATGTTGTGCAGTGGAGTGGCGTGTCGGAGTGGCGTGTCATACATTGCCATAGAGTGGAGTAGAGAGTGGAGGGGCACAGAGTGGAGTAGAGGCTTGTGGAGTGGAGTGGCGTAGAGTGGTGTGTCATCTTGTGGAGTATAGTGGAGTGTCATTTCACAGAGTGGTGTCATAAAGTGCGCCAAGTATGCCCAGACGTGGGTCCTGGGCTCCCTGTACCACTGGAACCAAGCTATAGCTGGCTGAAGAGCCTTAAGTAGGGTGAAACCGGTCCTAGGTTGCTTGTGTTCCGGTTCAGGGAAGACTTGGCCTGGCATTTTGTGCTGGATTGTTCCCATGAGGAGCAGAGTCGAGACTGATGTGCACAATGACTGGGTCCAAACTGAGGTGGCATGGTGGGCAAAAACGATGGACTGGGATGCGGCCCGAGGCAATTGTCAGTGCCTGAGATTAATTCAAGCATTCCATCTATCAACTTGTTGATTTGGCATCCAACATGCATGGTACAGCATCTGTCTTTGGGGTGACATCCATGCACAAAGTTTGTGCAAGAATTTGAGAATTCAATTAAAATCCAAAATCTATAGGAGCGTGGATCTATATCCTCAATAACTGAAAAAAAGAAACTAACATCAGCGTGACAAGGTGACATATTTATGCAGTTCTATTTTTAGGGTCAAGCCAGCGACAGCATGCGCTAGCGCATGCGTCTTGTTTGTGAGACCCTGTTGTATTCAGTACAGGGCTTGGGGCCTGCCTGTTGCTCACCATTTCTTAGCTTGCGTAGCACTCTTCTTTACAGCCTCGTAATTTGTCAATGTAAACCAGGCATCATTTCAGGTTCTCTGTGTGGATCAATCTTAAACTTATTTTGTGCCTGTCCAATGCTCCTGACGTGATCAAGGTACTATTTTGTTATTTTTAACTTCTAGTGCCCTGCAAACAGAAGGCTTGTCACTGGCAAAACCGTGCCCAGCAGGACAAACAACATTGCAAAGTTTTATTTTTTAAAGCTGGCTTTCTTTTATTTGCTAAGTAGTCTTTTCTCACTTTCCATTCAGGCTTTCTTTTATTTTTGTCCTTGGGCGCTGTTCTCTAAAGTTGATAATGAACTTGCTTGCAATATTGTAAAGTGTTTCTTTTTTATGTGTAATCTCTGAAATGATGCTTTAAGACATAATCGAGCAGCACACTCCAATCCACCCCACTCAAATCCACCCCACTACTATCCAACCCAATCCAACCCACTTTACCCCACACCAATCCGCTCCACCCCAATCAAGTCCACTTCAACTCACCCCATTTCAATGCTCCCAAACCGCCGCAATCAAATCTGCCCCACTCCATTTCACCCCTCTAATCAAAAACAATCTGCATCACTCCAAAGCAATCTGCCCCACTCCAATCAAAACAATCTGCCCCACTCCAATCTGCCCCACTCTAATCCAGAACAATATGCTCCACTCCAATCCAAAACAATTTGCCCACTCCAATCTGCTCCAATCTAAAACCATCTGCCCACTGCAATCTGCTGCACTCTAACCCAAAGCAATCTGCCCCACTACAATCCAAAACAATCTGCCAACTCCAGCCCGCCCCACTCCCATTTGCCCAGCTTCAATCCAAAACAATCTGTCCCACTTGAATCCCCCCACTCCAATCTGCTCCACTACAACCAAAACAATCTGCCCACTGCAATCTGCCCCACTCTAATCCAAAACAATATGCCCCCTCCAATCCAATCCACCTCATCCGAATCCAATCCACGTAAACTCAATCCACCCTACTCCCATCCAATCAACCCCACACCAACCCAGTCCACCCCACTCCAATCCACCCAAATACAATCTGCCCCACTCCAGTCCCAAACAGTCTGCCCGTTCCAATCCAAAACAATCTGTCCCACTCCAATCCTGCCCATTCCAATCTGCCTCCATTCCAATCCAAAACAATATTCCCAACTCCAATCTGCTCCACTCCAATCCAAAATATTCTGCTCCACTCCAATCCAAAACAATTTCCCCCACTTCAATCTGCTCCACCCCAATCCAAAATAATCTGCCCCACTTCAATCTGCCCCACTTCAACCCAAAAATACCTGCCCCACTCTAAGTCATTTAAACCTGCCCCACTCCAGTTTTTCCCACATTCATCGAAAACAACCTGCTCCACTCCAACCTGCCCAACTATATTGCCAATCAACCAACTCCAATTCAAAACAATCTGCCCAATCCAATCCAATCCACCTCACCCTAATCCAACCCACCCCATCCCAATTCACCCAACTCCAATCCACCCCACTACAACCCAGTGTACCCCACACCAATCCAATCCAATCCACCCCACACCAATCCAATCCAGCCCAGTCCAATCTACTCAACTCCAATCCAATACATCTCACCTCAATCCACCACACCCCAGTCCAGTCCAGTCCAATCTCCCCACTGCAGTCTGATCCACCTTACTCCAATCCAACCCAGCCCAGCCCACTCCAATCATCCCACCCCACTCCAATCATCCCAACCCAGTCCAATCCAACCCACATTACATAAGCCAATGCACCCCACTCCAAGCAAGTCCACTGCTACCCAATCCACCTCACTCCAATACAGTCCACCCCACTCAATACAATCCACTTTAATCCACCTCACTCACTCCATTCTAGTCCACATTAATTCACCCTACTCTAGTCGAATCCACCTTACCCCAAACTACCTTAATCTCCCCCACCGTAATCCAGTACACCGCTCTCCAATCCAATCAACCCCACCCCACTCCAATCCACCCCACTCCAATCCAATCCAATCCATCCCACTTCAATTGACCACAATCCATTCCAATCCACCCTAAACCAATCCAATCCATCCCACCCCAATCCAATCCACCCCACCTCTATCCAATATTCCCCAATCCAATACACCACACTCAATCCAATCCAGCCTATCACACCCTAATTCACCCCATTCAGTCCAATCCACTCCACTCCACTCTGATACACCCCACTACTGTCTACCCCACTCCAGTCCAACCCACTGCAGTCCACCCCACCCCGTGCCAATCCATTCTACCTCACCTCAATGCAATCCAGCCAATCCAATACATCCAAATCCAGTCCACCCCACCCCAATCCAATCCCATCCAGCCCACTCCAATCCAATTCACCTCCTCCAGTCTACCCCAATCCACCTCACCACATTTTAATCCACTCCAATCCACCTCACTGCACTCCACTCCACTCTACCAGAATCCGGTCCACCCCATCTCAGTTCATTCCACCGTACTCCAGTGCAATCCATCCAGCCTACCCCACTCAATCCACCCCAACACAATCACTCCAATCCACCCAACTACAATCCACTCCAGCCCAATCCAATCCACCCCATCCTACCCTAATTCAGTCCACCCAACTCCAATCCATCCACCCTACCGCATTGCAATCCACCCCCTCTCCATGCAAACCATCTCACTCCAATCCACCCCAGTCCAATCCACCGCAATGCAATGCAACACACTCCTCCACAATCCAATATACCACGCCCCAATCTAATCTATCACAATCCAATCAACCCCCACCTCACTCCAGTACAATCAACCCCAGTCCTAGCACTCCAATCCAAACCACCCACCCAATCGAATCTAATCCACCCCAATCCCATTTACCTCACCCCTTTTCAATCCACCCCACTCCAATCCAATCCACCCCACACAATCCACCCCACTCAAGCCACCCCAACTCAATCCACCCCATTCCAATCTACCACACTACCTCAATCCACTCTAATCCACTCCACTCTACAACACTCTCTGCCACTGAATCCTACTTCCTTCTACTCAACTCAACTCTAATCCTCATACTCCACTCTATAACGTTCAGACAAACCCACTTTACGACACTCTTCTATCCCACTTCACTCTGACACTCCACACCACTAACCTTTAGCCATGCTGAACAAGAGCTACGCTGTGTACAACATGGCAAAACAAAGCCAATGGGTCTTGTATAGGCGAAACCTATTGTCTTTGTCAATAATGTGTTTCATATTTGAAGGCATGATAGAGAAATGACGCACAGCACAGCAGTTATTGCAGGAGTATGTAGATCCACTCTGTTGCCTTGGGAGTTTTGTAAAGTGAGGAATTCTTCAGTCAGTTACCTGTGATTAGAAGTGTCCATCAGAATGCCCTTATTGTTGGAGATCTCATATGCCCTTTATTCGGTATCAGTGAAGATGATTTGTTTGTCACCAACACTGCATGTCTCTTGCTTCAGAAGGAGTGGCATCAGCTGATTAGGACATTACTTCTACCTTCTTTTTCCCTTAGAAAATGGAATATACACCTCTGCTGGTGAGTTGTGGATATGATCTAAAAATGCTATCGCCAGGTAGCTATCTCTTCCTCAAAGCCAGTAGGATTTTTATTCTTATTTTTCCTTTGAAATGGCTCCCATTAATTACATTTTTTCAGTCTTTGTTTACTATCAGGATTCTTATTATTTTTCTTCCTCCTTATTTCTTTGCATATGCTTCACCTGCAGTCTTGGATGGGTAGCTATCTCATGACTGACCGATTCTATCCAACTCAAATAACTACTTCTCTGCTCAGTAACATTTACTTCATGCAAAGATTGAGCAACCCGTAGCCTAGATCTGTTTGCTAGGAACTCATGAGGTGCTTAGTCTGAACTTTGTTTTATACGTATAACATCACCCGTATTATCTCTTAGCTGCTTCAGCATCACAATATATAAGCTCACATTGACAAACATTACTGTATAAATCGTAGCTTTCAATGTAAAGGATGAATGATTAAGGGAGATAAGTCCCTGATGGTGCCTAGATGATGTGCTTCGGAAGGTACTAGACCCTCAAGAGACAATTACAAAGAGGAACAAAAATATGAGCTTTTGCTCAGACAGGATTACCATATTTGTAGATGTAGGCCTTTTTTGAAAAATAAGCATATCGTCAAGGCTACGTCACTGCCTGAGCTGGACAACACAGCTTACAAATGTGAGCTGGGCAATACATGCAGTTTAATCACTAGATATAATTTCTGATACAGACGTTTAGAAACTAGTTTAGAAATGTGGTACTCTTCTTCTGGAATCACGTCGTATTTAACAATAGACGTACCTGTGTTTTTTCTGTCTGTTCCCCAATTTCTGCTTTAGTCTCTTCTTCTAGGTATGTCATACCGTAATCCATCCAGGGTGCCAATGATTTGCCTGTATCCCTTTTGTCATCATTTGTGGGTGTAACACAAGCCCCCCCCTGAACATTTTTGACTGAATTTTCTTGGTGAATAGTTTTAGGTTGAACCTGGGAAAATATTACATTTATTATTATATTAATACTGAAATTTGTGGCCAATCCATTACATTGTTAAATCCAATTATACTGTTTCACTTATGACACGTACCTAAATAAACTGAAGTGATGCCATTAAAACAGATTTTCACACTTTGGTAAAAAAAAAAATATATATATATATATATATATATATATATATATATGAGCACTTCAAAACAGATTTGTAGTAAACCAGACAGCTGATCTATGGAGCTGAGATGAATCACCACTGGCTCTATGTCGGAATATCAAATACAAAACAACACAGACCATAACTCCTGCCACCCGCCATTTTGCCATGTTCTTCTCTTGCTCACTCTTTTGTTTGTTTCTGTATGTTTGCCAGATTGGTGTTTTAAGCATTTATGTTTGCCAGATTGGCGTTTTAAGCATGGTGGATGGCGCACATTAAGCCGTGTGTAGTGTGCCTTGCTAACCCTAACTAGTAAATTTCAGTGGTTTGATTAATTTGAGCCATAACTCACCTTTTAGCTGTTTTATTTATTGAATTCCATTGTATTTTTTATGATGTACACAACCATTGATCTATAGCAATGTACAACACAGCCTGCCATGAGGCCCTGCTTCCACCCCACCATGACCATCCAACATTTGCTCTAGACTCGCAAGCGCTATTAGGTGCAATAACAAAAAACACTGGTGACAATGCCTCAAGCTCGCACATCCAAAGTAGTACCCAAGTTGTGGGAAATTTCAAGAGTCAACAGATCATAAATCATGTTGGTGCTATCCTGGTAAACACCCTGCCACCTGGGGTTTGATCGCTGCAACCAGAAACTCTCCAAGTCCAGCTGTACAAGAATTAAGAAATACCAAACGCACATATCAGAAGCTAAATTCTCATGAAAGAAGCAACTGTAAGCCCGTAGTAAGTGTCACTCGTGGTTTATTCTTCATGCTTCTTGCGTCACAAACGACAACCAGTATGCACAAACAGCTAACACGTGTTTCGTCACAGCGACTTTTTCAAGGCTGGAATGTATAAAGGAGACCAACTCGCCAGGTTAATGAGTCCCGCAGCACACATTTCCTTGCACAAGTCACACGACCAAGACTGTAACGATATAAGAAGCTTGTATCAGGTAGAAAGGCATTCCTTATTAAATACTCACTAGCACAAAGGTCAGAAACGTAGAGTTTGAGAGCTCAAATAGTATCGGGACTATAGAAAGGTTACTAATGATAAGCAATGATAAGCCTTAGGGAGCCGTAGACTGTACCTTCATGTGTGAATAAAAAACAAGCACTATTAGGTGGGCAAGCCCTTACTATGCACAATTAGGAATGAGTGCACAGACTATGCGTAGCGCTTTTACGATGCACTGCTTAAACCTTTTGATATTACATCACTTATACCATGTAAAATTATAGCATTCATTGTGGGAAAAGGCTTCTGTGGTATAGCCCCCACATTTTGCCTGGTATTTGATGTAGTCTCAAAGTTGTTAGTGCCCAGGGCCCCTGGTAACCAGGTTCCCTGGGCCAAATCTATTTCCCTAAACTTTTGTGATGCATTGGCACAACTAGCAACACCTTTAGCTCCCACTATAAATCTCTAGTAAATGGTAGTTGGGTACCAAGGGCATGGGGTACTAACGGTAGGCCCCTAAGGGGAACAGCACAGATTATGCCACCCTCTAGGGCCATGCATCCAGAAGCACCCAGCACTGCCATTGCAGGCTGAGTGTTCTGATGCAATCCTAAAAGACAAACTTGACATGACACACAGCCTGTGTTCCCTGTCCACTACACACTACATGCACCATAGGTAATTCATCCCTGTGCAGGCCTTCCAGCCCTAAGGCAGGGTGCACTATATTGTGTGTGTGGGCATAGATGCATGAGCAATATGCCCCTACTGTGTCCTTACCAAACCTGGGACATAGTAAGTGAACAGAGCAGCCATTTTAATACATGTGCTGGACACTGGTCGGTACGAGTTTCACAGCTACATGATGGCTACTCTGAACCTTGGGTTGTTTGGTATCAAACAGCTTAGAATGATAAATCCAAACTGTTACCAGTATCGGATTTATTACAAAATGTACCCAGGGTAACTTTAGAGGTGCCCTCGCATAAGCTAACTACCCTGGCATGGTTGTTGGCCAATCACAACCAGCCTGCCACCATCAGACAAGATTCTGGAACCCTGGGTTTAGAGATCCTGCTCTCTGAGTCCCAGAACAAAGCTCTTCCTGGGTGGAGATGCAAACACCCCCTCCCTCAGGAATGTGTACTGCGCTGCTAGCGAGTTTCAAAGGGCTTACAGCCCTTGAAACTCGACCCTCAAGCCTGCTGCTAGCAGCAGATGGCCACCTCGGTTGCAACCCCCCACTTTCGGCGGTCATCCCCAGCTTTCACCATCCCTAAGGTGTTGCATGCAAGATGACCCCTCCATTTCATTTTCCTCTATCTGGCAGGGAAGCAAAATGGCCAATCAGGTGTAGGGAAGTGACCTCCGCCCACAGGAAGTGGTCACTTATTGGGTATAGCCACCCTAAAGTAGGTGACCCATTGGTCAGTACCAGGTACTCTCCAAAACGCCCACATCATACAGTAATTAGTGGGCATCCCTAGACCAAGAAATTAGATTCCAAGGACAAAAGAAGACCAGCAACACAGAGACCCAAGGCTCGAGAACTGAAGTCCTGCTGCACAAAAAAACCCTGGACTCGACAATCGCAACTGAGGGGTTGCTTTGACACTAGATGGACTCTACAAACTGCCAGAGGACCTCCACTCTTCCAAAATCGCCAAAGATCTCCCTCCATATTGAAAGCATCACTCTCCTGCAACGCAAGGGACATCAGAAACTACCAGGACCTCCCACCAGAGTCCCCCTGCTGGCCCGCAAGCTACCACCAGAGACCTACCTCCTGCTTCCAATGGTACCTTTGCACACAGCTCCTGGCTCACCGATTTGCTCTGTACCCGGCCGCCCTGTGCCCTGCACTGAAGATCGAGCTCTGCTCTAGGTATCCCCACCCATTGCAACCTCGACACTCCAAGGGGACCCACAGTGTTTTTCCAAGTAGTCCCCCGCAGAGGCCTGGAACCAGCTCCAATGACTTTCTGCAGCTGCTCCCGCCGAAACTGGGAGCCGCCCGAACTTCTCCTGCTGGTCCATAGTGCCCACCAACGACCTCAACATACCTGCAAAAGGAGACATTGGTAAACACACTGCCTGATTTTATGTGCATTTTATTAAAGTACTTTCTGCAATGATTCCTATGGTGCATAATTACGCGCTAAAAGACTATTTTTTATTAAACTTACAAAATGTATAACTTAAAAATTACTTACACGATTTCGATGATCTTGGTCTTACAAACTTTATAAAAAGCTGGAGCTTTTGGCAAATTGGTTTCAAGTAACTCTTTTGAGTGTCTGTCTTGCTTTATTGATACTGTGAGTACAACAAATGGTTTGCATTTCTCCAAGATTAGCCTAACTGCTCGAACAAGCTACCACAAAAATTAAAGCATTAGCTGGTCTAGTTTTAACCTCTGTAAACCAACGTGTGGTTGTCTGGACCCCCTGCACAATGTGCATAGTTTTGCACACTACATGGAGGACCAGCCTCCTACATTCATAACAACACTTACCAATGTGAGAACACTGTCCATGATAGAGTGGCAAGTTATAGTTAATGTAGTGTGGCTAGGGAGTTCACAACACTGTATACAGAGGTGTGTGAGTTATAGTAATTTGAAGATGGTTCATAAATTATAAATTTAAGGTATAACTATAACTATAACCATAACTATATTTTCTAATGTTTGTGTAGTTTAAGTTTGGTTTTTATAGAAAGAATAAGTAAAGCTATAGTAATTTTATGGTGGTGTGTAAATTATTAATTTAAGGTATAACTATAAATTTGGGATTTCTAATGTTTGTGAAATTTAAGTTTGGTTTGTATGGAAAGAATAGATAACGTTTTTCTTATTATAACTAAGCTTTAACCATTGTTCTTTTAATTGAATTTTTGAATGTTTTTTTTCATTTTATTAAATTGTGTGTTCACATCACAGAGTATAGTGTCGTAGAGTGGAATGTTATCAAGTGGAATGTTGATTAGAGTGTCATTGAGTTCGGTATAGTTTTCCTAACTATACCTAAGGCATAACCTTTGTTTTTTCCAATGGTTTTTCTTCAATTAATTTGAATTTATTTTTAATCTATCAAACTGTGTTTTGAATCATAGACTAGAATGTCATCAAGTTGAATGCTATTGCGTGAAATCTTGAGTGGAATTTCATCGAGTACAGTCTTGTAGAGAGGCCTAGAGTGGAGTAAAGTGGTGTAGAACCAAGTGGCATAGAGTGCAGTACAGTGTTGTACAGCTGAGTGTTGTCAGTGGAGTGTTATGTAGTAGAGTGCAGCAGAGTGTCTTTCAGTGTAGTGTCATACAGTGGAGGATCGCAGAGTAGTGTGTCGTACAGTGAAGAATGGTCGACTGTGGTAGAGTAGGGAAGAGTGGCATAAAGTAGAGGGGCATACAGGTGAGTACAGTTTTCTAGAGTGGAGTTGTGTACAGTGAAGTGGCATGTCGTAGAGTAGAGTTGTGTGTCAAACAGTGGAGTGTCAGACTGGAATGTCACAGAGTGGAGTGTTGTAGGGTAGATTGTCATCAAGTGGCATAGGTTGGAGTACAGTGTTGTAGAGTGGAGTAGGGTAGAGGAGAGTGTCATTGAGTGGAATAACATGTCATACGGTGGTGTATCATAGACAGGAGTGGAGTGGTGTGTTGTACAGTGTAATACAGCGTAGTAGAATGGAGGGGATAGAGTGGAATACAGGGTTAAAGAGTAGCACATAGTTTAGTAGTGTTGTATAGTGGAATTGCATAGAGTGTCAGAGTGTGGAGCAGCTTAGAGTGGAGTAAGTGTCATGGAGTTGTGTGGCGTGTAGTAGAGAAGGATGGTGTAGAGTGGAGTGGCGTAATATACAGCCAAGTAAAGTGTAATAAATTGGAGTGGCATGTCATACAGAAGAGTGGAGTGATGTCTCGTAGAGTGATGGAAAGTGTAGAGTGAAGTGGCTAAGAGTATCATAGGGTTGAGTAGCATACAGTGTCCTAGAGTGAGGTGACATACAGTGAAGTAGAGTGAAGTACTGTGAGAGAGTAGAATGGAGAAAGTTTGGTGGAGTGACATAAAGAAAGTTGCATGTGTCATACAGTGGCATAGAGTTGAGTAATGTAGAGTGGCACAGAGAGACAGAGTGTTGCAGAGTGGCACAGAGAGGAGTAGAGTGTTGTAGAGCTGAGTGGCATAAAACAGAGTAGGCTGCGGTAGAGTGGAGGGACGTAGAGTATCCTAGACTGGAGTAGAGTGTCGTAAAGTGGAGTGGCACAGAATGGAGCGGTGTAGAGTGCTGCGCTGTAAAGGTATCATTCATGCCCCAGTCAAAACTTACTGTACCTCCCAAACCTCCATACAGTGTTGTGAACTTGCTAGGTAGACTACGTTGACTACCATGCACAGCTTATACCTTCTCATTGCATTATTTATACCATGTAAAATCATAGCATTGATAGCAACATTTATGATATCTGATATAACATCATTCCTGAGTACACTATGCATGGTAGAGAGGTGAGTTTAGTTATTGTGGTCTTGTGATGAAGCTCGACAAGGCCCGCACAGAGCATCCATTTGATATTGCACATCTTAACTTAGCTTTGCATTCTGATGGTGACTTTTCACTCATGCGATAATGTGGTGAGAATACATTGTACATGTGGCCTAATCCTTGTAAGTGTTGCTGCCATGCAGTCTGTACACTCTGTACAAGGCTAGGCACATAGAACGCAGTGTCCTCATATTATGATTTTCTTTTGGAAACAACTCCTTACTTGCAGTCATATCATACCATCTGCACTGCACCTATGACACAGTGCAATATTAATGATGCTTTTGTTATAAAAACTGCCTCAGTGCTACATTCAGCAGAGGAGCACTTCTGCCGGGATTATCCTGGAAAGCGGTGCACTGTGACTGAGATGCAGCCCGCTGACTCTGACCTTGATTTTGCAGAAGACACTTGCCTACACTACACCAGACCAGTTTCCTGGCTTCCCAGTACATCTTACCCAGGTATGGGGGTTAGGCTATCCCAATTCATCTAGTAAAGGGCACTCCTACTATGCTCTTGATAGTGTAGGTAGCAAAAGATAGGAGTATAACAACACAGTAACATTATCATGGTTGAACTGATTATCTTTTTCACCATTTTCATAATTATGGTTACCATGTCTTGTTTTATTTGCCTAATAATCATAGCTCATGCTTTGTATGCAAGAATATGATTGTTGCAATAAATAATCAAAGAGACATTTTCGTATCTTTTTTGTGTCCTGTCTTGTGTACGCAGAGTGATCATGAAAGGGAAGATCTGTTTCCATGATTTCCTTGGGGATCTGAGTAGTCATGTTCGAGGTTGCAAATACCATATGGTGCCCTGGTAAGTTTAGGGATTCAAATGGGGCACTGTGAGCTAGCTAGAAATTGTGTCAACACTTCCTGTTGGTATGGACAGACCGAGTCTGTATAACCTTATGTTTATGTTGATCTGATAAAAAGTCCTATTTGATTCATAGGAACTGTATGACAGTCTGCCTTGCGAGTAAACAACAATGTGTATGGAGGTCTGCAAGCTACCCCCGGTCACTTCTGACGCTGCTGTATATCGCCTCATAGCGCCTGCTGGTCAGTGCCTCCGCCAGATAGCTGCCTCACTCAGCCCTGCTGCCGCCTGCCTAACCCATTCAGGAGTTAGATCCTGCTGGCCCTACTGCATAGCACTACATACAGCATGCAGTTAAGTGCCTTCCTGTCGCCTCCCTCAGGACTGCTGCAGGTTGCTTAACCCCTTCAGGCTCCCCTGGCCTCCCTGCTCTTTACCACTTTTTCTGTTTCCCTGTGTGCCCCGCTCAGGCCCCCCGCTTCCCGCTGTTCTCCCACCTTGCTCCCCTCCGGCCCCCAGCGCCCCACCCCCCATTTAACCTACTTAATGGCAGTTGTTGTGCTACTGCACACACCGAGCAAGGCACTGGCGTGCCTAGATGCGCCAAAGCCAAGCCTGTCTGCACCAGTTTGCGTCTGGACCGTGTCCAGAGCCAGGACCCCTGGCATTGCCACTTCACACCAGTACCCAGCCGGCAAAATCAAGAATCTCAGGCCAAAGACCTAGGACTCTGACTGCAGCACCACTTTGCTGCGATCTATGGAAGGCCCCCTCTCCTGCCACAACTGGCATTTCTCCTGTAACATCAGAACCAATGCAACCCCCACCCAGCAGACGCCAAGCCTCAAAATGCAGCTTCACTGCGACCTACTTAACGCCCTATTCCCTTTGCAAACATGGCATAAAAATCCAGGACATCATCACCACCCTCACGCCTGACATCATGTTTATCACCGAAACCTGGCTCACCCCCGTCTCCGCACCAATCAACGCCACTGCCACACCCCCCAGATACAAGATGATTCACAGTGATGTCCCTAACAGACACAGTGGGGGCATCACCATCATCCACAAGGACTCCCTCCACTGCATTACCACCAATGATGACCACACCGATAATGGAACACCTCAACTTCCAGATCAAACCAGACGCAAAATCCACCATCAAAGGACCCCTCGTCTACAGACCCCCTGGCCCCCATCACAGCTTCTGCAACTCCATCCCAAGTTTCATCATCCCCCGGGCTATCGACTCCAGCCACTTCACCTTCTTGGGGGACCTGAACTTCCACCTAGAAAACCCAAACGACGCCAGCTCCACCTCACTCCTCGACAACATGAGCCGCATATGCCTCTCTCTGCTGGTCACCGTGCCCACGCACAATGAAGGACACACATTAGACCCCATCTTCTCCTCAGGCAACATAGCCTAATTCTCCCACACCTCCAAGGTAACAGCGACCGACCATAACATCGTCCACTTTACCATTGAGGGACGATTGGAAGCCCCAAAGAGACCCCTCACTCTTCCCTGCCCCAACTGGAGCAATATCACAGAAACTCCCTGGATCACCACCCTCAAAGAAACCAGACCTGTCTCTGCAGACACCCTTGAAAGCTGCATGCAAAACTTCTCCAACTGGATCTCCTCAGCTGCCGACACCATCGCCCAATTAAAGAAAACCACCAGGAGCAAGACCACCAAACAAGCCAAATGGTTCACATCAAAACTTCAGACCTTCAAACAACACTGCAGAAAACTAGAGACCAAGAAAGAAGCACTCACCACCTGCATTGAGGCCAGCACCAACCACGCCAGAGAACTTATCAGCATTGTCAAAAAATTCTCTGCCCCCTCTGCCACAGAGAACTCGATCCACCCCTCGCAAACCCTCAGGGACACACTATCGGACCACTTCCATCACAATATTGCAGAAGAGCAGCAAGTTCTACCCCCAATGCTCTGGCCTTGATCGCCCCTGCACCCTCTCTCACAACACCCCCCCTCACAGGACCTCCAAATGAAACCAGCTTTCTACTTAAGACACCCTCCCCATCCACTCCAGATCCCCTGTGAGCCCCTGTCGAACCATATCTACAACCCAGGAGGAGAAACTATCAGAGCCACACTTACAGAACTCCTCAACACCTCCATCTCCACAGCTACCGTCCCCAGCTCCTGGAAGCACGCAGAGGTCAAGCTCCTCCTGAAGAAACCCTCAGCCGACCCCAGTGTGCTCAAGAACTACAAATCCATCTTGTTACTCCCGTTCCCCATCAATGTCCTGGAAAAGGCCATCAACTGCCAGCTCATGGACTACCTCAAACAAATCAACCTGCTCAACCCATCCCAATCCGGATTCTGGCCCAATTACAGTACCAAAACCGCGTTGATCACAGCTACCAATGACAACAGGTGCCTCCTTGTCTAAGGGGCTACAGTGGTCAGCATCCTTCATTGACCTAGCCACAGCTTTTGACACCATCTCACACCACACTTTCATCTCCAGACTCACCAGCATTGGCATTCAAAACAATGCACTCAACTGGATTGCCTCCTTCCTCTCCGGACATTCTCAGAGGATCCTCCTCCCTCCCTACGTCTCCGCACCCATCTGTGACGTCCACCAGGGATCCACCCTCTTCAATATCTACGTGCCTCCACTGGCAGATATCACAAACACCAAGGGACTCAACATCGTCACCTAAGCTGATGACACCCAGCTCATCCTCTCCCTCTCAGACAGCGCCGCACAATCTAACTTCCAAAACACTATGACCGACATTTCTTCCTGGATGGGGACAAACTGCTTTAAGCTAAACTCTGACAAGCTTTCCCCCTAGAACGACATGTGGTGGCCTAATGCCCTTGCTCCCCCATCCACACCCACCAACCATGCACGCAACCTTGGGATTATTTTAGACACTCAACTACCAATGAAGCTGCAGATTAAGGCCGCCTATTCTGCCTGCTTTCACAACCTCTGAATGCTCCACAGGATTTTCAAGTGGATCCCCATCTCCACCAGGAAGACGGTTACCCAGGCCCTCATCGAAGGCCAACTTGACTGTGGAAACACGCTCTACGCTGGACCCACTAAACAGCTCACGAACCGCCTCCAGAACATCCAAAACGCAACTGCAAGACTTGTCCTCGATCTCCCCAGAAGAACCAGCATCACCCCACAGCTCAGAGCCCTCCTCTAGATCCCCAACCAGCAGAGATGCCTCTTCAAGCTCCTCACACACATGTAAAAAGCCCTCCACAAGGGCGGACCTGCCTATATCAACAACCGCCTCTCTTTCCACCAACTATCCAGGGACCTCTTCTCAGCCTCTCAGGCCCACGTTCCCCCACCTCACCGCCAAATCCTAGAACGACCTCTTCCCTCCACCTGCACACCTTCCCTTCCCTGAACGATTTCAGAAAGTAGCACCAGCAACAGCCTGATGAGACTAGCAACACCTCTATCCCCCTCAAACTCCCCACCACGCTGCCTAGAGAATCCTTGGGGTGAAAAGCTTGCACTTTAGAAAAATCGTGATTGATAGATAGTAAGTTTTGCCCGGGACCTAAAAAAAATATATATAGATAGATATAGATATATATATTGAACTCTAAACTCCACAAGGAAGTAGAAGCACTCCACAGGATCAAAGGTGAGCTTTTATTTTAGCCAAGCAGATGCGTTTCAGCAAAATCGCCTTTCTCAATGCTGGCATCAAACAAATCAACTTTCTATAAGCAGATTTAAATACGTTTTCATTCTCATTCGTATTGGATGATAGTTTGTGACCCTCAAAAAAGGACTGCAATCACATCAGAAGTTGAACCATATAATGTGCGCCATCACGGAGTGAGTTATTTCTCGTTATTTCATGTCTTCAACAAAATCCGTGCGCTCACTATGATAATTTTAGTAATAAATAACATCGCCCTGGATATTAGCAACACAGTAATGTTTCCTTGCGTATTACTCACAGTGAGGCTTTTGACACCAGTCCTCTCATAGGGCCAGATGTAGGAAGGCATTAGCGCCCCGCAAACGGCAAAAAACGCCGTTTGTGAGGCGCAAATGCCCTCACGCGATGCAGAAACACATATTGCGAGTCGGTACCGACTCGCAAAATGTGTTTCAGACTCGCAAATAGGAAGGGGTGTTCCCTTCCTATTTGCAAGTCGCACCGCGATGTAGAGTTGATTTGTGACCGCTACAGCAGAGATACCAGAGGCTGTAATTACCTAAATAAAATAAAGAATATGTGCAGCAATGTAATATCTACCAGCCAATTAAACATTCCACAGTTGAAAGACCAGCACAAACTTCTTTAATTATCACATGCGTTTGTATTGTGGTTTATTTGGATCATATCAGTCTACGTTTATTGACTAAAAAATAAATATATATTATTTGCTATCAACTCATGCTCCAGATTTCTATGGGTCTGGCCGCAAAAGAATGCAGGTGATCGAATAGAAAGTCTAGTGGGGCCCAGCATTGAAAGGAGCAGATTTCCATTTCATTCAGACAATGCTTCTCCTCAAAGGCTTACAGGGATACTGTGTCTGCTCTTTGGGGGGTATGGGGATTGCCCTCAGTATTCTCTCTGAGCTAACTTGTGCAGAGAGCAATGGTGTTATAGAAAGAACTAGCAGCAAACTCAAATCAGCCTTAACTGATAAGGTATTAAGTTGAGGATTTGTATGGCCTGTATGATGTCCAGAAAAGTACTGAATGGATGCACACCATAGGAAATGTTGTTTGGTGTACTGAGGTAGGTACCAGATGTAGACAATCCTGGAAAAGTGTCTAAAGAGCAAAATACTGACCAGAAGCGTCCCTCAACTGTCTTTCAGAATCTTTGAAAAGTCAGTGACAGGCTATTTAATTTGAACCCTTCAGATTTCGCCACTGGTGGAGAGACAGTTTTTAAAGCTGCCCATGGGTGCATTCCTCAAGAATGCAAGCTAGTTCAACAGATGATCCGCAATAAACATGTACTTGGGTCATCCCACAGACCACCGGTTCCAGTTCATGGGGTACAAGGCACACAAACTAAGAATGTGCCTTGACTGCCTGGTTCGAGGAAACTGAAAGGTGCCTATTGATCACATTAAAAAACACTGTGGGTCTAAATGTACGAAGAATAGTGATATAGATTACCACATAGCGATTTTTTGTGAAACTCTTTTGGGTAATCGCTATTACTAATGTACAAAGTGGTTATTTAGCCCTTTATTACTAATGTACAAAGAGGTTATTCAGCCCCTAGTCCCTAAATAGCAATTTGCAGTGGGTTGAAATAAACCTATCTCATGAATATTAATGAGGTAGGTCACAATTTGTGAACCACTATGATACGCTGCCATCACAATGGTGGCCTGTTGGGATCAGCAGACCATCATGCCTGTGATTGCTTTTAAATAAAGCAACATTTTTTATATGCAGCCTGTTTTCCTTAAAGGAAAATGGGATGTGATTAAAAATAAAAAATGAAAAGCTTAAACTTAATTTTTTAAGAGTAGACACTGGCCCATTGGACCACTGAATGCTCTTAAAAATATATTTTAAACATTTTCAAAGGGGAAGGAGTCCCAAAGGAATCCTGTCCCATTTGTGAATGGGTTACCATCAACTTTGAGTTGGCGGTAAAGTGCAAATGTTTTGCAAAACGCATTTCGGTCACATAACATTCATACATCCCACTCTGATTTGGGATTTGGAAGGGACGCCCTAAACATGCCCCTTCCAAAAACCGAATTCGTATGTATTTGTAATTCCACATTGCGATTCAGTAAATGTTATCAAATTGCAATATGGGGTTAATGCATTCCAAAATGCCTTTTTTGCGTTCACAAACAGCCCAGTTCTGTGAATTGGGCCATTTGCGACCTCAAAAAGGCATCATACATCTAACCCTATGTGGACAATCCTGCACAGCAGAGCTTCACAGATACAAAGATGCCTTCAGAGTAGAGCCTTACTACCTGTCCACACTCAAAAGGAAGTACCACTCAACAAAAGTTGCGAGTCTGATAACTTAAACTTCAATCTGAGGAGGAAAAAACTTGATGGAACTCCAGCTTTAAAGCATGCAACAGGTTCCATTCAACACAGGACACAATGGTAATCAAAAACAATGTGTTTGTCTTGAAGAGAACACATTCAAAGACTGCACCAAGGAATCAGCCATGTAGTTTTAAAAGTTTATTTTAGAAGCCTTGATTTTGTGCAGGTGAAATGAATGGTAATGACACTGAGTGAGGATGAACTTGCAGTTAAAACTGTTACAATCAATGAGAAGAAAAGAGATATTTCAACCATATTTGCATGTTTGTTGGCATCCTAGATCCTAATAATATTTCTTAAACCCTACCCAATTTCATACCTGCCTGTCGAGAATTTGGAATGGCTCACACAGCATACCTTTTGAAACAACAAGTATGGCTGTTTGTTTTTGGAGTTCTGCCACTGAGCCAAACAGAGAACAAACTCAGCATAGGGCAAGAGCCCCAGTACAGCTGCTACCAATGCCTGCAGCTGGTTTCTCTTATGTATCTCATCAATAGAGAGCCAAGTATGGATCAGGAATCAAATCAGAATAATCTCTGGAGATAATCTCTCTGGCGAAGGTCTCTTGTAATTAATGTTTAAAATTATAGGCTTTTACAGGAATTTAGCACCTGATTCATTCTAATGTTTTCAAAATAAATCAGGGTTGGAGACATTGTTATCTTCTTAGTATAAATTATCACCACCTAATATATGTAAACTTAACAAACAAGTTACTTACCTTCTGTAACGGCTTATCTGGTACAGACTATATCTAGCTGCAGATTCCTTACCTTGGAATATTTCCCAGACATCAGACTGGATCCGACCACATTTCGAGCAGTACCTCTGAGTCCCAGTAGGTGGTGTCAATTGGATCCATGTTTGCATCGTCCCTGCCGGAAGTGACATGCGCGTTGCCTACATAAGTGCCAACCCAACATATTGACATCATGTATGACATTTTCACGCCAGAAGCACAAAGCTACAAAGAATGCTCAAGCGCCAGTGTGCAGACACTAAGGGGGTCATTCTGACCCTGGCGGTAAAAGGCACTTACCGCCGGTCAGAAGACCGCCATCATCCCGCCGCGGCCGCGGTAAACCGCCACGGTCATTCTGACCCACAACTGCCAAACCGCCAAAAACCCGACATCCACTGAAGCCCGCCTCATCAGCGGTCAGCGATAAACTGGAGATGACCAAACCTCCACCGTCACGCCAACACAAACACGCCCATGCCATTACGACCCACGAATCCACGCAGCGGTCTTTCAACCGCGGTATTCCATTGGCGGTACACACCGCCGCGCTCAAAATACACACACCTTTACAAAACACAGCCACATTGGACAATTCGAAATACACACACCTGATACACATACACACACCACACCCACACACCCATCACCATATAAAACACACACCCACATCACCCACAAACCCCCACAAAGCGAAATTCAGAGACAAGGCGCAATACACAGAGAGAGAGCACAGGGAACGCAAACCACAACACACACAGGAACCCAACATCATCACCCACACCACATCTACGCACAAAACACCACACACCACTACACTCATCACCACAAACACCACCCCACACCTCATCCACACCACCCCATGGCACCCCAAAGACACCCCAGGTTCACGGACCAAGAACTCAGGGTCATGGTGGAGGAAATAATCAGGGTAGAGCCCCAGCTCTTCAGCACACAGGTGCAGCACACCACAATAGCCAGGAAGGCAGAGCTATGGCAAAGGATCGTCGACAGGGTCAACGCTGTGGGACAGCATCCCAGAAATCGGGAAGACATCCGAAAGCGCTGGAACGACCTATGGGGGAAGGTATCAAGATACAACATCGCTGTGCAGAAGACTGGCGGCGGACCCCCACCCACTCCACCCGAATTCACAGCATGGGAGTAAGAGGTCTTGAACATCCTGCATCCTGAGGGCCTCGCTGGAGTAGGCGGAGGAATGGACTCTGGTAAGTCTAATCTCAACTACTTCACCCCCCCAACCACCAGCATGCCAACCCACACACCCACCCTCACCCCTAACCCCCAGCACACATACTCCCTGTTAATGTCTCACCAGCACAACCCACCCAACCCAACCCAAACCCCTGAATGCCAACACAAACCATGGACACCCATCACCTAAGCATGACCACTGCACATATCCATCCCCCCCCACAAACCACCCTCACAACTCCTCCCACATGGGACTGCCAGCACTGGGGGACAAGGGCACCCACAAATCGCACGCCACGGCACACACAAAATCAATGACCATATTCTTTTACCCCTGCAGGGCCCGAACGCCAACACACCGGCCAGGAGGGTCCAGATTTGTCCATCCCACCCCCAGAACAGGCCCCCAGTGATGACAGCAGCTCTGTCGACCTAGAACCTGATGACCAGCCCGGACCATCGGGGACCTCTGGACAGTCGGTTACCCTCAGTCAGACCCAGGCAACAGCAGACCTACCCCCCTCAGGAAACACCAGCACAGCACCCACCCAGCGGGCCCATGCTTCTGTCTCCAGGACAGGTCAAGCAGCGGTGTGTTTACAGGGCACCCAGGGTAACCCACAACCCCAACAACAACAGGGACCTGGGGGCACTGGTAGTGGGCACACCGTCCAGGGGACAGAGGCCCAGGAACAAAGAGGTACTGGGAGGGCTGCTGTGCGACAGAGGGAGGACAGGCCTAGGGAACCCACTGTCCAAGAGGCCCTCACCACCATCATGGGAGCGTACCACCACTCCCAAGAGACGATGGCGACGGTCCTGGCCAGGTTCCAGGAGATCCAGGCCATGCAGGAGGGCCAGTACATGGGGTTCCGGGAAGAACTGCGCACCATCAGTTCCGCAATGGGTACAATCGTGGTGGCACTCAACCAGATTGTCACCACATTGCGGGACCATGTGGCCCCCCAAAGGGCCCCTGCCACTAGCATGAAGGAAGAACAGCCCACCACCTCCACCGGCGCTAGTGGTCAGGAGGCCCCGACACAACAGCAACAGCCCTCCAGGACCCCACCCCCTGCAGAACAAGAACCACCCCGCAAGAAAGGCCTGAGATCGAGGAAGAAGACAGAGTAGGATGTCAAGACCCCCGCCATGCACGGAAACCCCCGGATGTCATCCCACTGTCCCACTTGTTTACCCTGTCCAACCTTGAACTGCCCCTGCTCCACCTTCCACAGGCATATGGACAATGGACCTGTAGGAACGACAGTCTGGACACTGCCATGGACATGCCTCCATCATCACCCTGTTTGAACTATACACCTATTTTAAAACTTCAATAAACACAATTATTGCACATTAACCAACTGGATTCTGCTATCTATTTATTTAAACCAAATGTATTCGATATAACCAACAAAACATTTCTAGTTACATTGTGATGACAACATACCAGTGTCACACAGCGGTAGTCCATGGGGAAAAAAACCAGAGGGCACTCCGTGGGGATCAGATCACTGAAATAGGAAGTGATATACACAACTAAGTTACCATACATTGGGGTGAAAGGTCAGACAGTAGAGAGCCACTACAGTTACATATATAATACAATGCTGGAGTAGATTATTACCTGTGTGTCACTGGAAATACTGCAGTATCACTCTGTCCCTGTTGTCTGTGTCGTCATCTTCGTCTTCCTCCTCTTCACTCTCCGCAGGCTCCACAGCGGCCACAACACGACCATCTGGACCATCCTCCTGCAGGAAAGGCACCTGGCGTCGCAAAGCCAGGTTGTGAAGCATGCAGCAGGCCACAATGATATGACACACCTTCCTTGGTGAGTACATTAGGGATCCACCAGTCATATGCAGGCACCTAAACCTGGCCTTCAGGAGGCCGAAGGTCCGCTCAATCACCCTCCTAGTCCGCCCATGGGCCTCATTGTACCGTTCCTCTGCCCTGGTCCTGGGATTCCTCACTGGGGTCAATAGCCAAGGCAGGTTTGGGTAACCAGAGTCACCAATTAGCCACACACGGTGTCTCTGTAGCAGTTCCATCACATAAGGGATGCTGCTATTTCGCATGATGTACGCGTCATGCACTGACCCTGGGAACTTGGCATTTAAATGGGAGATGTACTGGTCAGCCAAACAGACCATCTGGACATTCATCGAATGATAATGTTTACGGTTCCTGTACACCTGCTCATCGTCTTTTGGGGGAACCAAAGCCACATGGGTACCATCAATGGCACCAATGATATTGGGAATGTGTCCAAGGACATAGAAATCACCCTTCACTGTAGGCAAGTCACCCACCTCAGGGAAAATGATGTAGCTCCGCATGTATTTCATCAGGGCAGACAACACTCTGGACAACACCTTTGAAAACATAGGCTGAGACATCCTAGACTAAATGGCCACGGTAGTTTGAAATTATCCACTTGCCAAAAAATGCAGTACTGACAGCACCTGCACTAGAGGCGGAATCCCTGTGGGTTGGCGGATGGGTGACATCAGGTCTGGCTCCAGCTGGGCACACAGTTCCTGTATAGTGGCACGGTTGAGTCTGTAGGTGACTATGACGTGTCTTTCTTCCATTGTTGACAGGTCCACCAGCGGTCTGTACACGGGAAGATTCCTCCGTCTCCTCGCAAGTCCCAGCGGACGATGCCTAGGAAGGACAACATGGAGCACAGAGTCAAGCAACCCACAGGTAAGTGCCCACAGCATGCCCAGTACACGAATCTCTCGGGATTGAATGGCTAGTATGATTGTCGGTGCAAGGCCTAGCCATGTGTGACGCAGTAGGAATGAAGCCATGTGGGCCCTTGAAATGGCAGCTGCCTGACCTGTGAAGTGTGACAATGTGAAGTGAGGTCATTGCGCAAGCGTGGCACACCGTGGCGGTAGGCGGTCGCAGTCCGCGGCGCAAAGCCGCATTGGACAACATTGAACCCTATGGGTTTCAGGAGCCAATGGCGGTGATCGCCGGCGGTTGCGGTACGCACCGCCACGGCACGCACCGCCGCGGCCGTAACCGCCATTTTCTCTCTGCTTGATCGCACGAGACCTGAGCATCCACAGGAGAGGACCTATACTGCAAGTGCTTCTGTGACCTCGGTCTGGAAGTGACAATGGCTGCTGCGACTGGGGAAAGGGCCCCCGCCTTCAGTTCCGAGGAGTTGGAGAAGCTCGTGGACGGGGTCCTCCCCCAGTATGCGCTACTCTACGGGCCTCCAGACCAACAGGTGAGTACACGGGGGGCAATGCATAGTGCCCAATGCCTGGGCTGAGTGGGGAGGATGTACGATGGAGGGGAGGGCAGCGAATGACGAATGCATGGCACGACAGATGAGAGCATGTGCCACATGGCAAGGTTGGGGAGGGGGGGCCACTCACATCGAGCATGCAGAAAAGTGATGATGTTTCTCTTCCCCCCCTGTACATGTCACATAGGTCAGCGCCCATCAGAAGATTGACATTTGGGGTGCCATCGCCAAGGACGTCCGGGCCCTGGGGGTCCACACCAGAAGGGGCACCCACTGCCGCAACAGGTGGGAGGACATCCGCCGCGGGAGCAGGAAGACCGCGGAGGCTCTGCTGGGGATGGCCTCCCAACCTAGGAGGGGTGCCAGTCGTACCTTGACCCCCCTGATGTCCCGGATCCTGGCGGTGGCCTACCCCGATTTAGATGGGCGCTTAAGGACATCACAGCAGACACAAGGGGGTGAGTACCAGCACATTCAGCTATTTTGCGCGCAGTGGAGGTGCCTGGGTGGGGGAGGAGGGCTGTGGGTATCCCTAGGCCAAGGCGATTTCTGTAGGATAGGCCCGTCCGTGAAGTATGGTCCTGTGCCCCCGCCCCCCACCTCTGTAGGGTGCCTAGTAACGCGATTCATGGACCAGTGTATACTGTGTGGGCAGTTGTCGCCCATAGGCTTGTAGGGCATGTCCCATTGAATGAGTAGTGTACCCCAAGTGCGCAGCGTAGTGCAGGGGGCTTCTGTGTCTGTCCTCTCTGCCAACGGTGCCCCCAATGCATGCACTCAACTTGTCTTTATGTTTTCCACCCCCCCCCATTTTCTTTGTTTTTCTGTGAATGTGTGCATTAGCATCATCAGGCGGGGGAGAAGTGGCATCGGCGCAAGAGGGAGCTGCATCTCACATGGCCCCGGAGGGCCATGCAACGGACTCCGACATGACCAGTGAGACGGAGGGCGAGGGGGGCTCCACCACGGGGACCCGTGGAGACGGCAGCGACACCGACACGTCCTCGGAAGGGAGCTCCCTTGCGGTGGCGGCAACATCGGTGCCCACCGATCCTACAGGTACACCCAGCGCACCAACTCCGCCCTCCCAGCAGCCCCTCGGCCTTCGGCCCGTGCCCGCAAGGCCAGGAAGCCGGCCATCTCCTTCGCCCCAGGCACCTCAGGCCCTGCCCCAGTCACCCCTGCTGCCCTCAGTGAGGAGGTCATTGACCTCCTGAGGACCATCATTGTTGGGCAGTCTACCCTTTTCAATGCCATCCAGGGTGTGGAGAGGGAGGTGCATCAAAGCAATGCATACCTGGAGGGCCTTCATTCGGGTCAGGCTGCCCATCAACGATCGTTCAACGCTCTGGCCTCAGCACTGACGGCAGCGATTGTCCCTGTCTCCAGCCTCCCTCTTCTGACTCCCTCCACCCAGTCCCACTCCCCTGTTCCTCTGCCTATCCCATCCACACCTACAGACCAGCCTGCACACACCTCAACACCCAAGGGCAGCTCATCGAGACATAAGCACCACAGGACACACAAGCATTCACCCAAGCAACATCCAGATGCAGACATGCCAACAGCCACTACCTCCTCTGTGTCCCCCACCTCCTCGTCTCCCTCCTCCCTCCCTGTGACGTCTCCACACACACCTGCAAGCACACCACCATCAGCCATTGCACCCATCACCAGCACACCCTCCACACCAGTCCGCACACGTGCAGTCACCACCCCCACTGCCATGTACACGTCCCCTGTGTCCTCTCCCAGTGTGTCTGTCACCCCCGCTTCCCAACCACACAAACGCAGGCAGGCACCCAAACAACAGCCTTCCACCTCACGTCAGCCTCCTGCCCAAGCACCTGCACCCATAGACAGCACACTTGACTCTCCTACAACCACATCCTCTTCCTCCATTCCCATACCCACTCCAGCCACCCTTCCCATGGCTCCAAAGAAAATTTTCCTCTCTAAAGTGGACCTCTTTTCCTCACCTGACCCACCCCCTCCATCCCGTAAGAGTTCCACAAACACCTCAGCCACCACCAGCCCAGCAACTCCAAAGAACGTCGTGCCTGGTTTTTGGAGTCCGCCCTTTCCTTGGGCTGGGACATCGTCCAGCAGCAAAGGCACAGCCAGCCCCCCCCCCCTGGGAAGAGGACCAAAAAACTGAAGGGCAGGCGCGACAGGCCTGATACGCCTGCCCCCAAGGAGGGTAGCCTTGCACCGTCACCTGCCACATCGGGTAAGGGAGCCAAGGGCCACGGACAGTCTGCCAAGGAGGGCAAGGGCAGCAAGGAGCAAAAGGCAGGGAGCAGCCGACCAGGCCATGAGGCCCCCACCAGCCCCATTCCGGGGGTATCGAAGGAGAGCCAGGGCCCCAGGACTCCATCACAGGAGGGCCCCGCAACGGAAAGGTTCGATGCAGAGTGAGCGGCAAGTATTGGCCAGGTGTGGTTCACTGGAAACACAAGACAGGCACCGCTGAACAGGGCCCCGCCGTGAGGAGCACTGCTGAACAGGGCCCGCCGTGAGAAGCACTGCAGAACAGGGCCCCGCCGTGACCAGAACCGCTGAACAGGGCCCCGCCGTGAGAAGCACCGCTGAACAGGGCCCCGCCATGACCAGAACCGCTGAACAGGGCCCCGCCGTGAGAAGCACCGCTGAACAGGGCCCTGCCGTGAGAAGCACCGCTGAACAGGGCCCCGCCGTGACCAGAACCGCTGAACAGGGCCCCGCCGTGAGGAGCACCGCTGAACAGGGCCCCGCCGTGACCAGAACCGCTGAACAGGGCCCCGCCGTGAGGAGCACCGCTGAACAGGGCCCTTCCTGTCAAGCACCGCTGGCCCATTGGCAGGCCCGGTTCTGTGTCGGGCAGGCCTTCACGACGCACTCTGCCCACCATGCCTCCTCCATGACCAGTGGTCTCTGTAATCCACCTGATGGACTGTGGCTTTGCACTCCCCAGGATGTAACAGTGGGCAATCCACCCACTGTAGAGACTTGTGAGACTGTGGCTTTGCACTCCCCAGGATGCCACAGTGGGCAATCCACCCACTGTAGAGACTTGTGAGACTGTGGCTTTGCCATCTGTGGCTTTGCACTCCCCAGGATGCCACAGTGGGCAATCCACCCACTGTAGAGACTTGTGAGACTGTGGCTTTGCACTCCCCAGGATGGCACAGTGGGCAATCCACCCACTGTAGAGACTTGTGAGACTGTGGCTTTGCACTCCCCAGGATGGCACAGTGGGCAATCCACCCACTGTAGAGACTTGTGAGACTGTGGCTTTGCACTCCCCAGGATGGCACAGTGGGCATGGAGGCCCTTCGTGGATCTGGCGTCGTGGACTCATGTGGCTGAGGTGCCCCCCCTTCCCTTCCCCCTGAGGTGCCTGTCTTTTTATTTTAGTGATGCCCCAGCAGTGTTCTCTCCAATGGACTGGATCTCGTGTGTGGGCTTTGCCCATGTGTTGCTGCACATTGGCCCATGGACATTTGGACTTTGATTGACTGGGCCGGACTTTTGCTGCTTGTATGGATAGAGTTCTAGATGTGTTTCATTCTTCATATATTGCTAAGGTCGCTATACTTTATTGTTGCAATAATATGGTTCTACTTTTACATTCATTGCCTTTTGTCTTTGTTTTTGGGGGGGGGGGTTGGGGGTGTCACTCTGACTTTTTTATCTGCATAGGTGTGTAGGTATTTCGGTGGGGGTGAGGGTGGCGGTGGGTGTGTGGCGTATGTGTGTGCCCGTAACCTTTCCTCCTCCCCCCTCCCCTGTGTCGTAGGTGCAGTACTCACCGTTGTCGTCTGCGGCGAGGTTCGTGATACTGGAAGAAGAGCAGGAAGGCAATGGCTGGGAGGATGTGGAGTTCTGGTTCCATGCTGTTCCGATTCCGCGTGGAGTGTGTCGAGGTAAGCGTTTTCCATTGGAGATGTCTGTTTCCGCCGTGTTTTTATCGGCGGGGCTCCCGCCCCGGAAAAGGTGGCGGATTGGTGGGTCGTGATAGGGTGGGCGGTACATTGTCTGCCGCCTGCCTGTTGGCGGTGACCGCCACGCTGTTTGTTTGTACCGCCGTGGCGGTCGGAGTGTTAAAGCGGCGGCCTGTGTTGGCGGTTCCCGCCAGGGTCAGAATTCATATTTTTAGGCCGCCAGCCTGTTGGCGGGTTGGCCGCCGCTTTAACACTGGCCGCCAGGGTCAGAATGAGGGCCTAAGGACCTTGTAAGGATCATCCAATGTGGAGAGCTCTGTTTTCAGAGAGAGTAAGATGGGAGGGTGGGTAAGAAATGTGTGATGAGATAAAGTCTCTACCAGATAAGTCGGTACCAAAGGTAAGTTGTTCATCTGACATGACTTTTAGCTGCAGATTAATTACCTTAGAACAGATACCCAAGTAATATCTCCTCGGAGGTGGATTAGTGAACAAATTTGAACCTGCTTGGCGAACGTGCACAGAGACGCCCACGTCTCAGCCTGACAGATGTCTGTCCAAGACAAGGACTCCACAAGCTAACACAGTGGTCACAGCCTTGGCTCCGGTAGAACGAGCATGTAAGGTCTTAGAGGGTTGCTTCTTGGCCAGTGCACAGCAGCATTTAATACAGAATATGATCCATCATGAGATGGGCCTTTTCTCCACAGCCTTTCCTTTCTTTGAACCTACAAACCTAATTAAGAGTTGATCATCCACCCGGTGATCCTTAGTACGATCAAAGTGGAATGATAACGCACTTCTTGGGTCCCGTCAATGGAGTCTCTCTTGCTCTTAGTAAAGGTGAAGTGGAGCACAGAAGGTCGGCAGATTGATAGTGTGCCCGATGTAGAAGGATGTCTCCACTTTTGGCAAGAAAGAGGCACGTGTTCCTCAGAACAAGTTTGTCTGGATAGAATGTGGTGTATGGAGGGGGCATGGATAGTGCCTGCAGTTCGCTAACCCACCCGGCCGATGTAATGGCCACTATAGAAACGCAGTTTTGATGGTCAGAAAGTGCAAAGGATAATTGTGCACAGGCTGTAAGGATGAACACATCAAGAACATTAATACCAGATTCAAGCACACTGGGGCATCATAAAGGGCTTTGGAGGGGACATATGGTGTAGGCCTTTTAGGAACCGAGACACAACAGGGAGGGCTGATCCAGTATCGTGAGGTTACTTTGACACAGGCACATTATTTAGCTCAGGTCCTGAGGCGTGAGCCCTTTTACCCTGTTACATTTCATGTTTATCCCTTTTATTATTTTAGCCACGATTCATTTTAGTGGAGATAATCTTTATTTCTTTTATCAGTTGTCCTTCCTTACAGAAACCATTATTTATGTCTTTGCATGACATTTCTCATCTTGTGCTGACCCCAAGGCTGTCCACAATGATTACCTACTATTGCTGATCCAAAGGGAACACTGTCTACCTTACACAAAAAATACATATTTTCATGTCAGGGCTAGTTCTTAGATTAACAGATATGTATTATAAAACATCACACTGCACATAACACCTTAGAGGGGACGTTCCAGCCAGTTTGCCATCCTGTGATGCACGTCATTGCAGTTTCTGCCGAAACCTTTTGGTAACACTTCATCTTTGTGGGAGGACTCCCATCAGACTAACAGACGTCCTCTAACCTCAGCGAAAGTATGGGGATGTAATTTCCTTACCGGCACCAGGACAGGCAGATTACAGCTAACAATGCTATTTGATCTCATGTAGGAACTCAGTAGTCTAGGTAGGAATACCACGCACAACAATGACAACATGGTGGGACTTTTCTTGTGTTTTACTCTTGTGATCACCGCTATCATACCATTGTGTTTCATTATCTTTATAATCACCATTCATGTTCTCAAATGTAGAACGCAGTTGCTTTGATGAAACCTATTGAACCAAAACCCTGCTTCTGTTCTGTACTTGCATGTGTGAGACTCATATGTCTGAGTGAAAGGGAAGGGATCTGCTCCACCACAACTCCCCTGAGGGGTCTGAGTGTCATGCAATAGACTGCCACAAAACACTTCTACCCTCTGGTACTTGTGAGGTGCTGCTAGCTAGCTGAAAGGGATAGGCCGATAGCTGTCACACAATGTAGGAATAGACTCAGCCCCCCACACTCAGTGGTGCTGCCAGCCAAAAATCCAGCAGTCTTGTTACCAAAGTGAAGAGAATCTACGACACAAGCACCCGTAAGAAGGCTGATGTGGCTGAAAGCTACCCTTTAACTGTGCACAAACCAAATTCTTGCAGTACCAAATAACAGAACCTCTGACAGGTTTGCAGAAAAGAGATCAATATTTTAAGAAGTACACCAAGCCACAATTTTCTCCCAACGGTAGGCACATACTGTCTTGGTTGAGGGAGGTCTGGCTGTCAGAATGACATTGCTGATTTCAGTAGGGAAGTCGAAGATTATCAACTGCCACTGCTCAATCTCCATGCATGAAGGAGGAGCATGTGCAGGTTTGAGTGCAGGACCCTGCCCTGTTGCTGTGACAGTGGATCCTCCCAGAGTGGCAGGCTGACCAGAGGACCGATGCTCATACTCAGGAGTTCGTGATAGCATACCCTCCATGCCCAATCTGGAGCTAAAAGAATGGCTAAGGCCCGATCGTTCCTGATGTTCTTGAGAACTCTGGGAGTGTTATTGGAGGAAAGGCGTACATAAGGCCTAGCTCCACTTGAAAATCGTCTCTGATCAAGAGCTGTCTTGGAAACACCAGTATGCAGAAATGCTGACATTGTAATTTCTCAGCAGTGGTGAACAGATTTAACTGAGGATCTACCCAGTCTCTAAAGAGATCTTACAGTGAATCACACCTGGTGAATCACTTACAGTGAATCTCCATCTGGAAGTGGTGTAAGGTCTCACCATGCACAGCTGTCTGATCAACAATTTTACTCCAAATGTTGCAGTGATAATATGAAAGGTGGGATAGAAGATGGCATCTATTATTTATCATGTGGAGTAATTAACTGTGCATGGTAAACGGTGCGAGTAACAGTTACCTTAGGGAGTGAGTTATCATCACTTGAAAGAACTCTATCTATAACTGCTGAAGTTCCATGGTTGTGTACGAGTAAATTCAGAACCTAATTATAACGTCCCTGTGAACTTTGTTATTTTTCATTGATTTTCTATGTTTTTTTAAAACATATAGTAATTTTCATTACTATACGTTAATCCAACCACTGCCAGACCCTGACACCAAACCCCATTAAGCACCCAACCTTGCACCATGCAGTGCCTTCTCCGGTGCATAGTAGAGGTTGCTCACAGGGGCTGGCCTACTGCCAGTCCCTGCCCCAAACCCCCTAACCACCCAACACGATGCTATGCATGGCCCTTTGCACATGCACTGCGGAGGTTGTCTGTGGCCTCTCTGGGTGTGAGAATAGGTGTGGGAGGCTGTATATGGGGGTAAGAGTGGCTGTCAGAGTGTCTGTCTGGGTGAGACAGTGCATACATCAGTGTTTTAGTGGGTGCATCAGTATGTGTGTGGGTCTGTGAGTGGTTGCACCAGGGTGTCAGTGGGTCTGTGAGTGAGTGTGTGACGCTCTGAGTGGGTGTGTGAGTGGGTGCATAACTGCCTAAGTGGGCCTGAGTGGATGTGTGAGGATCTGACTGAAGCTGTGAGTGAGTGCATGAGCATCTGAGTGGATGTGTGAGTGTCTGAGTAGGTCTGTGAGCGTGTGTGTGTGTGTGTGAGTGTCTAAGTGGGACTGAGAGTGCATCCATGAGAGACTGAATGGGTGTTTGAGTGGGAGAATTGATTGAAAGAGACAGAAAAAAAGAAATAACGTGAGAAAGAAAGAGTTTTTTTAGGTTTTAATATCTAATATACTTAGAATTAGTTATTTTTTTTGTTGGATTTAAAATATATATATATTTTTGAAAAAGTATAAGTTTTATTTTTGTTAAAATGGAAATGAGTCCAGCTGGACTCAAACCCCCATAGCTCAGTGTGAAGGTCTGCGACATTCACACCAAGCTATAGGAGTTTTCTTTTCTTTTTTTTTTCTTTTTTAGCCCTTGATGGGCTATCTGGGACTCTGAGGGAGTCCTTAAGGGCTCCCTCTAGCCCATCCTTATATATTTATTAAATAAAAAAAAATTACATGCCATTTACGGACTACCTGTCACTGCAGGGGAAGCCTTAAGGCTTCCCCTGCAGTGCCATTGCTTCAGCGAGCACAGAACTACTTTAACAGCAACTCCATGCTTGCTGATGCATTTAATCTCTGCCAGAGATGAAAGCTCTGCTGTTTGACAGCAGCACCTGCTTTAAAGGTCCAACTTTCAAACTGCAGAGTATTGCCTGTGGCTTGGCTGCAGCTGGAGCCGGCCCTGTGGGGTGGTAGTCTCCAGGTCCATCAGAGGCTCGAAGAAGGAGGCCACGTGGCCCCTCTCCAACAAGTACTTAGCACCGAGGAGGTGGTGGTCTCCAGGCTTTCTTTTTTTAAACATTTGCGCTGGGGGTTGGTGGCTTCTAGGGTGCAGCGGGCTGCAAGACCTGCCCACACATACAATGCAATTTTGCCCTAGGGGGTGGTGGTCCCCAAGGTGAGGGGACCACAGACCCTGGCATAATATTAGCTCAAGGCCCTGGTGCGGTGGTGGTCCCTGAGGCAGCGGGAGGAGGCCAGAGGGCCCACCCCGCTTACTATATGAAAGCCCTTGGGAGGTGGTGGTCCCTGGGGCAGCGGGAGAGGGCCAGAGGACCCACCCCCCATACTATATGAAAGCCCCGGGGAGGTGATGGTCCTCAGGGAAACGAGGGGGGCAACAGGCCCCCTTGCATACAAAAATATAAGCCCCGAGGAGGTGGCTTTAAAAAAAAAATATTTTACGAGCGGATTTGCGGATCCACCACGACTCTGCTTGTGAAATAAAAAACAAATGCTTTTTAGCCCTTGAGGGTCCCTTTAAAATCCCACCAACAGAGCTAAGTAGTAAGTTTGTTCGTACCCTGGCAGCTTTCTTTTTTTACTTTTTTGGGGGACTCGGCTACAGCCGAGTCCCAAGATGGTTGACAACACTTCAACGACTTCTGTTGTTGAAGTGTTATCAGCCAATCAGATCTCTGCATGAGATCGTCACTCCTTTTCAGAAAAGGAACATAGCACAAACTGCAAGGTCCAGGAAAATGTCCAATTTACTGTACTGGCTTCACCAATGCGTTTCGGTCGGAGCCTTGATCATGGGTAGAGGTCCCTGGATTTACAAACTTTTTAAATGCTTCCATAGTGAAATCAAAAAAGGACTAATATATAACATACAACAATAGGTGCCACCTTGGAGTGTATCACAAAAACATAACAATTCATTGTCTTACAGGAATCCTTAAAATCATGTCATCAATCCTCAAATATCATTTTACCCATAATTAATTTGGCGATATTTATAACTATTTGCATGCTCATATAGAAATCACTCCAAATTTAACAAACAATATACCTAAAAACATATATAGCATACTATGATATGATTTTAATCATGGTTAATGGTCACTTGTTCTACAAGATTTTTACTTATTGCTTTTTAAATCCTTCCATAGTGGAATCAATGAGAGGCTAATATGTAACATGCAACAATGGGCGCCATCTTAGAGTGTATATCGGAAGCATGCAACAATGGGCGCCATCTTAAAGTGTATATTGGAAGCATGTTCATACATACAATTTAATTCACAATTTATCATCTTACATGAATCCTAAGGCCAAAATCTCAACCATTACTTTAATTTTTTTTATTTTACCAACAAGTCCTTTTATAATATTGACAATTATTCGCATATTCATGTAGAGATCTTTAGGTTCAGTAAAATTCATCCTACTGACCATAAGTATATTGCAGAACTTGTTATCCACGCAATAAAATAGATACTCCCATCTTGGATGGAACAACCATTCGATTCTATTCTTTTAGGATTGTCAGGGCCACAAGAGTTATGAAGTAGACAAATTATCAACAGGTAATTCAATACCTACAAAGCGTCTTGACCATGTGGGCTTTTGTAAACATATCACATTTCTCATTTCATACCCTTCATTTTATCTACCAAAAAATCCCATGTAAGTCCTACCCCATACATAGATTGAAGTATCTCGTAGTGCAATTCTCATATGTTTCCTGAGGATGGTGCCTGAATAAAATATGAAGACGAACCATTGTACAAAAAAAGTTTTGTTAAAACCTGACCTATATATCCTTATATAGAGTCATATGGAAAAAAGGAGAAAGAAAAGTCACAATATCCTACAACACTTGGTAGGGTGGAAAAATATACTCTATGACATTAATAGTATATACATTTCAATATTAGAAAAGTGGGTCAACCAATCACTCTAATGTTACTATAAGTGTATCACTGTAAATGCACCACCAATTACTCACTTGAATTCAAACCTTGGGGGATCAGGATATCAAAATCTATTACACATTCTGATTCCAAAACGCGTAATCTGTGTTCTCTACCTCCTCTGATGTGGTGACCCACATCATCAATTAACACGAATTTCAACAATTTTGCATTGCTATTGTGAGTCTCAACAAAGTGTATGGCAACAGGGTATTGTCTGTTATTGTTCTCAATAGCAACATCACAAAACAAAATAAAATGATGGACGGAGTGTTGAAACTTTTCAAACACTCACCCCGAAGTGCAGATCTGGATTTATTCCATAGTTATTTAGCTCGCCACGTCACCCCGGTTTAGACCCAGCCATGCGCAAATCAGTTTTGACCCCGTTCCTCATGGGAACAGTCCAGCCCGAACTGCTAGGCCAGGTCCACCCTGGACAGGAAACAAGCATCCTGGAACCGTTTTCTGGGTCTCACCCTTCATTAGCCAGGCTAGCTTGAATCCAGTGGCGCAGTGAGCAAGGGACCCAGGTATGAGCATACCCCTGCCACTTAGGGCGCACAAAGGAACATCACAAAACAAAATAAAATGATGGACAGAGTGTTGAAACTTTTCAAACACTCACCACCAGTCACAGATCTGGGTTTAATCCATCGTTATTTTGCTCGTCACATCACCCCAGTTAGACCCAGCCATATGCAAATCAGTCTTGACCCTGTTCCTCATGCTATTGTGAGTCTCAACAAAGTGTCTGGCAACAGGGTATTGTCTGTTATTGTTCTCAATAGCAACATCACAAAACAAAATAAAATGATGGACGGAGTGTTGAAACTTTTCAAACACTCACCCCGAAGCGCAGATCTGGATTTATTCCATCGTTATTTAGCTCGCCACGTCACCCCGGTTTAGACCCAGCCATGCGCAAATCAGTTTTGACCCCGTTCCTCATGGGAACAGTCCAGCCCGAACTGCTAGGCCAGGTCCACCCTGGACAGGAAACAAGCATCCTGGAACCGTTTTCTGGGTCTCACCCTTCATTAGCCAGGCTAGCTTGAATCCAGTGGCGCAGTGAGCAAGGGACCCAGGTATGAGCATACCCCTGCCACTTAGGGCGCACAAAGGAACATCACAAAACAAAATAAAATGATGGACAGAGTGTTGAAACTTTTCAAACACTCACCACCAGTCACAGATCTGGGTTTAATATATATATATACAGAGTACTGGTAGTCACTTTGACTTTGTAGTTAGTTATAGTTAGGATTCCATTCCCACAGATAAGAATCCCTTGGATTTTAGCTTGCTAATAACTTTGCAACCATTTGACGAATATCCCAGAAACTTTGCAGAACTATTGGCTTTTCTACATTAGCTCATGATGCAAAGTTTCTTAGTGATTCGTTAAAGGGGTGCACTGAAAAAAGGGGAGCTCCAAATAGGTTTTTCTGCCGATGGATTTAGTAGCGAAACGGCTGAACAAATTTTCACAAACTTTGGCAGGAATAACTGACCTAACTATAACTACACAGTTGGACTGCCACTGTGTAATAATACTTATGGGCTATTACCTTGTGTAGTTATAGTTAGATCAGAGTTTCCATAGGAAGAATGTTTATTTTCTAATAACTTTGGCGCCATTTGACAAAAATGACCAAAATTAACCTCAGTTCCTCCCTGTAAAGTTTGGAGTGATCAGTGAAGTGGGGACTAAGGTAAAGGGGTGTCCTAAAATAATTATTTCTCATGTTTATTTACGTAGAGAAAGTTGCTCTCTGATACAGAAAAAGCAGGTGCATGGAATTGCATCAAGTTTGGTAAAAAGTCTGAACTTTATTCAGAAAATGTGCTCTTTTAATATTGTTAAAAATCTGTACAGCTGATTTAAAGAAATTTATGTTTAAAAGGTGCTTGGGAGTCATGAAGGGGTTAAACAGTTTGGTATATCTGGACACTAACCCTAATATCTAAGTGAATAAGAAAACCCTCTTTGTGTTCATTTACAGCATTAACTTCTGTAGGAAATACTTTCAGTTTTAAATTTTTGATTCCATCATGACGGTATCCAGCTGTGCCACATTTTTGTTATAAAGATTTTTTAACAAACTAGTTGCTCATTAAAACTCTGGTAAAACTGTAGCAGGACACTGAGGAATCAACAAATGGATGCAGTTGCTGGAAGTATACATCTATTACAAAATGACCTCCCCATTTTGTTCATTTTTAAAGGAAATGCTTTCAGGTTTACAGCTTTGGTTCCATCAAGATGGCGTTCAAGATGTGCCACACTTTTGAAGTTACTACAGAATGTTCATACTCTATTAGTTCATTAGAACACTTAGAAACACATATTGCATGCTATCCTGGGAGGGGCCAAGTAAGTGTATAATCCGGACATCGGGAAACAGGAGCTCCAGTTTCCCCTTGAGGGGCCACATAAGTGTATAGACCAGACATCGGGAAACAAGAGCTCCAGTTGCCCCACTGAGAGGGGTAAGGTCCACCAGAGGTGTGTGGTGGGAGGGCAGGGGTATACATCAAAGAAGGGGAAAGGATACACATAGGGAGGTGAGGGGTAATGCAAGGAAGGGGAACAAGAGATTACTAGAGGCATTACAAGCCATTGGTTATAGGGTGTAGATCAGGGTGAGAGCATGGGGGTGTGTAAGAGCATGTGGGTCCTGCAACAGCAATGAAGACGGGATAAGAATGGGTCCGAGTTATGACAAGGCATTTGGGTGGGTTGGAGTGGAGGGGAGGTGGCAGGGGGAGGGGGAGGGGAACGGGAAGGGAAAGGTGGAGTTATGGGAGGAGGGAAGGAGAGGGAATGGGAAAAGGAGGAAAAGAGAAGGAGGATAGAGAAGAAGGGGGTGCCAGAGGGCTGCAGTGGGAAGAGGAGAGAGGGAGAGGCGGGAGGGGATGAGGAGAGTGTAGGGAGCAGAAAGGAGGAGGTAGGCCAGGGGGACGGCAAGTGGGGGTAGGTAAGATGCCATCAGTGACGCTTGCCTGTGCAGTGATAGAGGCTGTCAGGTGCATTGGAAGTCGTCCCGGAGAAAAGGGGCCCATGCAAATTGGTCTTGCAACTGAAGAATAACGCATTCATGGGCTGCCGTCCAGACCATTTCCACTCTCCATTCCACCAGCGAAGGTGGGGTGGGGGAGAGCCAGTGGCGGGGGATGCAGTTTTTGGCAGTCGCATAGGCTGTATGTAGGAGGTGGCGTTGCGGACGGGATAGGTCTGGAGTCCCCAAAGTGTAGTGTAGGAGAATTAGGGAGAAGGGCTCCTTCAGTGTTATGGAAGCTCCCAAGGTGGCTCCGACCGCTGTCCAGAAGGACTGAATCGAGGTTCATTCCCAACATGCCCGACCTGTGGGGTTTGTCTGGCAACCAGTTCCATTCGTGTAGTGTTTTAAAGAGGCACAATTTCAGGCAGGCTTCCCGCGTGCCCCTGTCCAGAGCCCGTATATCTGTCCAATCCTATTCCTCAAATTCCATCTATAGTCAAGATTTCCATTTGGTGTGGAGAGTGTCAAATAGGGGTTGCTGGAAAAGATGGCATGTGAGGAACTCGTTTAGGCCAGACATCACCTCTGTGAAGCGGCCCTATGTCCTCAGAAATGATACCATGGATGAGGTCTGGAGAGTCCATGGGCAGGCCCCCATACTGTGCCGTAGGCAGTTCTTCAGGTGTAGGAGTCCCTATACCTGCTGGGTTGGGAGGTTAAATTCCCCTTGCAGGCATCCAAACGTCTTTAGGTCACCATCAGCCAAAATATGGTCTAAACTGTTAAAGCCCGCCGTGCACCACTGTGCCCATCTGAGGGTCTCTCCACCAATATGAAGGTGGTTGTTGCCCAGAATGGAAGCCCACATGTGTAGGTGGGTATGCATACCAAGAAGGCGGTGCACCCTAAGCCAGGCTTTGTGCATGGCCTGGAGCATCGGGTTGGCATGGAGAGGCTGGGGCGGGTTAGCCTTGTATAGTGGGTTGAGGACACTGCAGCTAGAGAGTAACACTCACTCAGTGGGGCCCACTGTGGTAGTTCCAGTGTCCCATGGAGCATGTATGCCAGTTACGATAGGTGGAGAGCCAAGGCATATTGTTATATCCAGGGCAGCTGCTAACCCCCACAGTAGTAGCGTGCCATGACCTTGGCAGAGGCCAAACTCGGGCGGGAGGATACCCACGCAAAGGCAGGGATTTCTGCATCTCTAAGTCAGAGGGTCACAAGGGGCACCAAGAAGGGGAGCATGCCCAGCACAATAGTAAATTGCCGCAACGTGACCATCCTCACTGCTTGCACTTGGCCCCACATAGATAATCTCAGGTGCAACCACTTTTCAAAGTCCAGTTTCATGCGAGTGATAAGGGGATCTAAATTATCCACCACCATTCGGTCTAACCCTCTACTGACGAGTATCCCCAGGTACTTAAGGTGGGACAGTGTCCATCAGAAGGGATAACCTTGTATGGCCACTCTCATGGTAACGGATGACAGGGGCTACGCTTCGCTCTTGTCCCTGTTTACCTAGTAAACGGACAAGGTCCCGAAGTCCTTAATGACCCCCCGTAAGGCCGAGAGGGAGCAATGTAGGTGTCATGCCGCAGCCTGAGCAGGAAGAACGGCTCGGGCTGCGGCTGGGGCCGCATGGCTTGCCGCGGCCCCTTTTTCCTGCCTCATCTTTCACGAGGCCGTAGTTTGAGCATCGGGCCTCAGCAAGTTCAGGGAGCGGCGCGCCCTCGAGATTAGAAGTGGGCGCCCCCCTCCCCTCACATACCTGGTGTTACCTGTTCTTTTTCTCTGTCTTCTTTTCTCTTCTTTCTCCTTTTCTTCTTTCCTTCATTCTTCCAAATAGGAGCCATGTTCTTCTTTCTCCCAGCATGCCCTTCTTCTACCTCTTTTCCTGCATGCATTAGGTTCCTTTTCTAAAATAGCGTCTTCATCTATTTTCAGTTCAGTTCGCCCTATCAATGGTGTTCCCTTTGCGGTGGTCATAGAGCGGGGATGGTGGAGAGCTTCCCAGAAGAGTCTTTGCCGTGCGGGTTTGCCTTTGGGTTTGCCAGTTGCCATTTCCAGTTCAGGCCGGTCTGCACCAGCCGGGGAGCAGGGTTCAAGGGCTGCGCGGGTCTGATATCTGGAATGCGCCCTGTTCCTTCACTGCACAGCAAGGTGTCTTCAGATTCGAGGTGGTGCGGGGGGCAGTCAGAGCCCTGTCTCCAGAAGGCTGGGAGAGTTGAGGGCTCCGTGCTGCACCACTGCTACCTGACAGTTGACACTCACCCTGAGCATGTGGAGAGGGGGGGTCTGATATTTCTGGGGACCCCCACAGCCAGGTATGGTGTCTTTGGCAAAGAACACAGCTTTGGCCGGGCCAAGTGTAAGTGTGGGTGGGCCTGCAAGTGAGATCCATAGGTGCAGGGTTTCTCTTGCCCCAGTGTGTGGAAGCTGCCAGCCAAAAGGTTGGTTGGTTGGTGGGTGGGCCACAGTAGGTACACTACGGTCTTCCATGAAGCCACATCAGGCAGGTAACTGTTGCGGGTGTGGGTTGAATCCACGGGTTCCAATGTAGTGGGTGCTCTAGGGCTCAGGCCCCTATCTGGGCTATGGCCAGTAGTAGGTGGAGCAAGAGCTCGGGATGGTGCTCCTTCACGGCTGTGGCGCTCAGCTGGGCAGAAACGGAGATGGCCCAGCCAGCACGTAGTGCCCATTGCTGGCGTCCTCCAGACAGCCCCCTGTGGGTGTTCGGACAAACCTCTGTGGGGGGAGTTCTTTCTTCGATTTTTACATTTATTTTTTGTTTGTTTTTCTCTTCTATTTGTTCCTTAGTTCTCTGTGGTCCGCTGGTCCTGGAGACCACTCCAGGCTAAAGATGCCCCAGCCTTCAGCACTCCAGTAGCATCCCAGTCGGGAGAGAAGCGGATGTGCATTTGAGGGAGGCAACAATGGCACTGTTGTGCCCAAGGCATTGTCTGCTCCTTGTTAGAGGTGCCCTGTCCCCTAAAGCTCAGAAAGCACCTCAGGAGGGGACGGGTTGAGTGGGGGTCCAATGGAGAAGGGGAGTGACCTTAGTGAGGGTAGCCGGGTCTCTGGTGACATCTGCTCTTAACAGAATACTGGGCCGGGTCGGCCGTCAATTCAGGTCTGTGCCCAAAGGAGTCGGCAACCGGTGTCAGCTCCTACTTTAGGTTGTTGCTCTGCCCCGTTGCCTATGCCCATCATCGATGGTCTGGGCTCATCA
Organism: Pleurodeles waltl; assembly: GCF_031143425.1. NCBI lineage: Eukaryota > Metazoa > Chordata > Amphibia > Caudata > Salamandridae > Pleurodeles > Pleurodeles waltl. The sequence continues at coordinate 1,559,432,606 of NC_090444.1, read as the reverse complement.
AAGCTGGAGGAGGTGCCTCCCAGTTGCGGGTCTGCAGCCTGCAGTCCGCGGTGGTGTCAGACAGGACACTGCCGCCGGTCCTCTGTCGTTGTAGGGGGCCTCTGCCTCCGACCCGGGCTCAAGGGTGCACAGAACTCTCAAATCAAGCGGCCATCCCTGTCCGTAGCCAAACCATAACCCCCATCCTCCTGTAATTCCGATGGGACCGAAAAATGAGTTACTGACCTCATTGGAAATACAGGATCAGTAAGATCACTACAGAGCCTTTTAGTTTCACCTGAAGACTCATGTTGCTGAAAGCAGCTGAAATCTACAATTAAACAGTCAGAAGGGCCCTATGAAGCTCCCACAGTAAACTGCAACTGACACCCAAACATAAAAAAAATTCTGATAGGAAGCGTGAGGTTAGGCATCCATAAGGCCGCTGTGTAATGGAGAGAGTTTGTAAGCATTGCAGTTTGCCGTACTCAACACGTTTACTTTTGCACACAAAAACATTAGCAGCTGTTGAAACTGTTCAGCAGGGAAAGTATGGAAGCAATGGCCAAGCACAGTTCCAGGAGCCAGGAGGCCAGACCTCTTTTTTCAGTCCTGCTGGAGTCGTGAACTTCCAAAGCCTCAGAGTGGGACAAATCTGGAAAATGTAGCAATAGAAGTTGCATGTTTTCTTAGTAGGATTGACAGGTTTGTCCCCTTCTTCCAAAGGTGAAACATTTGTAAGTCCCAACTTTCCTCAAACGTCATCAGTGGCCTGTGCTTACTTGTGTTTGCCAGCCAGCCACAGCTTTCTGCCACAGAGGAGTTCCTTCGGAGTGTAGGTGCTACTTAATTTAAGTCTGTGTATGCAATGCCTACATTATGCAAAAAGATAAAGTGAAATCAAGACCTAGATTGCAACAGACTCTCTCAAGACATATAGCAGTGGCAAACATTTCAGATCCATCACGTTTACATTCTTTGTGGTTCAGGCGTTCACTGCCAGGCAATCACTTTGTCTATTTGGTGCAGCAGGAATATTGTTGCCAGGAGATGGCAATTGATCACAGGATGACTGACAGGACAGCGAGGTAAACAATATCGTTTGACACAAATATTGTGTCAAAATTATCGTTTAACGAAATATTGTGTCCCTATATTTATAATGGTGGGTACAAAACTATTAGAAATAAAATATCAATTCACACTAATATCATCCAGAAACATACACAAATATTGGTTTCCTAATATATATTTACTGTAAAGCAGCAAATCTTGAATATTTGAATATATAACTTTAATATAATTTAACATAAATATATTTCATTACTATTCAATACTATATATAAATATATTCATATAAACACGCATGTGTGTATATTTAAATATATATACATAGATATACTGTAACAATTATTAAACATTATATACATTTTACATTATATTATTTTTTAGTTAAATTATTCAAACTGCGACTATAAATAGCATATATATATATATATTTTTTTTCTTTCTCTTCTCATGAAAAGAAGTACACAAGCTCCCAGCTGCAGTAGTTTCAGACGCTTTATTACATATAGAGATATGCTGCGAGGCAGCTCACTAACCCAACATGTTTCTGCTCTACCGATCCTTGATCACAGGTAAGTCTCTCTGTATTTGGGAATGATCATGTGTTTTTAACGATGCCGGTCGTGTTCTCCTTCAGAGTAGAGAAATATTGTATATACTATTACCACTCCAGTTTATGTAAAAGTAGTAAAAGTGTAGTACTTTGGAGGGGTAACATTTATTATTCCCACTACAATCAGCACTACAATAGGGAAAGCATTTGACTTCGGAGGGGTTAGATTTCCTATTCCAACTCTAGCCTAAGCAACAGAAGGGAATATGTTAGACTTTGGAGGTGTAAGATTTATTTTCCCCACTCCTGTCTGTGCAACCTTAGAGAAGGCTTTAGACTTTGGAAGGGTTAGACTTACTATTTCCGCACCTGTCTAAGCAACAGCATGGAAAACATAGGATTCTGGAGGGGTAAGATTTACTTTTCCCACTCCAGAGAGCAGAACAGTAGGTAAACTACTGGACTTTGGAAGCACTTTGGAAGCACTTTGGAAGCATTACATTTACTATTCCCACTCCAAACAGCACAATAGTAGGGAACGTGTTAGACTTCGGAGGGTTAAGTCTGCTACTCCCACTCCGTTCTCTGCAATTACTATTCCCAGTCCAGACAGTGCAACAATAGGGAAAGCATTGGACTTTGGAAGGGTAAACTTGACTGCTCCCATTCTAGTCTAAGCATCAGTAGGGAAAGCACTTCACTTCAAACATATTTAAATACCTCTACTAATTTAGAAAAGATATTTAACTCTTGATATAGGCATTATTAATCTAAAAATATTTATGTATGTTCAAATTAAAAACAATTACACAATTCACATAATTAATAAACAATTAATTATCAATTAAAACATAGCTGTTATTTAAATATTACTTAACTCCCCACCCTCTAACCCTACAAACCTAGCAGCCCACACCTAAAAAATAACTAAAATAAATAAGTATAGCACAATTAACATGCTTGACAATTACTTACATAATTAATTACAAATTATTAATTGTTACTTAACTACCTTCCCGCCCTATACCCCTACAAATCCAGCAGCCCATACCTAAAACGTAACAGAAATATATAACATACAAAATTTATTACATAATTTACACTAACCATCAATTCAATCATTATTCATAAATTAATCATTAAATGATTAAATGATGATGGAAGTGCATTATTACTCAACTAACTTCCCACCCTATAACTTTCAAACCGAGATACTGCATCTCAAATATAACTAAAATAAATAAGCATGGCACTATTTACATATTTGACAATCAATTAAATATTTTATTACAAATTAATAATTCATTATTAAGTAATTAGTACTTTAACATAAAAAATAATCATGAATTGTTAATTAATTATTACTTCATTACCTTCACTCTCTATAGACCTTGAAACCTAGGAACTTGCAACTAAACTATGACTAAAATAAACCAGTATCACATAATCAGGGCTCCCAGTTTTATGGTATACATTTTTTTACCATTTCCGGCTGTATTTTTACATATTTATTTTTTGGTCATGTTACTGGTATATAGCCATATTAATTGTCTGTTTTAAGAATAACTGGTGTCATAAAACGGTACCTTTTCACATTTATTCACCACATGAACATGCACTCATACTTTCATGCTTGTCACGTTTTAGCAAATTAAGCAGCCAAATATAACTAAACATTCTACCCACAAAATAATATCACCATTATACTTCATATATATGTTAACATATGCTTGTATTTAAGGAAATGTCATCCTGTTTTTTGTTTCCCCATGCTGCTTATCTGCTCAGTTGTTGGCATGAAATTCACAAATGACAGCACGGAGAGGTGCTCACGAAGCACAATTTTCTGTATTTTTCTGCTTTTACAAATAAACAGACAGGAAACACATTGTTTTCTGCCTGTATTTGTCTGTAAAATTCAGTAAAAATGGAAAACTGGGAGCCTTTTACATAATTTACATACTTAATATCATTCACATGATTAATAAAAAATTATTCATGTCTAAAATGTCTAATACTGGCATGTGGCATGCCATCAGCCTATGCTCTGGTGAAATGAGCATGCAAGCCTTCTAGAGGCTAGCTCTTGTCCATGCCATTATAGATCTTGAAGCACAAAAAAATCCATCTTGAGATGCTCCTCTTCTATACAGTTTTGTTCTTTTGCGCCCCAGAGAAACCCACAAAGAACTGATCATCCACCGGATGTTCCCAGGTGTTGTCAGTGTAGAAGTTCAGGGACCTCCTTGGCTTGAGATGATAGAGATGTTCTTCCTTGGAATTGTGACACATGGCAAAGAAAGTTGGTAGGATGATGGACTGGCATATATGAAGGGTATTTAGTCAGGGTAGAAGTCAGTATACAGCTGCTGAACAGACACAGCTTGTTGTTGAGACATGGCAAAAGGGCCACTTAAGTCGGTTGCAAAATCAGTGCTGCAGGTTCACCAATAGTATTTCATTTACATGCCCTGGGCACATGTAGTGCACTTTACTAGGGGCTCATAAGTATATTAAATATGCCAATTGGGGATATGACAATGTTACCATGTTTAGGGGAGAGAGCATAAGCACTTTAGCACTGGTTAGCAGTGATAAAATGCATGCAGTCCTAAAGCCAGTGAAAACGAGGTCAGAAAAGTGGAAGAAGTAGGCAAAAAGTTGGGGGAAGACCACCCTAAGGCTGTCAGGTCTAACACCTCTAATTCCCAACACTTCCAGATAACCCCTCTAACCCAGCAACATTGCATCTACCACAAACCTGGCTTTGGAAAGGGATAGGGGTCTTCCACCGGTCCCTAATGCAGTCTAGCAACCACCACTGCAGGTTTTCTGAAGCTTATTCAGACACCTGGATGTGATATTACAGGTACCCTTGGTGCTGAAGCTACTGACACTTCAAATCCTACTGCAGAGCCTGCTTGTGCCACCTGGTGTGGACTACAATCAGGATGCAGGAGGTCAAGAGTCTAAGAAGCCTTAGGGCCACTCTCACTGAGACCCAGGTCAAAAGATGAAACATCAGGATCATACCTCAAATGTCATGGACTCACTGAAAAGGAAAGATTTGGGAAAGCACAATCTTCAGAATGGTTCCAACGATAGGGAGCCTCTGCAAAGGACTAAGGTGTGACTTTGGCAAATTGATGGAAAGACCCAACAATGCACAAGGTTAGCTGTTGTCTGAAGGTGGTTTATGATTGTTTGAGGCAAGCACTTTAGCAGTCAGCTGGTGATGAATGGGAAACTGGTATTCCCAACCTCTGCAGTTGGGAAGTGACCACCACCATCAATTTTGTGAACATCAAATGTGCACTGGTAAGGTTGAAGGAGAGCACTGGGAACTGAAAGAGCTAGTGGCATAGCTGAAACCACAGGTGGCTGATTGGGACTGCAAACGGGAATGTGGAAGTAGGTATCCTGCAAGTCCAAAACCACCAGCCAGGGTGGGTATTTGGAACCTGTGTTTCCAGAAGGAATAGGTTTAGAGGGCAAAGGTTGAGAATAGGGCAGAGGCCTATATCCTTCTCTGGCACTAAAAAGTAATGGGAATAGCAACCAGTCCCAATCTCTACAACAATGTATTTACCCTAGAAAGGGAAGGTCCAGATGTCCTTCCTGTGTAAATGCCACATAGGAGTTGAGAATTCGACGGTAGGGACTGAAACAGGGGGTATGGACCAAATCCCCCCTCAAAGGTAGAAGTCCAAAACTGGTTAAGAATGAGATCCCTCAATGAGTTAGAAGATTAATAGAATAATTCTTAATGTAGTCTTTTTCAGTGATCAGGTAGCTGTACAGTTCAACAGTTATATTGTAGGAGGGTTTGCATGAAATTGTAAACTGAGTACAGCTTTTATTCATTGGTTCCAAAATATACGAGAGAGTTGAAAATTGTAGACCAAAACACAGCTGACATGTGTTTCACCCTCTATGGTGAATCCACCTAGGGCTTCCTCAGGGCTGTAATCAATCAACAATAAACTAATTAAGTATTGAAGTGGACCAATAAGAGTGCTAATAAAAGTGTCAGTGAGTTAGGAATAAGTGATAGGGCATGCAGAGCCTTGTCCAATCCGTGACATTCTACCTTAAGTCACATAGAGATGGTGAGAGCTGAAAGTGAAAAGACGATTACAAGGGTACATTAGACCCTGAATTAACCAATATCTTTAATGATAGGCAAAGCGATCTTGGAATCATCAAGGAATACCCAAATAAAATCATAAGTAACATTGAAGTTAAAAGCGTTAGTAAGGGTGCTTGCTCATCAAATTGCAATCTAAAGTGAAGTTTAGTGGTCACCGTGTATAAAGAATGTTCACAAAATCAGTTAGTCCCGCATACAACTCTAAATGAGACAAAAGTAGTGTCAAAAACAGGAAAAATCCATACCATTGTAGTATTCATGTAAAGTAACACATCATGTCGTAAACAGTCATTGGAGTAGTCATAAGTAACAGCATATCATGTAGTATATGGTCTGAAAATTGAGTAAAAAGGTTTTTTTTAAAAACGACTCCCTTCAAAAGTTCATGTACATGAGAGGTATTAAACAGCCTGGAAGCTAATTCTTCAGAGTCTAGACTTATAGGACTGATTTGAAATAATAGAATGCTATACATAATGCTAGATAGGTGGTTATATTTTTCAAAATACCATTTAGATAAGTGTGTGGATTGTATATGTGAGATATTTGGTTTCACTCAGTTCTAGTTGAGGAAAAGTTTATACGATTTAACAAGATCTATATTATTCATAATAATGCGAAGTGACTTAAAACGCTATTTGTTATGCATAATTTAGGGCATCAAAGTTCCGGAAATAGCAATTCACCCAAATACCGTACGTTAGTCCAAGAAAAAAGAGAAAAACAGCACCCATTTGCCGTGCCTGCGTCTTAGTGAGGCGCCATCTTGGAAGGGGTCTATTGACATGTCCGGGTATTTATCTACTAGAGGTTTAGTCCTATGTTTTTTGAATGTCCTAAACATAAAGGAAGGACTAATCAGGAAGCGCCATATTAGTACAGAAGAAATTTTGTTTTTAAATGAGGCTCGGTACGAGCCAGACAAAATGTGGTGATGTTTATTTTGACTAATGTTGATCGTGTAAACGATCGATACGATTAAAACGAAAAGATTACCCAATGATGAATAATGTTAATAGAGTCAATATTATGAGGTGTCAAAATATTTAAAGTACCCTTATTGCGGAAGACTCCTTGAAAGGAAATACCAAATATGGTAGACGCCATCTTGAAAGGTCATGACAGTTAGTGAATCCCTAGATCCAGTATCAAATATACTGTGAAAAAAACATTGTGTAAAGATAAATAGGACACTTGTAGCCAGGCAATATGATGGAAAACAGAAGTTGAGATGTAATGGAGAGGTTGAGAATTCATGTGATTTAGCAAGATTTTAACAACGTCAACATGCTATACAATAGTTGGTAATCAAAACTATCATGAAGAGAACTGAGCCATGGTAAGAATATTAAAGAAAAGCAAGTGATAAGAGAGCAAAGACATTCACAATTATTATAAACATGAAGAATCAAAGTAAGTCAGAGAACCAACAGGCAATTTGAAATGAGATGGAAGACTAACGATTAACACAAACTTAAATAGTTATATTTTCAGTCTGGATATAAGTTCTATCTTCCTTTAGAGTTGGACCTCTTGCTGCAACCATGCTGCAGAACATAGTAGGCGGCCCTCCTCCACCGCCAGGCTACCGCCGACAGGCAGCCAGACAGTGGAGGGAATCATTTTCCGACAGGGCAGCGCTGCAAGCAGCGCTGGCCCTCGGATGATGATCCCTTCTGCCACCAGCCTTTCCCTGGCGGGTTCCCCCGCCATGCAAAGGCTGGCGGAAGAGGTGCTCTGGGGCCCCCCTGCACTGCCCATGCACTCAGCACGGGCAGTGCAGGGGCCCCTGTGCAGTCCCCCATCGCGCTGGTCACTGCCTGGTTTATGGGCAGTGATCTGCGCGATGGATGCAGCTGCACCTGCCGCACACCAACATTGGCTGCGACTCCATTTGGAGCCGCTGTCAATGTTACGCCCCTTTTCTCATGCGGCCTGGCGGGGAAAACATTATACAGCCGGCGGTGGGGTAGTCGCGCTGGGGGTTTACTATTGACCGCCAGCACGGATGGGAGATCATAATGAGGGCCTAAGTTTAAGCATCATATGGGATATTGGGTGATCTTTCTCTGACAGAGGAATACAAGTAAACAATAAGCATTTTCTCTACTAAAGAAAATGGCAAAAAAAATCAAGAAAAACAGGAGTGTTCTTTTTGAAATGGCATGGTCCTAGGGAAAATGCACTTCAACCAAAATATTACAACATCATATTCTGGGAACATTCAGTAACTGCAATTCTGGCAACACTTAAGCAGACTATCTTTAACATTTTCAGTGTACCCTGTCACGCTGAAAGATTTTCTTGACACACAGAACAAATGTCTAAAAAACAGATGCTCTGTAACTCTCTCTTATAACGCATTTTATCCTACTTTGCATTAAAATCTGTAATATTAGCACGCTCACAACCACGGACTACTTCATTCGATATCCGGTGCAGGAAACTCTGGCAGAGAACCTAGGGTCTATCAACTCACAGAAAATCTCAAAGGTTGTTTTGCAAAATGTTGTATTCTAGTCCTTAAAACTGTTATTTTATTAGCATATTTAGGAATTCCAGACTGGCAACAAAAAATATTAAAAATGATGAAAATATATTAAAGTTTCAATGCTGCAGAACACTTAAGAACCTGTGTGGAGTTTATAATGGTTTGGCACACAAAAGAAAGATAACAAATACATTTTCTATAAAAGACAACTGAATTCTCAGACACATTATATTTCAAAGCAGTAGTTCTTAACCTGTCACTCGAGGACCCCTGACACTCGGCGGCTAAAATTAATACATTAAAAAATAGGGAAATAAATATATCAATATTTGAGAATGTTTGGTATATACTTGTTTCTACATACTTGTGTAACGTTTTGAGGTTCAAATCCTAGAAACTGCCTAGACCGGACGTCCATGGCTTCCAATAATTACTCAGTGTATGTTCCCGGATTTCAGTAATGATTCAGTGGGGAAACTCAGAAGTCAAATTGGTTAAGAACCGCTGTTTTAGAGTATACGTGGGAGCTTGATATCCTCAGGCAACCTATCTGTAACACTTGGTTTGTGGCACTTTATAAAAAGGGCTGTAGCGTGACCCCGACAGGACCGAGACTTTAAGCAGCCAAGAATACAAGCTGATCTTGTATAGACATGACAAACTTTACCAATATAATATAGCCTTGTGTTTCCTGCTCTGGGCGTTTTTGTAAACATGACTGGAACACAAAAAGATCACAATATGTTGTTATTGGTACAAACCTTATGGATGTTGTTGACCAAATCGAGCCTCTGTTCTTTTCCTGATCCTGAGATTTGACCGCAGTGAACAAGGGAGAGATCTATCGTTGCTTTGCCAAACTGATCCTGATTTTCTAATTGTGTATTGTTGGTTTTCATGCTCACATCATCTTTTGGTGTTACGTAGGCCCATTCATGAAAATCAAATGGCACTTTTTCTTTCTGCATAGCTTTAAGATGATCCTGTGAAAAATATATTTGCATAATTTATTGCACCATAGAGGAATCTGTGGTGAATACAACTCTACGCAGGATGAATTGCAGTCCCATTACTCATGTTACTCACATGACGCAGAACTGGGGAATTGATTGCAATGGAAGAGACGGAAGTGATGCACTGTCTCTCGTTACTGAAAATACATATGTGCACTTTGATATGGGTCTTCATGGAGTTTTTAGTATTTCAATTGTGCCTCACTTAACTTTCAACCTTAAGCTTTGTTTGTGATCTACTGAAGGTGTTTTATACTACAATGTTATCAAAGATGTGTAAATGTGCCATACGCAGCTATGACTGACATGGCAAGAGGTATGGCGTGCTGAAATGAATATGAAAAGCTAAAAGGAATACATCCCCCACTGAAATGAATATGACAGGGGGTAAAACCAACACGCTGTATTTTTTTAAATGAATATAACATCAACTTATTTTATGTTCCCCATCTTCCATGCACTTGATGTACCGCCAGGCAACTGTGAAAGTGGCGTTCATGATTCTGCCCTCTGAAAGGGTGTGCATGCCACTCTGCAAGTCGTGCCTGCAGCATGCTACTGGAAATACGTGGAGGTGTGTGGGATGGACAAGATGTGGTGGTGCTTCAACTAAAAATGTGCCACACCAATTTGACTTGTGATGAGTGGAAGTCCATTCTGGCTTGGGAAGCAGAGATATAAATCATGAATGCTGAGTCACTAAAATACCAGAGGGAGCAGAAGTGACACCATGCCCAGTGTGCCCTCAATTGCAACACAGATAGTGACATCAAATGATCTTTCACCCAGCCTCCTCCCAAGTGATGTCACAGGACTTGAAACCCCATGACATAACAATAATTGAGATGGTTAAAGTTCCATAGTAATTGCATAAGTAATGAACAAGTGACTTGCCTTTGTTAATACTTGTTATTCTGGCAGAGACTAAATCTAACCACAGATTACTCACCTTAGAATATTTCCCAGGTGTAAGACTGGATTCTGAAAATCTTAAGCACTACCTCGGCCCTCCGGTAGATGGCATCGATGGGCTTTACGTTGGCCTTGTCCATGTCATCAGTGACACTGCGGTGCATATGCCAATATAAGCACTACCTCTTCACAGTGACATCAGTTTCTTTCATAACTATTTCTGTGCCAAAAATGCAAATCCATGTGAAAGTCATTGTTTTGACCAGTGTGCTGGATTGAATGGGATCTTTAGGGTGTAGAGCCTGTAGTGTCCTTCCCAGCCTGGGTACCCGCCAATGACTATGTCACACACGGAGCTGTAAATCACCCATCTTTATTCCTCTGCGTGTACCTATGAACGCCAAAATTCTAATCCAAGCTTTCATTACATTCTATTCTATCAATTACTTAACACTGATAGAGAGCCAGTCAGAAGCTAGAAAGATTCAGTCCTTAAACATGCAAGACACTACATCTTCCCCTCTGTTAAATGAAAGATTACAACTTTTAGAAAATCAGTAGACATACACATATAGAAACATGTACAACTATATCTCTTTGATCACTCTTCATGGTGCTTAGATCATATGACCCGATCTGATTCCTGGCAGCTGTCATCTTCAGTGTCAGGGATTGCTAAAGTTGGTAAAAAGTCAGCAGCAGTCACTGAGTTTTCAAAGTCAATCTTTCTTTCACCATTTTGAGCCAAAGACTGATGAAATACAGGCCTACAGTTAGAAGGCACAGATTTCCAAGGTCACTGGGCAGCCACTATGTGTCCCTTTGTAGACACCACTTGGAAAGGTTCAGCATCACAGGGAGTATCACATTTTCTTTTGCACATCTGTTGGGCAATTACCAAATTTCTTTTTCCAAACAAGGTGTTCTTTGCATGTTGCCTCTTGTCTGCATAAGCTTTCATTTTCTGCTTTTTAACCAAGTCCCTTGTACAAATCAAGTTTTCAGTTTTGTCTCTTTTGGTAGTCCATTGAGGTAACTTGGTTGTCATTGCCCTCCCAGGCATCAATGTTGCATGACTTTCACCTGTGGTCGAGTGGTGTGTTGAGCGATAATCCTGTGGAGTAGAATTCAATACAGTTTTCAAATTGAACTTTTCAAGAGTTGTACACTGTTCTGTTTCCTTTAGTGTGCTCATAAAACGTTGAACAAGTGCATTGGCCTGCAGCCATAAAGGTATTCTCTTTTGATGCTTGATGTTCGGATGTTTCAAGAACGTTACCATTAAAGGGCGGGCCATTATCAGACTTCACAATGGCTGAGATGCCCCATGTTGCAAATATACCATCTAGTTTTTCAATAACTCATTCGTGAGTCATGGATGAGAGATCTTCAACCAAAGGAAAAAGTAAGCATTCATTTACACTCAACATTAGATGATGCCCATTGTCCAGTGGACCAAAGAAATTGATGACTGTTCTCTCCCATGCATGTGTTGGGAGCTCTGACATGTTCAGAGTATGTTGAGGAACATTAGTTCATAGGCAATTGCATCCGTGAAAGGCCTTGAGTTCCTTTTCTACTCTTTCATCGAAGTATGGAAACCAAACTTGGTCTCGGAGAGCTTGCTTTGTTGTAATAATACCACAATGTCCTTCAAGAGCCACTACAATCACTTTCTGTCGCAGACTCTTCGGAATTAGGATTCTTTACCTTTGCAGTATAACTCTTTCCTTAGCTATTGACAATTCATTTTTGCCATTTTTTTATTTTGATATTCACCATCATTATTGGGAGGATGAATGTGTTTGATTAACAACTGATGTGTAATTATGTCTTTTAACTTCAGCAGGTCACTATCATTGCTTGTGGTGGTGACAATCTGTGCTAATGATATGGCAGCACATGTATTTTACTCGACAGTGACATTAATGTAGGCCTCAGCTTTCTCAAATGGGGTACTGTCACCTCGTATAGGCAATCTTGAAAAGTATTCAGCAGGATTGCGATCCTTTCCTCAATAATGCACAATTGTATAATCATATTCCCCATTGTTCACTGGGAGGAGGCATCTTGGGTTTCCAAAGATGGTCGGCAAAGCTTGATGATCAGTTACCAGCCCACAAGGCTTTCTGTACAAGAACACATGGAAATGTTCATAATCCCATACCTCAGCAAAACGTTCTCAGGTTGTGAGTAAGTATGTTCTGTTTGGGATAAGCTTCCACTAGCATAGGCCATAATATGCTGTCAAGCATTTAGGCATCTACTATGCTGTGCAAGGATAGCGCCTACCCAACTGGGCTAGCATCCACCACAACCTCTGTATGAAGCTTTGGATTGAAGAATGCCATTCCAGTAGCATTATCAATGGCATGTTTGAATCTATTGATATTTTCCTCACATTCTTGTGACCAAAGAAAAGAGATATTTTTATCCATCACCTCTTGTACTGGCGCAGTAACAGTGGCAAAGTCTAGTATGTATCTTGAATAGTAACTGGCCATGCCAAGAAAGGTACGTGCTATTGACAGAGCTTGTACTTTTGCAAGATCAGGTATCATACCCCCATTAGAAAATATATAACCAAAGAATTTCAGTTTAGTCTTGTCACACTTGTCTGCATTCAAAATCAAAACTGCATTACTGAATATTTGACATACTTACATCCTCCCTCAGCCTCACACTCTTCAACATCTACATGATCCCCCTAGCCAACATTCTCCGAGCACACGGAATCACCATCCTCTTGTATGCAGATGACACCCAACTCATCCTCTCCCTCACCCACAACCCCACCACCGCCAAAACCAACCTATACACCGCCCTCCTAGACACCGCCAGCTGGATGACCACTAACCATCTCAAGCTCAACTCAAACAAAACCGAAGTCATCATCTTCGGCCCCAACAAAACCACATGGGACGACTCCTGGTGGGCCACCGCCCTAGGCCCTGACCCACCCCCACAACCCACGCACGCAACCTCGGCATCATCCTCGACCCCTCCCTCTCCATGACACAGCAAATCAATGCTCTAACCTCCTCCTGGTTCCACGCACTCCGCATCCTAAAAAAATCCTTCAAATGGATCCCCCCAGAAACTAGAAAGACAGTCACCCACGCATTCATCAGCAGCAGACTGGACTACGGCAAGGCCCTCTACGCCGGCACCACACTCAAACTCAAATGCAAACTCCAAAGAATCCAGAACACAGCCGCGCGCCTCATCCTTGGCCTCCCCCGATACGAACGAATCTCACCACACCTCAAATCCCTACTCTGGCTCCCCATAGACAAGAGAATCACATTCAAGATCCTCATCCACGCACACAAATCCCTCCACAACACCGGCCCAACCTACCTCAATGAAAGAGTAAACTTCCACACTCCCACACGCAACCTCCTATCAGCCGACCTCGCCCTAGCCACAGTCCCCCGCATCCAGCACACCACCACAGGAGGCAGGTCCTTCTCCTACCTTGCCCCCAAAACCTGAAACGCCCTCCCCATCGTCCTTTGCAAAACCAAAGACCTACTGGTCTTCAGAAAGAACCTCAAGACTTGGCTGTTCGACCAGTGACCCTCCCTGCCCCCCGCGCCTTGAGACCCTCACGGGTGAGTAGCGCGCTCAACAAATTTCTTTGATTGATTGATTGATTGATTGATATGTAAGAGCACTACTTTGCTTTTTCTGTGCAGCTCCGAAAACGAATATGTCATGGCTATAGTTGAATGGATTCACTACAGGTCTCATGACACATCGAATGATGTCTTGGAAAAGTTCTGCAGCCAATGACACACCAAAGCTAAGTTTCTTGTAGGTAAACAAACCAACATGTGTAGAAACGTTTACAATATACCTGCAGCTTTCTCCAAGTTACAACTGATGATAATGTTTCTTTGGGTCAAGTATAGAAAATACCTTAACACCATTTAATTGTGTTATGTAAGCAATGTGTGGATGTAGATGTCTTTCTTGTTCAGTTGCTTTGTTTGCCTGATGCATGTCAACGCATATGTTCACAGCTCCCTCACTGTCCTTTTTAGGCTGCTACAATTGGAGAAACCCATGGTATTGGACCAGTGGATCACTCAATAATGTCATGCTTAAGTAACAACTCAAGTTCCTTTTCAACAGCTTCTTGTGAATGAAGAGCAGTTTGTCTATGTACTTTCATAGTCTTTAGCTTGTCTAAACCATGAAACAACAAAAGAACTTGACTATTTCGTGGTGAGCATTTATGTTGTAATTCACAGAAATCAGTCCCATATCAGCAGACATTTTAAAACTGAGTAAACGGGCACTGGATGCTGTACCTTGAAGCACATGGATTGGACATGGATTGGACTTGCCCCTTTGTTTTCTTATGTTTCACTGTCCCTAAAAGTGAAATCCGACTCAAGTTACACTTTGGTCTTCGACAGTGTTTGTATGATTTGGTTGCTTTAGCATGTTGACTTTTCTGCAAATTAAATTTTTCTTCACATGAGACCAGTCAGATGTGCACATTTCTCTGAAGTGAACATCTACATGCACAATCACTTTCTTCACTTTCATTCACTATTGAGGCAGAATAACTGGTTGACAATGATTTAGACAACGATTTTGTTTAGTATCTATTTGTCTCAATTGATATTACTGCTTGGACCTGTGGGCGTGCATCAAACGTTACTTCTCAAACTTTCAGGTGCCCATTTCTTCTCTGCACTGTGACACACTTACTTTTTCCTTCACTTTACACGCCACAAAATGTTTCTCTTTACATATATGTCCAATGGCGGAAAACTTTCCTCCGTGTGGAAACAAAAATCCACATCTATAACACAACTCCTTTTTACATGTAGACATCACTTTGTGTCCTTCAGTGTTTTGCTTCGGATTACTTTTCACACTCATGACTGACTCGCTCTGGGCAACTTCAGCCTCCATGTCAGCAGCTTGTCTCTCAGCACTCTTCTCAGCTATGGCAGCCATAAACACTTGCTTCAGACTAAGTTTCTCTCAGCATTCGTTCACAACATCACTAGCAAGATTTTTTAGATATTTGATAATCTTCCTTTTATCAGTCTCTTCAAGTGCCCCAATGAAATCTTCAAATGTCCCTAACCAAGCAGTTCATCTATCGTCAACTTTTTGCTTTTTCACATTCTCAAAAGGCGGTGGTGGTCTCAGGAAAGCAGTAGCATGGTAACTTTTCATGGCAGTGGCTGCCACTGAGGGTGCTATCAGATGCTGACAGCTGTCCTTGGGACTCTACATCATCACTGAGGCCCAAAAATGGTTCAGCGTCCGGGTCATTCAGGAAAGTCTTTGGAGTTATGACCTTCTTCTTGGTCTTCATCGGAGCCCCTTCACTCATGGAGATCTCTGGAGTTATTCTGACCCTACCCGGCAGCTTTGATGGTGTGCCCCTTCAGGTATTGGGTAGCTCAGTAAGCACAACCCCAGTGCTTCTTCTTGGGTATCCCCAGCTGGTGCTGAGGTCATAATGCTCTAGTTATCAAGACTCTGGTAAGTGCAATAAAACTAAGCTTCCTTTTTACTTGCTCTGTCAGCCAGCTGTATTATTTGACATCTTATGTGGTAAGTTATGATTGTTCTTGACTGTACTTTGTAGGCCTTGTTGCATCACCTTTGACACTCTGTACAATGTATGACTTTATACTGAGTGACAGCGTGGTACCTCGTAGTAGGTTCTTGGTCGTAGCTTCTTGACCAATGATGCGAAGACTTCTTAGTGAAACTTTCTTTCCATTCATTCTGGCTGGACTTGGCACTTTGACAAAGGCACATGTGGCACACACAAGCAGTTTGCTAGGACCATGGGAAACTCTCCAGGAGACCCCTTTCTTTGTCAGGTTACTTTTCCTCTAGCTCGCCGCCAAATGTAGTATCCTATCCAGCCTGGGTACCAGCCAATGACTACACCACACACGGAGCTGTAAATCACATGTCTTTATTCCTCTGCATGTACCTGGGAACTCCAACATTCTAAACCAAGCTTTCATTACATTCTATCCTAGCAATTACATCACACGTTAGATAAAAACTCTACCACAAAAAGTTTTACAATAGGCAAGAAACTTGTTCTTCTGCTAGAGACTTCTATCTGCAGATTCTTCACCTAAGAATAGATACCTAAGCAATTCCTCTCCAGATGTGGGGTTGTAAACTGGCTCAAACTAGGAAATCCTAGCGGACCGAACTGGCAAAATGTCAGTCTTGACGGAAATGACTGTCCAAGAAATAGAAGCTTGGCAGATGTACAGGACAGGTACCAAGATTGCTAATGCAGTAGTAGCAGCCTAAGCCTTGGTGGAATGGACCCGCAAGCCCTTAGAACGCTTCTTAGCTAGTGCATAGCAAATCTTGATGCAAAGTACAATTCATCAAGAGATGTATCTCTTCTATACAGCCCTGCCGTTTTTCACTCCTGTGAATCCAATAAAGCGCTGATGGTCCACCATAGTTTTTGGAACACACAATGTAAAAACACAGCTCTTTTGGGATCCTAACAGTGGAGCCTCTCCTCTGAGGAAGGGCGAAAATGTTTGGCAGCGCGATGTTTTGGCTGACGTGGAATGGAGCCACCACCTTCGGTAGGAAGGAGGAATGAGTCAGAAGAACCAGTTTGCCCACGTAAGACCATCCTAAGAGTTAGAAGTCTCAGATGTCAGCTGTTTAAGAGCACAGATGGGGAGCCCATAAGAAACATTAGGACCAAATTAACATACCACTGGGGCAAGACAAAAGGGGTAGGAGGGAACCAATGTAGCAAAGCCTTAAGGAAACATGTCACAACAGGGTACCTAAACAGCGAGGGCTGATCTGGCAACTACAAGAAATCCAAGCTGACAACAAATAACCTTTAACGGTGACCCAGACCACAAATTTGTCCCAAAGCCAGGCGTATATAGTTTTTGTTGAAGGACACCTTGCTGCCAAGATGACATCACAAATCTTGGGAGAAAGATCAAAAGCATTCAACTATTAACAGATCAAATCAAATTCCAAGCTGAGGAACGGTTGTGGTATTAGTCACATCATGCTCAGTCGTTCCCAAGGAATTGGTGCTCCACTCCCAGGGCTAACCGTCCCAACAAAACCCCAATTTAAAACAAACAGTACACAAAATATGAGAGAGGCACACTAAATATCAATCAAGAGTCCAGTTTGTTGATCAAGAGACCACAGACTACTATACGATTATATATAAGTGCCCTGAAGAAGCCCTGCTGTTTAAGGGATGAAATGTGTTGGCTGTGTCCAAGTCCTTTTCGTGTCTGACAAGATGAAAATAAAGAACAAGTCTTAATATACCTACATAGGTGTCTGTATTATCTTGATCAACAAATTGGACTCTTTCATAAGTTTTATTTATGTGTTTTTCTAAGACATTGCTCTAGTTTAAGAATCCTCGGATTGAAATGTACAGAGTGCTTCTCCCATATGTTTTGTTATATTCAACTGTCAACATTCAATAGCCACGCATTAAGGTGGATTGTGACCTGATTTGGATGCAGCACCCTGCCATGTAGCTGCAACAGTTGATCCTCCCTAAAGAGCAGCCTGTTCAGAGGACAGATGCTCATACTCAGGAATTCAGGATATCATACTCTCTTTGCTCAGTCCGGAAACAATAAAATGACTTGGGCCTGGTTGGTGCTGATCTTCTTGAGAACCTGGGGCAGGAGCTGTATCAGCCAATAGGACTAGAGGAGTCCCAGATTCCAGTCTAAGCAGAACATGAGTAAGAGCCTTTTTGGAAACTCCAAGGCATAGAAGTGCTGACATTGCTCATTTTCCAGAGTGGTAAATAAATTGAGCCATTCTCAGTAGATACCTTGTGGCACTGCTGGATGTAGATGTCATTCATGAACCGCAAGACATCGATGGCTAGTTTGTCTGCCCTGGAGTCAGAAAGCCCAAAGATGCTACATGACCAGGAAGATGTCTTGGCTGTCCAGCCAAGACATCTTCCAGAGATGCACTGTCTCCTGTCTGTTGCAATACCACATGGCTGTTGTGTTGTCCTTGAAAACCTGAACCAGCCTTCCCTTAATGGATAGGAGGAAGGCTTTCAGTACCAAGTGTATAGCCCTCAGCTCTAGAAGATTATTATGGAGCTGACATTCAACAAGAAACCAGAGTGCTCTGATACCCACCTCTCTCAGGAGACTGCCCCAACCCAGAGTGATGCATCGTTCACTACTGATAGCTATGGGTGGGAAAGGGAGTGGGGTTTGTTGCTGATCCAATTTTGGTTTGTCAAACACAACTGCAGATCTTTGCAGTTCCCTCCAAAATCTGGACCATGGCAGGGAGATTCACTAGGTGCTGCACCCACTGGGACTTCAGATCCAGCTGCAGAGCCTGCATATGCCATCAAACATTCTTAATCAGCAGAATGCAGGGGGTCATCGGACCCAGAAGCCGCAGAGTCAGTCTCACTGAAATCTAGTACTGAGGTTGAAATATTGAGATCATAGTCTGAATGTCCTGGGCTCTCCAGGAGGTAGAAGCAGAACTACACTGTTTTCAGAATAGCTCAGATGAAAGGGAGCCAATGGTGGTAGGCAATTAGTGCAGAGGAGGGGAGCACATGCACACTTCACACCCATGTATTCACAAACACACAAGCACAGCCATTCACAGAATGCACACAAAAAAAACATACATTCAATACATACACATACACACACACCAAACATTAAAAACATAACACTTACCTGCTGCAGCATATCAGGAGGGAAGCCTGGGAGGTTTCAGGAGGGTTGGGAAGGCTGCCTTCTCTCATTGGTTGACATTAGGTGAGCCTGGGAGAGGAGTCAGCAATTGTCTCATCACAGATTGGGATGGGGTCACTGAGGCCTGTTAGATCTGTCAGCCCTAATCCTGTCCCCACACAAAGGGCTGTATACCCACCTAGGGTGAGGTTGGGGCAGGGCAGGAAGGAAGGACCTCTGTGAACTTCAAAGACTTCTTTAAATGCTCCCCCACTTCAAAGCCACCACTGGGAATAAGAACTGGACTTCAGACCTTGCCACTTCAGTACACTTCTAGACCTATGGATACTCTGCCAGGAGGAAGAGCAGCTGTGCTGCTACAAGGACTGCTACTGGAAGCCTGCTTTGCTGTGCTGACCTGCTGCCTACTGCTTTCTTGCCCGGGAGTAGGGAGGACTGAACCTGCATCTCTACATCCTAAAACCCAGAGTGACTCTAAGAGCCAGTCGACTAGCCTTCTGACATGAAGTGTCAAGGACATGACAGACTTCTGACCACCCTACTCCTGCACTTGGACACGGCCATCGTGAGTCTGTCCTGTCAAGTGGTGCCACCCCATTCCTGGGCCCTTGGAAGTATACATAAGGTGCTTGCTGCAGCGGAAACAACACATCCTCTGTTGTGCATCTCTGCTATTGCGTGGGCAGAACAAACGCATCACTTCTGTTGTGTGGAACCGAACCTGTACATCGTCTTCGGAAACAACACTGCTGCGCTTTCTTTGGCGCAAGGTCCCAATTATCTCCATTGTCGACAGCATCAACAAACCGCAAAACCCTGCACTGTAGCCACTGTGCACATCAGACTTAACGCATTAGGAACCTGCACTCGGACTCCACTGCATCTCGGCACCAATGCATCGCTATCACTGTGTGGGGAATATCGACGCAGCTCCCCAATTGTGTGGGGAAAATCAACACATCTCCTAGACAGCGTGGTTTGCATACGATGTAATGCTTCTGCCAGCAGGATTATGGTACTTTGGTTCAGTAGGCCCAATGAGCTCCCTGTAGCCGGCCTGCCCTCTATTGCATTCAGCCTGAACTTTTGACTTTATTCCGGTCCGGCGCAACCAGATAGCCTCGGTTGGCACTGTTGCTTCCAAACACTCTTTTACAGTTTATTCTTTTTATAAAAATCATAACTCAGGTTCTACGTATTGGATTGTTGTAATTTTGGTCTAGTTTTACTTATTAAATTAAGTTCTATTTTCCTAACCATGTGTGGCATCTTTCTGTGTAGTGTTTTGAGTGTTTTACTGTTTGAAGTGTTGCACAAATACTTTACAGATTGCTTTTAAGCTAAGCCTGACTGCTCTGTGCTAAGCTTCGAGAGGGTCAGCACAGGTTAATTTAGGGTTGCCTACTGCTTACCCTGACTAGGATTGTGGTTGTTGCTTGACCAAGGCTCACAACTCAGTCATTCAACAACTCAATTTCTAACAAGGAAGAAGCCCTCTTTTTGATGTGGCGTCAGTGACAGATGCTCAGGTCTGGGCACTCAGGACTTAAAACTGAAGCACCCATGCCCGAGGCGCTCCCCCTTGTCATGAGGAGGAGGACTTTGAGGTACTTTGCCAAGCTGAGAACATAATGCCCACCGGTTTGTGACATCTTCTGCCTGGCAAAGTTCAGCTCAGGCAGCCAGGTGCTTGAACAATAATTGCACATATTGTGCCTGACCTGAACAAGAAGAGTATCTATGTGGCTGACCTCTGCTCAGCCTGACAGATACTCACTTTGGGAAAAAGGTGAAGTGCAGGGTCCTTCCGCCCTTACAGAGAGGCCTCTGCTGAAGGGAGCATCTGAGAAGGAGTCAGTTGTGACTTTGACATGTTGATAGTGAGCAGCCAGTGAGTGTAAAAGGTTTGCCATATTCTGGAAGTTGGCCATGACTGCCTGCAGTGAGCCCGCCTTTAACAACCAGTTGTTGAGATAGGGGAAGATTGGAACCCCGAGCTCTGTAGGTGTGCAGCAACCACAGCCATCACGTTGGTGAGGCAAAAGGGAGCAAGGTGACTTGAAAATGCTCCTCGCCTACATGACAGGAATGTGGTAATACACATCCTGGAGGTCCTGCAAAAACATCCGGTTGCCTAGGACAGAACCTGCATCACGGGAAGCATCTTCAACACCCCCATCCTTTTTGGCACCAGAATGTAGCAGGAATAACAACCAAACCCTACGTCTGATGCTGGCACCCTCTCAAAGGCCCCTTTGTCAGCAGAGCATGCACTTCCTGAAGAAGGAAGAAAAGATGGTCCTCTATCGACTGTTCTGAGGACAGTAGCAAGGTAGGCGAGGTTTCCGGAAAATGATGGGCCTATTGCTTGTCATTGGGGCAGATGGTGTCTGATCATGCCGACAACGGGATGGGTGTGCTGTGTTGAGGACCCATCAGAGAAGTATTGAGGCAGTGGCTGCCAAAGAGGTGGGGGACTGGACAGTACGCTGGGTGTGGGATCCACATCCTCTGTGTGATCTGCATCCCCGGCCACAAAAGAAACTAAAACCCTACTGGTAGGTAAGGTTGGAATTGTGGGCGCACATGGAACCCACCATCATGGCCACAGAAGGGGCGAAAGGAGGATTATTGCTGTTGTTGGGAACTCACGGAGAGGCCAAAGGTTCTGGCATTGACTAGACCATTCTGAAAGCGCTGGAGCATTGAGTCTGCCTTATCACCAAATAGGTAAATCGGTGAGAGCTATCAAAGGGAGTGTCTATCAGGGAAGATTGGACATCCCCTGAAACCCTGTCAATTTCAGCCAGGTGTGACAGTGAAGTGCCACCATTGAGGGAAACGGCACTGCCTAGCCAGTTAGTGGACTCACCAGCAGTCATTCAGCAAGGGCACCTCTTGGTTCCATGGGGCCCAAATCTGTACCCAAGGGAGTTGCACAGGGGACGCTCTAGTCCTGGGGAACTCTCGGAAGCAAGTGCTTCTTTGACTTACATGACTTTGATGACAATGACTTGGAGTGGGAAAACAACTGGCCATGAGATCCGCTCCAAGAATAGTCCGCCACACCGCAAGCAGCTGCACTGCATTGCTAGCAATGCATCAACTTGCAGTCAGCACAGGCCACAGGCAAACCAAGTGTGTCAGAAGCAGACAATTGTCTGTGACATTTCTCACACAGTTTAAATCCCATGGGTTTGTTGGGGGCTGTGTCCCTGGCCCACTGGAAGCAAAGCTCAAAAAGAATTGACAAAAGGGTCACAAACAGTGGTCAGAAAATGACAGAGGTAGCTCCCCAGATCCACACTGTTGATGCAGAAAGAAAAAATTGATATCTGAAATTGGCACCACGCACATCTCTTCCAATGTGTACGGCGTCAATGAGGATCTGCTCGATACCACCTGCCTTCACACAAAGGTACTGCTCAAGGTTTTCCGGATCCAATCTGACACCTGGGGACTATTCTTAGGTTTGCAGTTAGAAGTCTTTATCAGAAATGGCATTGTGCACTATTTACCAAACATCTACCAAACCAGTGTTTATTTACAAATTCTTAAGACCTTTCATATAATAAGGAATGATAATTTAAAGGAAACCTAATCAGGCAGTCATAAGATGAGAAACCTTTCATCAAAGAGGTTTTTTTGCCTAGTCTTCTAATTAGATTTGAAAGATGTTTTGCAATATTTATTTTCAACACTGTGGCCTACATTACGAGTTTGGCGTTCTTTCAGCAAGACCGCTGCAGTTGCGGGCGCCAAAAGAACGCCAGTGTTGGCGGTATCCCGCCCGCCTTACTAAGAGTCCACAAAGTAGTCTACCCAAAAACAGGCACAAATCCAATACCGCCAGGACGACTGAGGGCGGGATAGAGGCAGTCCCACCACCTGCATCGCCACGCCAAACAAATACATACTACGACCCACAAATCAGCACAGCGGTCATTGCATCGCGGGAAACCCATTTTCTGTGTGAACCGCCGAGGTCAATAACACACCTCTACCAGAACACAGCATCACATTGGACAATTCGAATACCCCACACCTGACACACATACACACATTAGACACACCGACACACACCACTATAAAACACACACCCACACAACCCACAACCCTTTGTAACCAAAATGAAATACACCATCAGCGAGGACCACACAAACCAAAGACAATGCACACATACACCATATGTACTATCACACACAACACTCAGCACACACCACACAACTGCACCATTGACACTATACACACACATCGTCACAGCACACAAACTCCACAAACAACCAGCACACACAACCAAGCACCCCCTGCCCCACCAAACACTCTACACTGCACCCTTACACACTAAACATACCCCCACTCACAAAACAACCACCATGTCCCATCAAAAACACCCACGCTTCACAGCTGATGACTTTTGGGTCATAGTAGATAAAAATTGTCATGGTAGAGCCACAACTGTTTGGAGCACAGGTCCAGCAAACATCCATAGCCAGGAAAATTGAGTTATGGCAGAGAATCGTCAACAAGGTGCGTTCCATGGCGTCCAGGCACTAAATTCCCAATGATGAAGACTGCCGGTGGGCCCCTACCTCCTCCCCCAGAGTTTGCATCCTGGGAGGAGAAGGTCTTAGACATCCTGCATTCTGAGGGCCTGACTGGAATACTAGGAGGACTGGACACTTCTAATGAACCCATACGCCTCTAGCATAGAGGCCCTCCAGTGTCGAATCATACATTTTCCTGGAGTCCATTTTAGGCCTGCAAGGCCCTATGATACCGAATGAAAACTAGGCCTGTTTTTGTGGAACACCTAATGACCTGCATGAACTATGTCTACCGATTATGCATTGTTGCTCGGAACGCTTTATGTTGCAAGGCTTGCTATTAGAACAGCCTCCATGAAATATAATTGCATGCTAGCTGAAGCAATCTTTCTTTAGAAATGTACTATCCTGTGGACTTGCTGTTCACTATTTGGTAGAAAAATGTATCACGCAATATTAGACACATAGGACATATTCTGCAATTTCCTTGTCTATGCTTTATCTTACTATATATGGTGCGTTATGAAGAATTAACAGTAACACCTCTTGCAATATTGTAGAAATGACCATATGTCAATCTCAAGAACCAATGAAATTTACAAGCACTCCTTGTGGTTTGCTAGAATAAAAGATCATGGCCCTCATTACAACATTGGTGGTAAATCCCGCTTACCGCCGGGCAGATAACCGCCAACGAACCGCTGCGGCGGCAGAAATCCCCTACAGCTATTACGACCCACAGCTTGGAATCCTCCAAAATCCAGACACCCACACAAGTCCGCCACACCAAAGGTGAGTGATAAACTGGCGATAACAAAACCGACACCGTCACGCCAACAGGAATACGCCCACACTATTACGACCCACGAATCCACACGGCGGTCTTTCAACTGCGGCATTCCATTGGCGGTACACACCGCCGCGCTCAAAATACACACACATTTACAAAACACAGCCACATTGGACAAATCGAAATACACACACCTGATACACATACACACACCACTCCCACACACCCAATCCAATATAAAACACACACCCACATCACCCACAAACCCTTACAACCAGAATTGCGAAAGAAGGCCAGAGAGAGACACCACCAGAAACAATACTAGCATCCACAGACACACAACATCATCACTCACACAACATCCACGTACCTCAGACAACACACACAAGCACATCTCCTCACACTTCACACCACACACCACCCCACACATCACCCACACCACATCATGGCACCACAACGACACCCCAGGTTCTCGGAGGAGGAGCTCAGGGTCATGGTGGAGGAAATCGTCCGGGTAGAGCCACAGCTATTCGGAGCACAGGTGCAGCACACCTCCATTGCTAGGAAGATGGAGCTATGGCGAAGAATTGTCGACAGGGTCAACGCAGTGGGACAACACCCAAGAAATCTGGAGGACATCAGGAAAAGGAGGAACGACCTACGCGGGAAGGTGCGTTCCGTGGTCTCAAGACACCACCAGGCGGTTCAGCGGACTGGCGGCGGACCCCCACCTCCTCACCCACAACTAACATGGGAGGAGCAGGTCTTGGCGATTCTGCATCCTGAGGGCCTCGTAGGAGTAGCTGGAGGAATGGACTCTGGTAAGTCAAATCTTTACTATTACATCCCCCACCCTACCTGCATGCTATCACATACCCCCACCCTCGCCCTCACCCCCAGCACCCCAACTCCTCACATATGTCCCAACATCACAAACCACACATCCCAACACCAAGCCCTGCATGCAACAACAAAGCATGGACACCCATCACCAAATCATGCCCACTGCACATACCCATACACCCCCCTAAACCATCATCACACAAGCTCCCACACAGGAATGCTAGCACTGGGGTACACGGTCACCCACCCATTGCACACCATTACACACACAGATTTAATAAACATCCCTTTATACCCCTGCAGGACCCCTACCCAATGTCACCGGACAGGAGGGTCCACACATGTCCACACCACCAACAGAAGAGGCCCACAGTGATGACAGCACCTCTGTCCAACTGGATCTAGATGACCAGCCCACACCATCAGGGACCTCTGGACAGTCGGTTCCCCTCACACAGGCACAGGCCACCACAGACCTTCCCCCCTCTGGAAACACCAGCCCAGCACCCACCCAGCGGGCCCATACCCCCGTCCCCAGGACACGTCAATCAGCAGTGTGTCCACCACTACAGGGAACCCAGGCTAACCCACTGCCCCAACAACAACAGGGACCTGGGGGCAGTGGTAGTGGGCACACAGTCCAGGGGACGGAGGCCCAGGAACACAGGGGAACTGGGAGGGCCGCTGTGCGACAGGGGGCGAACAGGCCAAGGGAACCCACTCTCCACGAGGCCCTCTCCTCCATCATGGGAGCCTACCACCACTCCCAGGAGACGATGGCAACGGTACTGGCCAAGTTTCAGGTGACCCAGCACATGCAGGAAGAACAGTATATGGGCTTCAGGGAGGAACTCAGAACCATCAGTTCCACCCTGGGCACCATCGTAGGGGTGCTGAAGGAACTACTCAACACCAGGAGGGACACTGTGGCACTACAAGGGGCCCCTGACACTAGCATGGACGATGAACTGCCCACCACCTCCGCCGGCGCTAGTGGACAGGACTCCCCGCCACAGGACCACCACACCAGCACCCCACCCCCTGCAGACGAAGAACCACCCCGCAAACGGTCCCTGAGATCCAGGACAAAGACAGAGCACGATGCCAAGACCCCCGCCAAGAAATGAGACCACCCTGATTGTCATCCTACTGTCCCACTTTGTCACCCTGTCCATAATTAAACTGCCCCAGCTCCACTTCCTATGCCCATATGGGCAATGCACCTGTGAGACTAATAGACTGGACTCTGCCATGGACACTCCTCCGCCATCACCCCTCACCATTTCACTACCCCCTCCAATGTTGAGCATTTAAATAAACACACCTAAAGCACAAAACGATCTGGAGTCTGTCTGTGATTTCGAAATAGTGTATTAGCAATTGCAGTGCTAAAATGTTTTTTAAATAGTAATGTCAACATACCTATGTCACACAGCTCTAGACCATGAGGAATCTAAGCAGATGTCACACAGTGGGACCCACATCTGTGAAATCGTAAGGGAAAGTGACAACTCAGTGACCATACACTGGGTGAAAACGACAGACAGGAGAGAGGTAGTAGTGTCAAAGTACATGTAGTATGCAGGTTTGGATTCCTACCTGTGTCTCACTGGAAATATTGCAGGATCACTTAGGCCCTGTTGTGCATGTCTTCTTCCTCTGCTTCCTCCTCATCACTGTCCACAGGCTCCACAGCTGCCACAACCCCGCCATCTGGACCATCCTCCTGCAGAAAAGGCACCTGTCGTCGCAAAGCCAAGTTGTGAAGCATACAGCAGGCCACGATGTTCTGGCACACCTTCTTTGGTGAGTAGAATAGGGATCCACCTGTCATATGGAGGCACCTGAACCTGGCCTTCAGGAAGCCGAAGGTCCGCTCGATCACCCTCCTAGTTCGCCCATGGGCCTCATTGTAGCGTTCCTCTGCCCTGGGATTTCTCACTGGGGTCAGTAGCCATGACAGGTTGGGGTAACCAGAGTCATCTGCAAATGGCGAGGTACAACTGTTAGACACACACTAACCTGTAGGGCTAACCCCAGACCCAGACAACCATTCCCAATGACTTGCTTCCAGGTGCTCACCTAATAGCCACACGCGGTGCCTCTGGAGTTGCCCCATCACATAAGGGATGCTGCTATTCCGCAGGATGTAGGCGTCATGCACTGAGCCAGGCATTCACATGGGAGATGTACTGGTCTGCCAAACATACCATCTGTACATTCATGGAATAATAACTCTTCCGGTTTCTGTACACCTGTTCACTCCTGTGGGGGGGTACCAAAGCCACATGGGTCCCACCAATGGCACCTATGATGTTGGGGATATATCCCTGGGCATAGAAATCACCTTTCACTGTACGCAAATCCTCCACCTGAGGGAAAACGATGTAGCTCCGCATGTGTTTCAGAAGGGCAGACAACACTCTGGACAATACTTTGGAAAACATAGGCTGGGACATCCCTGATGCCATGGCCACAGTTGTTTGAAATGACCCACTTGCAAGGAAATGGAGCACTGACAGCACCTGCACTTGAGGGGGGATTCCTGTGGAATGGCAGATTGCTGACATCAGGTCTGGCTCCAAATGGGTACACAGTTCCTGGATTGTGGCACGGCCAAGCCTGTAGGTGATTATCAAATGTCGCTCCTCCATTGTCGACAGGTTCACCAACGGTCGGTACACTGGAGGATGCCGCCATCTCCTCACATGTCCCAGCGGACGGTGCCTATGAAGGACAACAGCGAGCACAGAGTCAACAAACTCAGAGGTACGTACCCACAGTTTACACAGAACACCATCCATACACAAAAGGTGGCCTGTATGTGTGTTGAGTCTAGGCTAAGGTATGTGTGACGCAGTTGAAAATGAAGCCATGTGGGCCCCTGAAATGGCGGCTGTCTGACCTCTGAAGTGGGACAATGGGATGTGAGGTAACTGCGCTGGCGTTGTACACCGTCGCGGTAGTCGGTCGAAGACTGCGGCGCAATGCTGCATTGGTTAACATTGGACCCTATGGGTCCCAGGAGCCAATGACGATGTACGCCGGTGGTGACGGTGCGCACCGCAACAGACGTGACCACCATTTTCTATCTGTTCAATCACTCAATACCTGATCTTCGACAGGAGAGGAACTACACTGCAAGTGCTGCTGTGACCTCAGTCTGGAAGAGACAATGGCTCGTGCGTCTGGGGAAAGGTCCCCTTCCTTCACATCGGAGGAGTTGGAGAAACTCGTGGACGGGGTCCTCCCCAGTACACGCTACTCTACGGTCCTCCAGACAAACAGGTAAGTACACAGGGAGCATGTTGTATGGGCAATGCCTGTGTGGAGAAGGCTGGATATAAGAAGGAAGGGGGTAGAGTGCTTTGTGCATGAAAGACGGTGAATGCATGTGCCACATGGCAAGGGTAGGGATGGGGGCCAATCACTGTGACAGTGCAGTTGGTAATTACTTCTCTTTTTCCCCTGTACATTTCATGTAGGTCAGCGCCCACCAGAAGAAAGATATTTGGTGTGCCATTGCCAAGGACGTCCGGACCCTGGGGGTCTACCACAGACGAAGCACCCACTGCTGGAAAAGATGGGAGGACATTTGCCGCTGGAGCAAGAAGACAGCGGAGGCTCAGCTGGTGATGGCCTCCCAACGTGGAAGGGGTGCCCGTCGCACCATGACCCCCCTGATGTTCAGGATCCTGGCGGTGGCCTACCCGCAGTTGGATGGGCGCTTGAGGGCATCACAGCAGACACAAGGGGGTGAGTACACTTTCATTCTGCTGACTTTGCGCGCAGTGGAGGTGTCTGGGTGGGGGAGGAGGGCTGTGGGTTTCCCTAGGCCAGGGCGAGTTCCGTAGGCAAGGCCCCTCTGTAAGGCAGGCCATGTGGCAACCCACCTCACCTCTGTAGAGTGCCAAGTACAGCTATTCATGCCCCTGTGTCATCTATGTGTGCAGATATCGTCCATAGCCTTGTAGGCCATTTCCCAGGAATTGAACAGTGGAGCCCAAGAGCGCGGCGTAGTGCAGGTGGCTTCTGTGTCTGTTGTGTCCTCCAACGGTAGCGGTAATCCATGCACTCAACATGTCTTTCTTCTGTCGTCCCCCCCCTTTTTGTGGTCCCCTGTTCTTGTGTGCATTAGCATCATCAGGCGGAGGAGCAGTGGCACCGGAGCATGAGGGAGCTGCATCCCACATGGCCCTGGAGGGCGAGACTACGGACTCGGAATTCACCAGTGGGACGGAGGGCGAGGGGAGCTCCACGGCGGGGACAGGAGCTGACACCAGCGACACGGACTCGTCCTCTGATGGGAGCTTCCTTGTGGTGGCGGCAACATCTGTGCCCCCCGCATCTACAGGTACAGCCGCCACCCCCCCTACCAGCT
The DNA here is from genome assembly GCF_031143425.1 of Pleurodeles waltl. Lineage (NCBI taxonomy): Eukaryota > Metazoa > Chordata > Amphibia > Caudata > Salamandridae > Pleurodeles > Pleurodeles waltl. Next base: position 1,559,403,132 of record NC_090444.1, on the reverse strand, counting down.
CCGCCCTCCCAGCAGCCCCTCAGCCTTCGCCCCGTGCCAGCTCACCCAGGAGGGTGGGCATCACATTCGCCCCAGGCACCTCAGGCCCTGCCCCAGTCGCCCCTGCTGCCCTCAGTGAGGAGGCCATTGACCTCCTCAGGTCCCTCACTGTTGGGAAGTCTACCATTTTGAATGCCATCCAGGGTGTAGAAAGGCAGTTACAACAAACAAATGCATTCCTGAAGGGCGTTCATTCTGGTCAGGCGGCCCTTCACCAAGCTTTTCAGACTCTGGCCTCAGCACTGATGGCAGCCATTTTCCCCGTCTCTAGCCTCCCCCCTCCAACTTCCTCCACCCAGACCCAATCCCCTGTACCTCTGCCTATCCCAAGCACACCATCAGACCAGCCTGCACACACCTCAAGGGAAGCTCAGGCAAACATAAGCACCACACATCCCACAGGCACTCACGCAAGCAACACACACATGCAGACACACCAACATCCACTGCCTCCACTGTGTCCCCCTCGTCGTCGTCTCCCTTCTCCCTCCCAGTCTCGTCTACACTCACACCTGCATGCACTACCTCTACAGCCACTACGTCCCTTACCAGCACACCCACCAGCACACCCCGTTCACGTGCAGTCACCACCTCCACTACCATTCACACGTCCCCTGTGTCCTCTCCCAGTGTGTCTGTGACGCCCCCTCCCAAGGTACACAAACGCAGGCACACACCCACCCAACAGCCATCCACCTCACGACAGCCTCCAGCGCATGCACCTTCACCCAAAGTCACCAAACGTACACGTCCTACTACCACCACCTCTTCCTCCACTCCCAAACCCCCTCCAGCTACCCGTCCCAGTGTGTCCAAAAAACTTTTCCTGTCCACCCTTGACCTTTTTCCCACACCTCCCCCACTCCTTCCATCTCATAGGTCCCGAAGTTGCACCTCAGCCACAACATCTCCCGGACCAGTGGTGCCTGTAGTCACCGGTATGTGGAGTGCACCAGCCACCAGGACAGCCAGTGTGGCACGGAGCCACAGCACAGACAGTCCCCCACCTGTGAAGCATCAGAAGTTGCCCAGTGCCCGGCGGGAGAGGGGGAAGACTCCAGCCACCAAAGCCGCTCCCAGGGGTCCCCTTGGGAGTATGGAGTCAGCTGTGACACCTTCCAAGGTGGGGAAGGGCCACAAGAAACCCGGCAAGTCTGGGAAGAGCAGCACGGCGGAGAAGACCGCCATCATCCCCACTGCCCAGGAGGCCACTACCAGCCCCAGCCCAGCTGCCCAGGAGGCCAGCCCCAGCCCAGCTGCCCAGCAGGCCACTGCCAGCCCCAGCCCAGCTGCCCAGGAGGCCACCGCCAGCAAAAGCCCAGCTGCCTAGGAGGCCACCGCCAGCCCCAGCCCAGCTGCCCAGGAGGCTACCGCCAGCCCCAGCCCAGCTGCCCAGGAGGCCACCGCCAGCCCCAGCCCAGCTGCCCAGGAGGCCACCGCCAGCCCAGCTGCCCAGGAGGCCACCGCCAGCACCAGCCCTGCTGGGCCATGAAGGACCGCCAGCACCAGCCCCGCTGGGCCATGAAGGACTGCCAGCACAAGCACAGCTGGGCCATGAAGGACCGCCAGCACAAGCACCGCGGGGCCATGAAGGACCGCCAGCACAAGCACCGCTGGGCCATGAAGGACCGCCAGCACCAGCCCCGCTGGGCCATGAAGGACCACCAGCACAAGCACCTCTGGGCCATGAAGGACCGCCAGCACCAGCCCCGCTGGGCCATGAAGGACCGCCAGCACAAGCACCGCTGGGCCATGAAGGACCGCCAGCACCAGCCCTGCTGGGCCATGAAGGACCGCCAGCACAAGCACCGCTGAACAGGGCACCGCCATCTGAAGCACCACTGAACAGTGCACCGCCATCTGAAGCACCGCTGAACAGGGCACCACCATCTGAAGCACCGCTAGCCCATGAGCGGCAGGGGCACTGACGCAACTGGGTCCATCACAGGGTGAGTGATGCACTCTGGGCACCAGTCCCCCTTCAGAACCAGTGGAGACTGTCATCCACTACCTCTGTCCTTAACAGTATGAAACACTCTGGGCACCAGTCCCCCTCCAGAACCAGTGGAGACTGTCATCCACTACCTCTGTCCTTCACAGGATGAAACACTCTGGGCACCAGTCCCCCTCCAGAACCAGTGGAGACTGTCATCCACTACCTCTGTCCTTCACAGGATGAAGCACTCTGGGCACCAGTCCCCCTCCAGAACCAGTGGAGAGATCCATCCACTACCTCTGTCCTTCACGGGATGAAGCACTCTGGGCACAAAGCCCCCTCCAGAACCAGTGGAGACTGTTATCCACTTGAGAGACTGTGGCTTTGCACTCCCCAGGATTGAACAGTGGGCAAGCCACCCACTGTAGAGACTTGAGAGACTGTGGCTTTGCACTCTCCAGGATTGAACAGTGGGCAAGCCACACACTGTAGAGACTTGAGAGACTGTGGCTTTGCACTCCCCAGGATTGAACAGTGGGCAAGCCACCTACTTGTGAGACTTGAGAGACTGTGGCTTTGCACTCCCCAGGATTGAACAGTGGGCATGTGGCCCCCTCGTGGATTTGGCATTGTGCACTCAAGCGGCCTAGATGCCCCCCTTTCCCTCCCCCTGAGGTGCCTGTTTTCTTGCTCTCTGATGCCCTTGCAGTGTTCTCTCCGTCCTGGTCGGGGATCTTGTGTGGGCCTCGCCCATACCGTGTGGTCCCAGTGTTCCACGGACTTTCTTTGTGTAGTACCTGGACTACTATGCCTGGTATTTATTTTGTACATTGTGTATATATATATTTCTGCCTACTTGTTTTTAATATATTCTGATGGTTACACTCATTTTCTTTGGTCTTTGCATTCTTCCGTGGGGGCTTGGGGGGTGTAACTGTGATGTATTGATATGCATTAGTGTGTGTGTTGTGGTGGGTGAGGGTGGGGGTGTTGCGTGTGCGTGTCCCTGTTTTTTGCCTCCCCCCTCCCCTGTGTCGTAGGTGCTGTACTCACCGTGGACTTCGCCGCTGGCGTTCGTGCTCCTGGTAGAGGAGCAGGAAGACTATCGCAGGGAGAATTTTGAGTTCTGGTTCCATGGTGTCCTCGTTCCTCGTGGAGTGTGTAGAGGTGAGCGTTTTCCCATCGAAATTCCTGTTTCTGCCGTGTTTTTATCCGTGGTGAACCTGGCCCGGAAAAGGTGGCCGATTGGCCTGTCATAATAGTGTGGGCAGTACATTGTCTGCCGCCTGTCTGTTGGCGGTGACCGCCGCGCTGTTTGTTTGTACAGCCGTGGCGGTCTGAGTGTTAAAGTGGCTGTCTTTGTTTGCGGTTTCCGCCACGGTCGTAATTGCAATTTTTTTACCGCCGGCCTGTTGTCGGTCTTACCGCCGCATTAACACCGTCCACCAGGGTTGTAATGACCACCAAAGTGTAAAGCATTCAAATATCACAAAACGGTAATTAAATAAAACACAGGAAACAGTTTAAAAATCCAATACCAATTCATAAACATAGGAAATATTTTAAGCTTTAAAATTACACCAAAACTAATAAAATCGGGTAAAGGGAACGGGAGATTTGAATTTTTTAAGAATGAATGCTTTTTTGCGCTTAGAAACGAATAGCGCCAATCTGGTAATCTGGTCGGACCTCGACTGGGGCAAAGTCAGTGAGGTGATGTGCGGTGGGGTTGGTTGGTGGGCGTGGGGGTAGAGCAGGTGTATATTGTGTTGGGGATTTTGTGTTTGGTGGGGGGGTCGCTGCGGTTGGTGTGGGGTGTGAGGGATGTGGAGCAGGAGAAATGACAGGTGTAGCAGGTGAAGGGCCATGTGTGTGTGTGGGGCTGGAAAGAGTGCAGTCGGGGCGGGGGCATGGGTTGAGGGAGTGGAGGGTGAGAAGGGGGTAGGGTTTTCTGGGGGGATTTTGGGTGTGGGGACTAGGGGGACTGGCGCTGGACATGGTCCAGGCGTGGACGGGCGCAGACAGGCTTGCCTCTGGCGTGCCTCCGGCGCGCCAATGGCGCTTGCCATGCACAGCCACCGTTAAGAGGGTGCGGTGGGAGGGTGGAGCAGCTGGGAGGAGAGATCGGGCCAATGGGTGTGCAGGGGGGCGTGGCCACAGGGGAGGAAGCGGCAGGGAGCCGGGATCGGAGAGGAACGGGCAGGGGAGAGGGAAAGAGAGTCGAGAGATGGGCGCGTGGGGCAGGGGGGTCAAGGAGCGCGGAACAGGCTAAGACAACGAATAATTACACAATAAACGGTAGGCAAACAGGCTAAGACCACGAATAACACACAGTCTACAAAGGACAGAAAAAGGGCAGAGAAAGGCGAGCAGGCTGAGACAACAAATGAAACACAATGTACGATGGACAGAGAAAAGGGCAGAGAAAGGCAGACAGGCTGAGACAACAAATGAAACACAGTATACGATGGGCAGAGAAATGGGCGGCGAGAGGCAAACAGGTTAGAACAACGAAATGTACACAATATATGAAGGTATTGACACGTGAAAAGGCAAAAGACGGAATACTATGTGGCAAAAAAGGCAAGAGCGAAGAGAAGAGAATACCAGAGGAGAACACCGGGGAATTACTTACACGGTCATCGGAATGGGGACCTCGAACTGCTGTCCAGGCGGTAGTAGGGGAGTCAGGAGCACGGGGGAAGGCTGGTGGAGCCAAGTGGACTCCTGGCCAGAAGCAGGTTAGGGATTCACCGAGCAGTGGTCGAACAACCGATGGATTGATGATTTGGTCCGAACCCTCAGGCTTGCTTGTGACTGTTCCTATGCAGGGAACGCCATTAAAAGTTCACCCCATGTTGATTGTCCCTTTTCACTACCTTTCCACATTGACCTGGATGGAGCAGCACCTTCCCTCCTCACCATTCATGCGCTCACACATCGGGACACTCTCATAATGAACCGGTCAAATGGCATACAGTATAGTGACACTCATTTATCTCCCAATGATAACCATACTTAGTCATGACGTAAGGGGACTTAATGCTCCAGTGAAAAGACAGGGCCTTTTATTGCAGCTCAGGGACATGAAGAGTGATAAATGTCTAATACAGGAAACTCACTTACTCATCTCAGACTGGAAAAGACTGAAGTCACGCTGGTTTGACCATCAATTCCACTCTTCGGGTCCTGGGCGGCAGGCAGGAGTGGCAATCCTACTGGCCACAAACTTTCCAGGGAATATAATCTGCGTGCAGGCTGAGATTCCTGGGGGGCTTCTCTCCCTACGTATTGACATACTGGCTGAAGATAGCCAATATTTATGGGGCAAATGAACACCAGGAATGCTTCCTAAAAGATGTACTGGGGAAGATCCTAACAACACCTGACGAGAAAATTGTAGTAGGCAGGGACTTTAATATAGTCCCAGATCCCCAATTAGAGAGGTCCATCCAGAGATATGGCTAGGAGCCTTCTCCAGGTGTTTTCAGGAATGGCTTGAAGGGGCAGGACTGACTGACATCTGGAGCTGACAACATCCAGAAGATAGAACATGCTCCTTTTCCCCACCACCCCACATATTCCCAACTTGGCTACCAGCCCTCCCACTGAGGTGGCCTCTTTCTCAGATCACTCCCCACTCACACTGTCCATTGCTCTTCCCCCTCACACACCAAGTAGATGACACTGGCGTCTTACCACAAGACTTCCAGAGTATGAGGAAATTTTGGCGGAAATTGTGAACACAATAAGCCACTTTTTAACCATAAACAATACCCCCACAACCAATATCACAGCACTATGGGAAACCCTTAAAGACGTCATCAGAGGTCAGTTCATAGCGATAGCAGAAAGACTAAATATCACACGCCCTAATAAGCGTCAACAACTAGAAGACGACATAAGGGCCCTGGAGGTGTCACATAGTCAGACATGGTCTCTAGTAATGAGGAGGCAACTCACCACAAATCGGAAACAATTACGGGCTTTGGATGAGGATAAGGTGGAGTATGCTCTACTCCGGACTAAGAAAAAGTTCTATGCTGGCGGAGAAAGGGCGAGCCGCCTGCTGGCCCACCAACTCCATGCGCAGGCCACAGAATGAAGGGTGGCAGAACTGAGGCTGTCTGATGGCACTCTGACATGCCAGGATGAGCTGATTCTTCATCAGTTCGAGCGTTTTTAGTCGGAGATATACTCTGCGGAGGAGCTCGACCATAACAGCATGGAAGACTATTTGGACTCCACTCCTCTGCCCCGGATCCCTCCTGCAGACAGTGCCAACATAAAGAGCGATATCACACCCACAGAAGTCCTCACAACCATACACCGTCTGCAAACAGGTAAAGCAACAGATGCGGATGGTTTTGGAGTAGAGTTTTATAAGTCTTTTGGAACCCAGTTAGCCCCTGTGCTGGCCCAGATGTACAATGCACTGTGCTCATCCCATCCTTCTCCCCAACGATGCAACTAGTTATGGTGTAAGTTATTTCCAAACCAGGGAAGGACCCACAACTATGCTCCTCTTACCGACCCATTACATTATTAAATGTGGACGTTAAGATCTCCACGGGTATCCTAGCTCGTAAACTGAACCTGTATAAGCAGTATCTGGTAGACCCGGACCAAACTGGGTTCATCCTCGTGCAGTCCTGTAGCAACAACTCTAAGAGATTATGCCACCTGCTGGACAAGGTTCACCGCTCTCAAACTCCAGCACTCCTCCTCTCCATTGATGTGGAGAAAGCCTTTGACTGGGTGCGCTGGCAGTATCTCCACGCGGTCTTAAGGCATCTTGGGCTTGGTCCCAGGTTCCGCAAGTGGATCCAAACTGCAAGATGATAAGCGACCTCTTTGATGAGGACGGAGCCATGGACTTCAAACCGTCTCCAAGCAGGATATGGTCTCCCGGCACCCACATACTGGCAATACATGGCTGTCCACCACTGGGTAACCTCCTCTGCCATACGCTCACACGCAAGTTGACCTCTCACACAATTTGAACAATGTTTGCTAACCAGAGACATGGACAAGCAACTCCTGTCTGACATTTACATCTTTCTGCCCATCCACAACAACAGAGTGGTGCAGATGGGAGACTGAATGCGAGAGCACATTCACTGACATGGTGTGGCGAGATGTCCTTCACTGGGCACTAGTAACAGTGCGCGCCACGGATACCAAAGAAATGTTTTTGAAAACAGCCCATTACACATACCATCACCTTTACAGATGGCCAAGTTGAGGGTGCATGGCGATGGCGGATGCTGGCATCGGTGCGGACAGGAAGGCACACTTACTCACATATTGTGGCACTACACAAAAATCACCTCTTTCTGGCACTCCACCCTCCAAGTGATAGATGGAATACATGACACTAACATACCACGGTTCCCAAGCTATGTGCTACTGGGCCTCCCCAGCCCTCAATACCCACTTCGCACACCTACAGGTCGGGCTATCACTTTGGCTCTGGGGGCTGCTAAACACCTACTACTTTCACGATAGGGCTCGGAGACCTTCCTCACTCATACTGATTGGCTGCACAAATTATGGGCCTTCAAGGGCATGGAATAATTGACCGCAGCAGCGACCGGCTAGCTGCCCTCTGTGTTAAAACCTGGGGCACTTGTATCTGATATATGTCAGATGAATTCAGTGAACTAACATACCCATCATACCTACACATCCTCCAATTGACAAGTCCCGTCAAGACTTCCTCTTAGTTAATCAGACTGATATGCTCCCAACAAGGGATTCCCTGTCTGCAATGTACACTTTGAGTATATCCATTGAATGATGTAACTGTCTTACTGCAAATAATGTGCCTCCCTTCCCTCTCCTTCTACCTCCCACTCCCTTTTTTCACCTGCCCCACCCCCACCCTCGGCCAGTGGTTGTAGGTGGGAGAATTTGTATTGTTCTTCCGTCCTTTAAAAATCAATAAAGGAGATCTTAAACCTATAGGCACAGGTCAGGTAAAAACAATTGGTGGCTTATATTTCCACTTTGTATAAATGTTTGTCTGAGCTACAAGGCCCCATGACAGAGGCCAAATGAGAAACCCACCCTCTGCTAACAATGACTCCAGAAGTAGAGATTGCTGCTGACATAAATGACAAAATTAAATATTCCTGTGCATGTAACTTTGATACTCTAACAGCTGTCATTTTTAAGGCCAAACCCCACATGTGGGGGAACTTAGTTTGGGGGGCCAAATTCCAGGTTCCTGGCAGGGTGTTATTATTAAGCCAATTAATAGGAAAGGTGAAAGATCTGAACCTACAAATTATTAGCTTATTTCCCCATTGGATAGCTCTTCTAAGATAAATGCTGGAACCCTTTTACTCCACCTTGAAAGTTGGGCCTTTAAAGTGGGTCTCTTCCCTTGAGAGCAGGGAGGCTTTAGAGGAAACTATTTCATGGTGGACCACTGCTGGTAAATTTAGTTGCAAACTATGTTGTTGCTTTGTCCTGCAGCAAAAAACTTACATTCTCTGCATTTTGTTAAGCCCTAGTTTCTCATCAAGAACTAAGAATTTTGCATGGTTCCTTAATAGCGTACATTTGGAACAGGTCAAGGTATACAAAAAGTGGGTCTTTATTTTGTCAGATAGCCTGTGATGAGACAAGCAACTTAACATGCTAAAAACCCTTAATCACAACTACCAATGCCTTTAAAAGGCTTGATGTTCGTGGTGGTGGGCTATCAGTAGACCCATTGAAAAAGCGATACAGAGCAAACTGGTCCCACAAACCCTACATGGGGCATAACTGCTGTACCTCAACAAATATGTAAGCTGGGACAACATAGAAAGGGTGTGCCAGAAGAAGCTATTTTCTGCCTTCTGAAATTCAATGACCCAAGGCTTAGGTCTGAAATTATGCTTGATCTCCTGGGACTTATTAGCTACAGTGTGTGACCTAAAGTTCTTATTTTCTCTCCTAAATCCCAAATGTTCTACAGAAATTGCGCTCAATCTCCCACAGACTTTCTCTCCTGTCAAATCACTAAATTTGCAATTGACTCTCATTTCAAATTCAATGTTTTCAATTTTGATAAGCAAATAAAAATGGGAAAGGTAAACACTTTACTTACTGAAACAGCTAGAGCACGTAGCTTATTGGCAGACAGGAACAATCTGCTGGCTAAAAATTCTGTAGTGTACTCTAGGAAAATTTGGAAGAGAAGAGTTATTTCCTTACCTTTCAAAATTCCTAAAAAGAGGATTAGAAACCAAATTTTACAGATTCACATTGGCATAGATCCTACATGGAAATTTCTCTTGCTTTGGAAGAAAATTCACCAAACCAAGAGTGTGGGTTTGGAGTGAAACACAGCATAACTCACTTATTTCTTGACTGTTTATATTTTAAATAGATATGAAAACAGATCCTTTACCCAATTTTTTAAATATATTGTGCCCTATCAAGAATGGACACACTGAAAACTTTATTTGAAATGAAGAGTTTTTATGATTTGATTGAAGTATCTAGGTTAATGAATGCTATTCAGAAAAAATCAGTTTCATAAGCAAAGGAATATACTGTGGAATTTATCTAAAGTTCTATTATCAGCCTCTGTACAGACTGATATGAAGTATTTAGATCATTTTAATCCTTATGAACTGTTAGACACATATGGTTTGCAACCACAAGAATCTCTTTTAGATACAAATCAGTGTGAATTCCATAGTAATTTTTGCTATTTTAATCTGAATTATGTGTGAGGATTTTATTTTCAGACATTAATTATTTAATAGACTTATATGCTGATCGCTATGCTAGTACTGAAGCACTGTGCAATTACCCTTTCACTATGGTTAAGATCCATTTGATTTTATAATAGCAATTTGCCCTTCCGTTCAAGGTCATGATGTGTAAACACTGCAGTTCTCCTGACTATTTTAAAGCTGAATTTTATGTATGAAGATCAAATTTGCTTACAGGTGATTTTGTAGATGTGTATTATTGCTATAAATTGAAATCTTGCCAATAAAGAAAGTTGGCTGACAAATGTGAAACAGTGTTTTTTGGTCCTATCTCTTAATGCTTCTGAGATGATACTACGTGAAACCACAGAGCTCAAATAACAAGTGTAGTCAGGATATGATGAACACTTAAGCTCTACCAAACAATCCAACAGAAAAGAGAAGTTTGGAAGAATAGGGACCTGTAGGCTAGTATGCTGCTGGGTTTGCATAGCCTGTGGTAGACTGGCGGATGGCTGCAACAACTGAAAATGCAAGATATAGAATGTCACCTGGAAGAATGATGGCTGGTGTGGTTACATAAAGGAGAAAGCAGAATATCCTGAGGGTGTTTACTTCATGGCATAATAGCACTTTCTCCTCTTCCACCTTATCAGTGTCTGCTCTTCAGGCACAATTACTAACACATAACCTATACATGCTTAGATATGTTAATTATATTTCAATTGTTTTGATACAGGCACTCTTTTGAGTAAATTGATTGCTTCACCTGGGGCAGGAGTCAATGCAAGTGGAGCAGAGCAACATATAGGGAGCTTACGTAATGCAACCCAACTAAACAGCACATGTATGTCCTTTTGCTAATAATATAACCTACATACTACAGAGGATTGCTATCACTTGTTTTAGTAAACTCTAACACCAGTTTTATACTTTGTTTTGTGAGATGTTGTACCATCCATCACAGGCCACATTAGCTTATGATCCTAGCACTGCCCAAAACCAAGATCGTCATCACACAGCACAGACAGTAGAGACTAGCAAGTTAAATGTCTGTTCTTTTGGCTTTGTGTCTAACGTCTATTTGTTACTGACAGGGTATCAGAATATCTTGGCACACATCCATGTTTGCATCCTGCTCAATAGATGATCCAGTTTTTGAATAGGAGATATACCGTTAAAAACGCCCTTGGACTTTGCAGAGGAACGGTAGCACCTTAAGATATCTTTTGGGTATTGTCTTAACTTGAAAGAGAGGAATCTCTATGGGTCTCAAAATCAGTATAAACATCATTTGACATATCCTCCTATTATATGATTTAGGATGGCTCACTCCGCTCGGTATATATCTCTCCTTTCGGTTTCTGTCATATACCAGCCCCTGGTGTCCACCTTGCAAACATCAACACCAATGACATCAAATTGACATTCTGGCAACAGCTGTCAGGCCCTTTTCTATCTGTCAGTCAGGTAAGCTTGGGAACCTCCGATCTTAATATCTGCATCTCATCATTCGTCTGTTCAATTTATTTATCAAAATTACATTATTGTATAACCTTTTAAGTTTTTATCGTTGTGTTGATTGTTTTTTGTTGATGTATGTACCACTAATATGTAGCATTTGTGGTCCTTAATACATCTTTGGAATGATAAAATATATTGAACATAATTATTTTGGATCAGGAGATACCTTGGTAACACCAATTACAAAGACACTGCTTTAGCAGCTGACCTCATGGAGGTTATCCAGAATCAAACTAACCATGACTCAAACTAGTAGGTTGACGTTGTTGAGATGCAAGAGCTTCATGCATGGACCAATCCTTATATAATGTTTCTTTATGCTTGTTTGACACTAATTTTATTATGTTTCCAGAAAAAATTTCAATTAAAATACAGCGTTCAATTTTAGACACAATACTTCCATGTTTCCATCTTCCTTTTGAAAGTACTGGGGACATTGCTCTGGGTGCTGATGCTGAACTATCTACAAGTGGAGAACAGCTGGCCAATCCAAGGAGAGACTCCAATCCTCCTGCCAGCAACTACCTCAGCAGCCAACACTGCTCAAGAAGAGAAGAAGCTGGAGCTGGTGGAGGGGGACGTATTAAACAAAAAGGGGGACAATATTGCACCCACACAGAACATCTCCAAGCAGGCCACTTTAGAGGCAGCATTCTTCCTTATTCTTGATTCTAAGCAACTATGGATACTTGTCCAACCTCTGCAAGACTCATCTTAGCAGCCTTCAATTAACCGGTTCCTCTGTACAATCTCCTACATACTTGTCCCCTAAGAGTGCATCTCCAGTCTTCTCTCATTCATCTAAGGAATAAAACGCCCATTCATCATTCTTCCCCCAACAACCACCCAGGTGGTATCCTTCTCTGTGCTAGACAACCTGCTAGTCATGTCAGATGACCACACACGCGGGGTGGGATTGAGGTAGCTGGAATGGTTTAATGCTGCTCTCTGGGAGGATACGTTTTCCAACTGTAGTCTAATGAGCAGAAGAATACCTATGCAATAAGAGCTACTTTCCATAAGGTAGTTTTCTCCCTTAAAGGACTCCCTCAGATGATTGACAGGCAGACATGTGACTTAGATTATGTTACAAAATGTTTCTAAGACATTGCAAAGATTCATAAGACCATCTTTGAAGTTTTAGGGAGGACTGTACAAGGCAAAATGCTTTGGTCATGAAGTGATGGAGGTAATAAGCAAATTATGTCAATGTCACTCTTCATTGACAATGGATGCACAAGGCTGTACAGAGATACACCAACCTTAAAGGGACCCACCACCTGCCTACCTCACAACTGTGCACAACCATCGGCATTAGCTTCATCTCCCCTATATCAGCCTCCAATACCACCAACTCAGCTACCATTACCTCAACCAACCGCAAAACAACTGTTCTCAAAATATCTCACAATCAGTAATGTGTAGGTGGACTAGTACAATAAACCCACCAAAATACCTTTTGTTTTGTGAAATTTCTTTTTTCTGTGTCTTAACACGCTCACCGAGATCCTTTAAAAAAATAATATAATGTATACTTTAAAAAAAAATCTGTGTCTTTCTTGACTTTCAAAGTGTATCATATTAAAAAATTACATTTTGAAAGTGAAATGATGTTCTACATAACTAAATATAAATTTTGTCACGCATTTCATGAATTTATTTGGAAATATTTTAAACATCAAGAAAGCCATAGTGTTACATCTGACACGTTTTGTATATATTCTTCAAATAAACTACTTTTCCAAAATGAGTATTCTGGGGAATATAAAAAACTGTCCTTGGAAATGGCCAAAATAAAATAGAGGCTTACTTCAGAGGTGAAATGCAAATTTGGAGGGGTAGGGAATTATTACGCCAGGAGAAACGAAGGGAAGAAGTCTATATAGTAAGGGGACCAGGCTGTCCATGTAGAGTAAACAAAAATCAGTCCACAAAAAGAATGTTTCATTTGCCCCAAAACTCAGAGTTTTGGCAAACTATAATAAAGTAATTCTCTCATGCCAGAGTGGGGGGGTTTTGCTCATCCTCGTTCTCCCTTTCCACCACAATGGTGGCATAGTCCGCCTCCGACACAAACATTAAATGGCTGGTCATGGCAGGATCAGGCACCCAACGGGAAGAAGGAAATATGAGTAGCAAGAAAAACTGGGATAAGAGATGAAGTGGGGCATGGCAGGTCATGGGTCAGGTTGGTAAGGTAGATGCGGTATCAGATCTGCTGGAGGAGGTCATGAGGCTACACAAAATATGGAATGTTTCAATGGCCATCTCTCCAACTAACTCCTGACTATCCTGAGAGATTGCACTCTAATGGCCTCAGGACCGACTTGAGAGGAGCCAAGGACACATAACCTGGGAGTGGGCTACAGAAGAGGGCCATGGTGTATTGAGGGCTAAAGTGTCCAATGACTGTTGGTGTGTGAACAGACACTTGTAGGAGTAGATGCTGCATATGCAGGGGGTGCTGTTGAATGCCCTGATAGTATGGGGGCCTTGGGAATTAAGGGGGTGGTGGGTATAGGGTCAGATGGTTGTAGGGCCTGCTCTTTGGACACCACTAGTTAATCTTGCTTACTGCCAGGAGGAGTCCTAACATCTGCCTCCTGTCTGATGATGTCCACATCCCTGCCCCCACAGTGGACTCTTCTTTCTTCGCCCTGAGACTTTTTGTGACAGATGTTTTTTTAATTAACATTTCTTTATTGGGTCATGCATATAGTACACACAAACGAATGTAAAGGTGTAGCAAACGCATCAACGATTGTTACAGGTCAAAGTAGTAGACAAAGTTCAGTTGGGAATCTGTTGTAATGAGATAAATCTTTCAAACACAGACTCTGGATGACAAACTACATGCCTCAACCGACGCATATACCAAGCAAAGAATATACTTGTAGAAGGAAAAAATACGCTAGGCTACCTGGAAGTCTAGATAGAGAAATATGAAAGGGGGAGAGGAGTGGTGAGGACAGTGGAGAGGTCTGAGGAAAATAGTAGAGGATGGGTATACAAAGGGAGAAAAACACACTGTCATTTTCAATGGAATCCTCATTGCAAAGAGGATGTCCTCCAGTACTGTGGTGACAAGTAATGGTGACTTGCAGCGGCAGGGGAACCCCCTCACAGTGCGGCTCCCTTGGTCAATCTTGCTCTCACTGAGACATGGTCACCTGTCCAATGTCAACCATGGACCTGGACCATGATCAGGGATATTCATTAAAGCTATTCTATGTCTATAGCTATGTACCCAGACAATCATTCAGCCTGGCAATTATCCGTTTCTAAGAGGCAGTCATATACATCTCCTGGAGCCAAGTGTTGGGAGATGGGTGGGCATCAGTGTGCCAAAGTCTCAGAACGCACAGTTTTGCCATTGCCAGGGCCAATAACAAGTCATCTGGAATACTGATGGGTGATATCCAGGCACTTTTCAAAGTCATGGAGGAGAACCATCTGCGCTTTCAAAGATTCTGTGACAGAGACCATCTGTTTAAGCGTGTGGGTGAGAGGGGCCCAATAGGTAGTCAGCTTAGGGCATCCCCATTGTATGTCCCCACCTGGGAAACTGCACCTCCAGCACACCACCTTTGGGAGCATCAAGGATCTGCACAGTCGAAATGAAATACAATGCCCATGGTGCAGCACTTTGAAGTAGCTAAGTTTCAATCTTGCTTTCTGGAAGAAGCTGTCATGGGTGGCTAACAGCTCTGCCTAGTCCTTATGCACTGTATTAGATTCACAGTCTGCAGCCTGTGAGGTGTATAGAGTCTCGTAATAGATTTTAAATATCTCAAGTATGTCCGTCGTCTTAGCGTGAGGTGTGCCGTCTGTGGAAAAATGGTTGAGTCAGTGTGGAAAGCCTTGGCCCAAAGGCGACTGGCACTGTTTGAGATGGATTATGGCAGTTTCTGCTCTGGAAGTGTGTAGTACATTAAGGCTGTGTTTGGCCTAAAGTAAGGCTCTTATTACAGTGGTGTCAGTTGAGGAAGAGCAACAGGGGGGTAAATTGTTCGATTTCAAGTTCGATTTCAAGTTCAAGTCTATGTTTCATCTGAGCGGCTACATGCTTCCTGAGAGTGGTGTCTCACATGATGTTCCCCCTGATGGTCGCCTTGCCTCCCACCCATAGTGTGCTTGTGGAGGTAACAGTCTCATTGGTGTGATTCAGAAAAGTCTAAAGATGAGAGGGTAGGCTCGCCCTATCATCAGGCAATTTGGAGTGAGATAGGTTGAGTCTCCACTGGGCTGGTGGCGGTCTCAGTTCCTTGAAGTCACACCTGGATGTATCATAGTCTGAAACCCCCTCTGGTCTGATGACAGCGTCATGTAAGTGAGCTAAGAGAGTGGAGGAGGCTTAAAATAAAAAGTCTATCCTTGTGCGAGTACCATGTTCACAGGAGATGTAGGTGTAGTCCCGGGGAGGTGGGATGCAATAGTCTCCAAGGATCCATCATGGAGCAGTCTGACGTCAAGTCTCTGAAGAGCACTTTTTTGTTGATGTGTTTTATCAAAGGTTTAAATCAAATTACAATGCTTTTCAGTGTTAATTAGAACAATACAGCATGTTTGTTTGTAGTTCAACGCAGATGTCCGGCAATATTACGCTTATCAATACAATAGTTCAACATTCACACGACGAGTGACTACAATAACATTCTCATGGTACACCTGTGCCGTATATTGTGGCATATGGACCGGATTACTTTTAGTTCTATGAAGAAGCCCCGTACACTGGTCTCCCACGTAATCCGTATTGTACGGTTCACACAGTTTTGCAGATGCTGCCCTATCACATCCCAGTAGTTTCCTAAGGCCGGGCATGATCCTATCATGTGCAGTAAGTCCACATTCATTAAATGACAGCATGGGCAGTTTGCGTCAGTACGATGGAAGCACTGATTGATTTTAACTGGAGTTAAGTAGGCACGTTGTGTAATCTAATATTAAATAAGGCGAAACCTGGCATTTCCTGGTACCTTTGTCGGGCTCTCCAACAGCTTGGACCTTTATTTATCTGTGTACGGTGTGCCCCTGTTCGTTCCCCAGTGATTGCGAAGTGATGTGAGTGGCGAGGAACTGTGTTGTCTTAGGGACTCTGCCAGTCACAGCACAATGTGTCTACCAGTGCGAAATACATGTAAATTCTGCATCGCAACATGTGTGGGAAGTTAAAGACTCACGTCCCCCCACGTCCTCACCAGTGCACAGATGATGGAACAATGTAGTAAGAAATCTCTGGAAGGCAGGCCTTCCTCTTCTAGTAAGGTTTTGTAGGGGATGAGAGTATGGTTATCATACAGGTCCTCAAGTGTGTGAATGCCAATCTCATACCATGAAGCTAATTCCCTAGATGAGGTCACATGTGGACCATGTTGTGTCCCTAAAAGTGCAATAGCTGGTGCGTAAGGGAGCATTGATCTAGTAAGGTACTGAGTTCTGCGGAAGCAGCGATATGCCACATGTATTAATGGGGCCTTAGGCATAGGATGCAGGGCGCATAGGTGGAACAAATTAAGTATGTCCGGGAGTTTCCAATGTGGGGACAGTGTAGCCGGGTCCTGCAGATTTCGGGTTGCCAGCCAATGACATATCCACTGTAACTGAACCGATAGGTAGTAGATTTCAAAATTAGGGAGTGCCAACTAGCCCTGTTCCATGGCTCTGTAATCTTTGTGAATGCTACCTTAGATCTAGAGTTGTGACCTATGAACTCATAAATGATTTGTTTGAGGGAGCGAAAGAAAGAGGTCGGAATGTATAGGTGCATATTTACAAAAAAGTAGATCAGACGGGTGGGTAAGGCTACCGACAAGAGTAAAGTCTTCCAAAATGCCATCTGGGATATCAGGGAGTTCATGGCACGCTCTACAGTTCCATACATCAGATCAGTGTCTGAGTATTAAACCTGGATCCCTAGGTAATGGAAGGTGTCTGATTGCCAGTTAAAGGAAGGAGCAGCAAGGGTCGGGCAGGATTGGGCACGTTGGGTTGGAATGGAAATATACAGGACTTAGGGGGTTATTCTAACTTTGGAGGAGTGTTAATCCGTCCCAAAAGTGACGGTAAAGTGACGGATATACCACCAGCCGTATTACGAGTTCCATAGGATATAATGGACTCGTAATACGGCTGGTGGTAAATCCGTCACTTTTCCGTCACTTTTGGGACGGATTAACACCTCCTCCAAAGTTAGAATAACCCCCTTAGTCAAATTTACCCGAAGAACGGATAACATCACAAAATTAGTAAGGGTGGTGGAAACAATTGTGGGGAGATGAGAAATGTTGCGCAGATAGAAGACAAGATCATCCGCGTAAAGGGAGACTAGATGTATGCCGTTACCCATGGGAATGCCCCACTCCTGTCCCTGCGTTCGGAGAGCTATGGCAAGGGATTTCACGGCAAGAGCAAAAAGGAGTGAGGACAGGGGCATCCTTGTCTGGTACCTCTTTCAGTATTGATAGGAGTGGATATCAAGTGACCGGTGCACATTCTAGCTCTTGGTGCAGAGTATAGCAACCAAACCATGTTCATAAAGTTGACACCTAGCCCTATTTTCGTCAAAACCCAGAGTAGAAAGGGACATTCTACTGAGTCAAATGCCTTAGACAAGTCTAGTACCAGACCTCCCATCTGGGGCCACTGTGTTGGAGTGTGCTTCAGGAGCCGAAAGCACTGCAAGTTTAGTGACGTGGTGCAGTATGGTACAAAACCGTTTAGATCCCCATGAACCAATGTGGGTACCAGTGGTGTTAAACAGTCTGCAAGGACTCTGCCCAGTATTATAAAATCAGAATTCAATAATGCCAGTGGTCAGTGTTAGGCATGACAACCTTAGGGTGGTCATCCCCCAACTTTTTGCCTGCCTCCCTCCACTTTTCTGACACTATTTTTGCTGGTATTAGGACTCTGCGCACTTTATCACTGCTAACCAGTGCTAAAGTGCATATGCTCTCTCCCTTAAACATGGTAACATTGGTTCATACCCAATTTGCATATTTGATTTACTTTTAAGTCCCTAGTAAAGTGCACTACATGTGCCCAGGGCCTGTAAATTGAATGCTACTAGTGAGCCTGCAGCACTGATTGTGCCATACACATAAGTAGCCCCTTAACCATGTCTCTGGGCTGCCATTGCAAGGCCTGCATGTGCAGTTTCACTGCCACTTCGACTTGGCATTTAAGAGTACTTGCCAAGCCCTAAACTTCACTTTTTCTACATACACGTCACCCCTAAGGTAGGCCCATAGGGCAGGGTGCTATGTAGTTAAAAGGCAGGACATGTACATGTGTGGTTTAAATGTCCTGGTAGTGGAAAACTCCTAAATTTGTTTTCCACCACTGTGAGGCTTGATCCTTACATAATATAGCATTAGGCATACCCTCATATACTGTTTGAGTAGTATATTCTGATCAGAAAGGGGTAACCAGGTCATATTTAGTATGGCCCGAATGGTAATACAAATTCATGCTTATTGGTGAGGTTGGATTTTATATTACTATTTTAGAAATGCCACTTTTAGAAAGTGAGCATTTCTCTGCACTTAAAAGCCATCTGTGCCTTACAGCCTGTCTCCAATCCACATCTGGGCTGGGCTGGTTCACAGCTCCCTTGTGCATTTCCCCCAGACAAACACAAACACAGGATACTCAGTCACACCTGCACTCATCTGCATACTGAATGGGTCTTCCTGGGCCGGGAGGGTGGAGGGCCTGACACTAACATTTCAAAGGTTAGGGACCTGCCCTCACACAATGGACTGCCAAACCCCCTACTGGGACCCTGACAGACAGTCCTGTACTGAAAGGGGGTCTTGTGCAGTTCAAAACCACTCTTTGAAGTCTCCCCCACTTCAAAGGCATTTTTGGATAAATAAACTGGGTCTCTGACCACACCAAATTAGACACTTCTGGACCTGATCCTGTAACCTGTCAAGAAGAACTGTCTGGCTGTGCAAATGACTTATCTGGACTGCTCTGCTGTGAAGGCCTGCTACCCTGCTGTTGCTATGCTGCCCTGCTGCCCTGCTGCCCTGCTGCCCTCTTATTTTGCTGAGAAGTGCTCTCCAAAGGCTTGGATTGAGCTTGCCTCCTGTTTTCTGAAGTCTAAGGGTCAAAAATACTTAGGGGGTCATTCTGACCCCCGCCGGGCGCGGTCACCGCGCGCCCGGCGGGAGCCACCAAAATACCGTACCGCGGTCGGAAGACCGCGGCGGGTATTTTGAGTTTTCCCCTGGGCTGGCGGGCGGCCTCCAAAAGGCCGCCCGCCAGCCCAGGGGAAAACGACCTTCCCACCATGAAGCCGGCTCGTAATCGAGCCGGCGGAGTGGGAAGGTGCGACGGGTGCTACTGCACCCGTCGCGTATTTCACTGTCTGCTATGCAGACAGTGAAATACAAGCGGGCCCTCTTACGGGGGCCCCTGCCGTGCCCATGCCATTGGCATGGGCACGGCAGGGGCCCCCAGGGGCCCCGCGGCACCCCCTACCGCCATCCTGTTCCTGGCGGGCGAACCGCCAGGAACAGGATGGCGGTAGGGGGTGTCAGAATCCCCCATGGCGGCGCAGCAAGCTGCGCCGCCATGGGGGATTCTAAGGGCAGCGGTAAACCGGCGGGAGACCGCCGGTTTACCCTTTCTGACCGCGGCCAAACCGCCACGGTCAGAATGCCCTGCGGGGCACCGCCGGTCTGTCGGCGGTGCTCCCGCTGACCCTGGCCCCGGCGGTCTGAGACCGCCGGGGTTAGAATGAGGGCCTTAATCTCTTCAAGGAACTCCTTGTGCGCGGAAAATCGACTCACAGCCTGGCAGAAATGACCCACAGCCTGCCCTGCGACAAGTAAATTGCAGCACAGCTGAAGCGGAACGACACAGCCCGACTTCCAAGTGAAGAATCGACGCAGCTCCTGCCTTGTGTCCAAAATCTCGAAGCACAGCCCTACCGGGTAGATGCACAGCCGAACTGAAATAACGAAGCCGATTTCCCAAGTGAAGAATTGACACAGCGCCTGCTGTGCGACTGAAAATTTGACACATTGCCATACCGGATCGTCGCAACGCCTGTGACTTCGTACCGCATGCCCAGGATTTCAGTGCATCGTCTCTGGGCGTCAAAAAGATCCCTGCATTGCAGTGAGGAACCAAGACTGTGCACCGGAAATCGACAAAAAGTCCCTTGCAGTGTGGAAAGAAACAATGCACCGTCGGTGCCACATTGGAAATTCCGATGCACACCCTATTTTTTCATGCATCTCCAATTCTGCCGTCTCCGTGCGTGTCATTTTTTACACAACAATTAATTATCGAATTTTTTATGGAGTCCTGAAATGGGGGGTCCTCAAGTGCCACCAGTTGCAGTCGCCAAGTGGGTACTGGTGAGGGGTCAAAGTCTTTATCCAGGTGTAGGAGTTGGGGATTATGATTTGAGTAAGTCCGCCCCAGATAATCAATTTGCGTTACGAAGTGTGCAATGGTGGTTGTGCAAACTTCCGACTTCATGTGGTCTATATGCACATGATGTCTGTGTGGAGCTGAGTTAAAGGAGCAAACTATGGAGGTCGGGTTATGAGTTCAGCAGACATCAAGGAGGGTCCAGTTGTGTAACCAGTTGGTAAGGGCACGGGCGTTGGACGTCACTGTTGTGTGCGGTAATGGAGAAAAGGAGAAGTCAAGTGCTACATCTAGAACACTATTGAAGTCCCTCCCAACAGACAGGGAATGCCTCCCTGTCGGGGAAGGATCCCCGAAATTTGAATTAGAAAGGGAGTCTGATCAGTGCTGGGGGCAAATATACTACCAATAAGTATATGGCCGCCATTTAGGCATACCCTTGCAAACACATATGTACCCTCCGGATCCATCTCCACATTTTCCATCACAAAGGGGACCCCACCTTGGATCCATACCAGGGTACCACGGGATTAGGAAAAGTAATTAGTAGAGTATAGTTGGCCACACCAGCGCTGTTTAAGCTTGCTGATTTCTGAGGCCGTTGGATGGAATTCCTGTAGCAGAGCAATATGTATAGCGTCTGCTGGGGGTGTGCGTGCTGCACACATTCCAGGTTAGTATTTCAGTGGGTGACATAACGTCGTATCATATAGAACCGGTTATATGCAATACAGCGTATAGCTTGAGTAATGATTGGTAAACAACTACATTAGTAGTGTGCAGATTAGTGAATTCAATTTAACTATACGGTAGTGCCAGGTGAAACATGGGAGAAAGAACAATATGTGTAAACATTAACAATGCACATACCATAGGGGCAGTACACAAAAACCAGTGGCCACCCAAATACTTTAAGTAACACTAAGGGGGGGGGTTCGGCAGGCAGGTTTATAGGTTCAGTTGACACAGTAAGTAGGTCCTTAGGATGAGAAAGAGGAGGCCACCCCAGATGCATATTTTGCAGTAAGGTATCTGTGTCTTCAGCGAGAATGATCTAGGCAGTTTGGAGTTTCGCGATGTTCAGCTGCTGTGGTGGTATGACCTACCATTGTGTGTCGGTTTTAATGATTAATCAGGTTATTTAGTTCTGCCGGGCACAGAGTCTGTGTGTAGTGTAATTAGGTTGGAGCGGAAAAGTGTGTTTCAGCGTATAGTTCAAAGATAGTTATGCCATCAGTGATTCATAGATGGGGAGGAAATCAAATGCCAGTATCTGATGTTTGTGGGGTGACGTGTGGCAAGGGAACAGAATCCACTCCCAAGTGCCATATCGCAATCAAGGTTTCTTCATTGGAAGAGTGTAGATTCATGATCTCTGGACTTGAGTAATGTTGTGTGCTGGAGAGGGCAGCAGCCTCTCTCAATGCCTGATGTTGTTCGGTGATGATTTGTTCCAAGTCTTGTTATGTGGTGGAGGAGCGAATAAGTCTTAGCCAGGGTCTGCGGCATTTGCGTTATTGCTTTGGAGTGTGAGGCCTGGAACTATCAAGGACAGTGGTTTCCAGCCATTTCTATGTGTTTTCCGGTGATGTGAAGAAATGTGTTGCGCATTCCGCTACAACTATCAGTCATGCCAAGAATAACAGTGAGTACCGGAGGTCCAATTCTAGCAGCCTGTGTTTAACGGCAATGAAAGAGCCTCTTTGTCGTTGCACCGCAAGGGTATAGTCTGATAAGAACATGACTATGACATTATCTATCCGCACCTCTAAGAGAAGACGTGTCTCCCATAAGACTGCATCTCTATCTTTAAAATGCAAAAAGCGGACCACCATGAGTAGAGGATTTCAGTCAGGTGGCGGCGTTCGCTATGGGACCCCTTTGGTAGATGGACATGTGCACATGCTCATAGAAAGAATATTACCCCTGATACATAGTAGACAGTGTGTGATGTATGTACCCTGATCCACAAATATTCATTACAGCAACACATTAATGTTGGAGTGGTTGTTGAGATATACCATTTAACGGACATTCTCGTGGTCTGGTCATATGTTTCTAGCCAAAACCTGATACTAATAATGCATGTTGTATGCCTGACTCCACTTCACACATGGCCTGACTGCAGATGTTAACTTGAAAAAGAGTTTGAAGTGTGAGAAGGGAATGTTTGGCTACTTGCACTAACTTGATTTTTTACCCTACTAATTTTTGGATGGAGCATGTGGACATGACTTTCTCCTCTTTTCTGTCATCCATGCAGGTCAATGCCATCAGAAAAAGCAAATCTGGGGTGCCATCACCAAGAAATTGCAGACCCTGGGGGTCCACAGCCAGGAGAGCATCCAAAGTAGGAAGCGGTAGGAGGACCTGAGAAGCTGTGCCCGGAAGAGTGCAGAGACCCTGCTGGGGATGACCTCACAAGGAGGAAGGGGTGTCTGTTGGATCTTCACTGCCCCGCTAATAGCCTGCATATTGGCAGTGGCCTTCCCTGATTTGGATGGGTGTTTGAGGGCAGCACAGCAGCCACAAGGGGGTAAGTACTGCCTACAATCATTTACATCCCTCTGCAAGGTCAGTAAATGATGTGAAAGACAGTAAGCTGTGACTGTGCAAAAGGTAAAATGTCTCCTAGGAACACCCAGATGTACAGTCCTCAACAATGGTACACAGGTGTGCACACAGTATTGTGTATATGGACATATAACTCACCTATATCATCCCTTCTGTACAGTAGCATATGCTGATGCGCATGTGACTGTGTCATATGTGTACCACTATACTGCTCTTTATACCCTGCTGTTTGATCCTTGCCATCTACAGATCCATACTTCCAATATCCTGATGGTAAGTTGTCCTGGTATTTGCCCTCTGTCCATTCCAATGCCCCTTGATACATTTCTATGGGCAATATAAAGACTGACAAGTTGAAAACAGGCCTACTATTCCTGAGGTTTCAAATGTGTGTCAACTTATTGTGAGGCTGTGATCTTAATCTGACATTTCACATGCCACACTTAGACCTGTTAGGAGGTGTCCACATTGGTAATTGAGGACTATACATTGGCACGTATAATGTTTCATCCTAATGGACATCCTGCATGTTGGAAACCATGGTGGTATTACTAGACTCCAAGTGCAACCAATATCATTGATATAAGAGCTCAGAATATTAAAATAATGTACATGTTTTTTGGATTGTATGTGGCTACACAGCAATTAGTCCAATGTGTTGTGGGTATGCTAAATAGGCCACAACGTCTTATTAATAGGTACAGTCTACACTGGTTTTTGCCAACATCATGTGTACAATATTAGGTTCTACCATATTTCACCATTGTGATGCAACTTAAACATACTTACTTTTGCTATTGTGGATATGTTTTTAAGTCTTTTTGTATGGAATCCTATTGTTTGTATTGACTTACTTGTGTTACAGTAGTGGTAGTTCACCTTCACATGGAAAGGTATGAGTAGTCAGTCATTTGGCTTACCTCAAGGTGTATGTCTCTATCATGGTAACCTCAAAAAGTGATTTACGGCATTGTAAATTTCATATACAGATGTAAGATTACTCATGTCTGAAGTGTGGATAGTGATGTTGCCAATGAAATAATGGGCTACTGATGTTGCCACTCGTCATGATTAGTTGAACTGTATGTGGCCTTCATACACATGACAGGTGTCCATTGGATGTATGGTGTTGATTGTTTTAAGCTGGAGAAGGACTAAGATGAGTAGGTCCACAAAGTCTGTATAATCATTTTGTACAACACTATTGGTATATGTGTTGGTGACATGGATTTAGACTCTATCGTACTCCAAATTTGGATATGCCAAATAGAGTAGGTTCACGTGAGAAATTCCAGTCGTGATGGTTGTGAAAACTGACATGAAATGTATTTTGCTTGTATGCAACATGCTGTCTTGTGTTTAGCATTTGATGGGGTTCCTTTCCTGGAACATTACATCATGTCATGTTATGGCTATGTGTAGATTTGGTGTCTGTGTTATGTGGAAACCAATGTTACCACTATTTCCCATAGCTTGGCTGTTGTTTTACAATGTTGCGGTGGCTAGGGACCCATAATAATGTTGCCAAGTCAGCTTGTGATGGACTGGTTAGTGTGATAGCTGTACTGATAGGATGGTATTGATGTTGTGAGATAGGGGGCTTATGTGGTGTGTGACAAAGTTGTTACATAGGAGTGTAGACTGTATGTTGTTGTGCCATGATGTTGGCACCAACCTGGTTCTACCTAGGGGGGTGGTACACCTAGATGTAATGTTTGTGATCTTTATAGGTGGATGTAAGTGTATGAAAAGAATGTGATGACCCTACCTCTCTCTCTCTGTTTTCCAGCATTGGTAGGCGAAGGACCTCCAGTCATGAGAACACCAACACCGAGAGACCCAGTGACCTGGAGGGCAAGGGGAGTGCCACGGGGGGACAGGATCCATGTCATCAACTTCGGAGTCCTTCTCCAGTAGACACTCCCTGGCAGTGGCGGACCCATCTAGGACCGCCCCAGCACCATCTCTGTTTGTCACCCCCCTTTCTACCACTGCCCTCCCTGTAGCTCCCCACCCAATTGGCCATGCCCGCTCACTCAAGAGGGTGGGCGTCTCCTTTGCCACAGGCACCTCTGCTCCAGCCGCTGTAAACCTTGCTGGCCTCAGTGAGGAGGCTATTGACCTCCTGAGGTCCATCTCTGTGGGTCAGTCGACCATTGTGAATGCCATCCAGGGACTGGCAACTCAAATCCAACAGAGTAATGGGTTCCAGGAGGGCATTCATGGTGCACTGGCTGTCCTACAGAGATCCTTTCAGGCTCTGGCCTCCACACTGACGGCAGTCAGTCACTCTTTGTCTAACATCCCCCTTCCACCTTACTCTTCCCAATCCTGAACCTCTCTTCCCAGATGCAGCCAAAGCACACAAACCGACAGGCATGCATCCACCTCAGCATCCAAGGGTACCTCAGACAAACATAAGCACCACAAGACACACCACCAGCATGCACACAATCAACATTCAGATGCACACACAGCAACAGTCACAACCTGCCCTGACACCCCCACACCCCCTACATCACAGACAGCACACCTGACACACCTGCAGACACCACACCAACATTCACTGATCCAGACACTACACCTATTCTACCCACAGACAGCATCACATCAGACCCTTAGACATCCACTTCAGTCACCACATCCGCAGACACCACAACCACTGACACTCCTACATGCACCATTCCTGCAGTCACCACCCCAACAGACAGTCACACACCCACCACGGCACCCACCAGCACCTCCACCCCCCTCATCCCAAGACACAAACACCCTCACTCACCCACCCGACAGAAACCCAGTACCAAAAAGCATAACCTCCACATACATGCAGCCAAGACATCAACACCTCAGAAAACCACCCACTCTCCCTCCACACACAACCCTTTTGCTATGACCGTCCCCGTGTGTCTAAAAAAGCTTTTCTTGTGGAGATTGCCCTTTTCCCTATTTCTCTCCCCGTGGGACCCATAAATGTTCACTTTCACTCGCCAAGTCCATCCCTTCCTCCTCCAAGATTTCCCCTACCCTCGCAAGTACCCATGCCCCTCCTCCACCATGAAGTCTACCCCTCCCAAGTAAGGCCAACACTTCCCTAAGCCTAAAACTAAACCCCTCCTCCAAAGCCAAATCCCTAAAGCCCCCATCCCAAGCCTAAGCCTAAGCCTAACCCCCCCTCCACCTCACCCAGATAATCCCTGAGGTGCCTGCCTACCCCCTTAATGCCCCTACCTGTGGCGGTTACATGGCAGTCAGGAGTGAAGTTCAGAGCACCCATATGTGCATTGTGTGGACAGAGACTTTGACCTATGGACTGGCCTATGGCCTTTTATTTTTACATTGCTCCTTTTTAAATATATTCAAACCAACCAGTTGTTGGTTTTGAGGTTACATCTTTGTCATGCATTTCTTTCCCTAACGTAGAGTTGTTCCCAGCTGACATTGGTTGTGTTCCAGTTTTTGTGTGTGTGGTGCTTGTGCTACCTGTATTGTTTGGGCAGTATGTGAGGTTGTGTGCTGTGCTTTTGTCCCACAGTGATAGGGTGTGTGTTATGTGGTGGGCATGTGTCTGTTCGAAACATGTTGTTGTCATCGTATTGAGTGGTGTTTGTGTTGGCGTGGTTCTTGCTATGTTATTTGGCTTTGTGTGCTTTGACTGTGTGCATGTGCGTGTTTAGTGTATGGTATAACAGATAGGATGTGCTGTGTGTGATGTGTATGTCAAATGTTAAGTTTTATGGTTGTGTGATTGTCTGTGTTCGTTCCCTGTTGATTGTAGGTTGCGTTGTATGTGTGATGTGTCCCTGGGCAGTGTCTATTATGAGTGCTTGCCAACGTATTGACAAAGTTGTGGTGTTGTTGTGACGTGTTGTCGTGATTTGTGGTATTGTGTGTGACTGGACCTGTGCTGTGTTTCCGTGCGTGTGTATATTTGATTGTGTGTTGCCCGTAGTGTGTGTACTGTGTATGTGTGGGTGTGTGTGTGGATGAATGTAAGTGTGCATGTCAGTGTGAAGTTGCGCGTGAGTGTCACCCTCACACCCCTTTCCCGATAGTATGTTGTGTGTGTGTCCAAACATTGACAATATACAACAGTAACAGGTAGGAGTGTGTACTTACAGTTGCTGTTGACGGTGAAGATTTCGAAGACTTTGGGGCGAGCATGAGCAGTGGGATGACATCTAGCTCTGCTTCCATGGCGACTCTGGACGAGTATGGCTTCTTGAAGGTGAGAGGCTCCTTTTATGCAGTTCGCTTCCGCATGAGTTTCCATGTGGTGCAACAGCAGCGGAAACCTTGGCGGTGTGCTACTTCATAATCTGTCTAGCAGTAACATGGTCTCCTCCGCCCCGCAGGTGCCTTCCTTAGCGGTATGACCGCAGTGGGGGTGCCGGCTGTGCTTTGGCTGTATTATATTGGGAATACCGCCATAGTCATAATCTGGCAGTCTTGTCCACCAGCCTGTTGGCGGTACAACTGCCACCGCCAACATGGCGGTCCTAAAACTGCCAAACTTGTAATGAGGCCCATTGTCTGTGAATTTCATTCTTCTTCATCGTTAATGGCTAAATTAAGGAATAACGCTATCATACTACTGATGAAAAACCAGTGTATCTGCCCTCTGACTAATAAACACATTAAAAACATCAAATCCCTATATGCAGGCAGGATGGCATGCTTCTCAATCGCTCTTTCTTTTACCAGGTCTATGGCAGATATATAGAGTGGTGTAGTGAGTGCTAAACATATCAAAGTTTGTTTTACTTTTTCATTGCTCTCAAAAAATTCCTCTTCTTACAATATGCAGAGGAAAAGGCAACTGACTGAGAACAACAATTAATCGCTGGGTGAGTAATCTCAACTACTCTATCTATGCAGATTCCTCATTCTTGTGAATAATCCCAGGAATCAGACTGGATCCAGAAAGTCTTAGAGCAGTTCTCCTGTGTGCCGCTAGGTATGGCTTTGTTGGATTGTTCTGCTTTAGAAGTGACATGCAGAGCCATGTATAAGCACCATGCATGCACAGTGGCGAAACAATGCACACAATGCTTCCACGATAAAGCTATTTATACTTACGAATACAGTATACATTATAGTTTTCAACACCACTTATTCCAAGTGATAATAAACCCGGCATTTCCCCAAGGTTTTTACAAGATTCTGGAGACATCCCCTTGCTGCATATATGGCCTCCTCATTGTTTGCTCACCAGTCCATTCCATAATGTCATTCAGCAAAGGAGGGAGAAACTGCAGAGTTCAAATGCCTAGCAAGGTCCCTTTCACAATCACAATTCTGATCCCTACCAGGATGCAATCACCACAGTTACCCATGAGCCATTCTAAATGTGCTAGCCAGTGACTTGTGCCGAGGAGGCGGGGGTGTCTTGAGTATCAGGTTACAGTCCCATCGAATCCATCACATAACTGACCTCCATTCCAGTGGGACCACCCTGGTAACCTCAGTGAGGGCCTATGGGATAGGTGCACTATACAGAAGCTCCATGATATTATCTTGGCCAAGCAGTATCACTGCCCCTCAGAGAGTGGGATCAACCAACCCACCATTCAGCCAGTTAATGAGAACTATGATTGTACTGCCCCGTAATAGAGACACACATCTGCAATGACCTGTCCATCATTAAATGTCAATTACACACATTTAAAAATGGCTATTTGGAGGGCTAGTTCGACCATAAGAATGCAAGTATTCTGGCCAGCAATCCACATAACCAACTGTGCAGCATAAACTATGCGAAATTCTGAAGCACATATAGCATTTGTGAGAGGACCATCATTTTGACTAGGGTAGCCCTGCCCAGAATGTTAAGCGGTAACCTGGACCACTTGTCTAGATCATTCTGAGTTTTAAGCACTAGTAGGCCCAGGTTAAGGCTCCTGGCCAAACCGGGCTCAAGGGCAATATTAATTTATAAGTAAACTTGTGCAATGTATCGGCAGACACAGTCACCAATTCTCATTACTGCTGTCACCTCTCAAGAGGACCGGGAGAGATTTGTACCAATTAACTCTGAGGTAAGATGCGTCCACATAAGCCTCAAGTAGTTGGATCAAACAAGGCTCTATGAGGGATGGACGGTACAGGAATAAACATATGTTCTGTATAGAGGGCAATTCTGTCATGCGTTACCACTCCCTGTCGGAGACCCATACCTGGGCATCACAACTAACCCATACTGCCAAGGGTTCTATGACCAGAGAGATAAGAGGGGCGAGAGAGGGCAACTTTCTCTGGTTTCTCTGCAGATTGGAAACTGAGAGGACCCCTTCAAGGAATGTCCAGTCCAGTGAATCAAATGTTTTTCAAAATTGATAAGCATTAGGGCACTGGGACCCAGCAAGGATTGAGAGTGTACAAGGGCTATGTGAACACTACATATGCAGTGTTGTATATTTCAACGTGGGAAAAAGCTGCATTTATCTGGATAAACCAGGTGCATCAGCACTCAGAGAACCCTCATTTCCAGGGCACATCTTGATCTCTGTGTTTTTAAGAGCTATCAGGCGATATGAGGCACACTGATCTGGCAGGCGGCTCGACTAATACAGTACCTCAAAGGCAGCCAGGTGCAGGTCAGGCGTAAAGCAGCTCCTGTCTATCATTTCATGTTACATCTCTAAAAGGGGTAGGAGTAATGCTGATTGAAGTTGTCTGTAGTATTCAACCCATTTCATCTTGTGCCAGAGTCTTACTGGTATTAGTGTCTGAAAAAGGCCTCACCTATCTCTTCAAATGAAAGAGGTCAGTCAAGATTTTCTGATCAGTAGGGGTCAGGCAGGGCATCAGGAGGTCTGCAATGAGTGAGACGTCTCGCTCACAAATGGGGCGCTTCCTCTCTCGGGTACAGGGAGCGATAATAGCCTGTAAAGGTAGAAGCAATATCTAAGGCCACTAAGATTTGTCTCCCTATCCCATCAGTAAAATAGTGTACCATGCTTTTGCAATATCTCAAGTTGCAACCAATATAAAGGTTTGCTGGACTTATCACCCCATTCAAACACCCGTCTGGAGAAGGCCATCCAACACCGAAAATCCTCCTGCAAACTGAGCTGTCTCAAGGAGGCTCTGTCAACTTTAAGGCGGCACTTCACTGACTCAGTTTGATGCCTGTGATTTTCCTGTTCTAGAGTCAGAATGCTGGTCTCCAAGTTAGTAATTTCACTGCACTTCTCCAATTCCCTACACCTCAGGTATGACCGAGCGATCCCCTGCATAGTTGCCTTCCCCACAAGAAAAAATAACAATGAAGAGATCTTTTTTTAAAAAATGTATAATTATCCCCTTCCTCTGCCCTTATCAAATACAAATGTGGGGTAACCTATTTTGAATAAAACAGCAGGGTGGAGTTTCTTCATGACATAGCAACAGTGAGAAACAACTTACCCACTGTTGTGTTTAGCGTTGAAAAAACAGATTTAGAATCTAATATTCACAATTGTGGTGCTCAGTTAGAGTCATACATAGAAAGGGAATAATTCACATGTGTTGGTGTGTCTGGTCTTGACTCTCAATCTTTGCAAGTTACCTGCCTTTATCATACACAGGAAAGTCAGATGGAGTGGACTTACCTTATGGAATTCTGCTCTGCCAGATTCTGAGTATTTAAGCTTTTCCACATCTGTTTTTTCAGGTGGGGGAGAACCTGCCTCGCACAAGACTTTGGCTTCACGTCACCCACAGACCAGTGTACACAATTACCACCTGGTCACAGCAGTTTGGAAAATGCATGTGGTAAAACCTGATAGAAGGATGTATTCTATTTGTTTTTCTGAAAAGTAAAATTGGCTCCACAAAGCTTTTACAATTCCATTAAGTCATACTCATAACCACATGTACTGGTGTGAAATTACCAGTCAGTAACTGTAAAATCTCATGCAATTTTACCATTAATATTATCCCAATACCATGCAACTTATAATCAAGGCCATTAGGGCCTGGAGGATTTGTGAATGAGGGAGAGATGTGTGGATGAACCTGGATGGGAGGCGCTATGGCTCGCAACTTATAATTAATAGGGATTGCCCTAAAACAATTAACAGCGTCCACACTGAGAAAACTGAACTTCATAAAAAACAAATGTAGTTTTTGAAATCAGAGATTACATTACTCAGAAATCAGAAAAGAGAAGGTATTAAAATGCTGGGATAAAGTACCACTTAACGTTCTGCAGTATCAGGCACAACACTTGTTCGTAGAAGTAAACTGAAGGATTAGAGAGTCATGTTGTCATACTCTCATTAAGAACACAAGCTTCCACAAGTTTCTAGTAAAAACAACAGATTAAAAAATACGGGAATGTGTGCCTCTACAAATGGCTCCAATATGGATAGTCTTTGTGAGGAATGTTCTGTAATATATGGTGTGGTCACGCAAACTCGCTGTGTAATAAAGTCACAATTCCGTATGAGATCTAGTTAGGTTTGTTTGTAAAAGATTAGCTCAGTCCTGGGAAGTTGTGGCTCATAACAGTCAGGCTTTGTCAAAGGTACAAGAGTAAATGATTTAGAAGTACCAAAACAGTTGAATAAGAAGAAAATACAATACAATAAAAATTAGATGCCAACTTATAAAAATAGGTTGTATTTTTTTGGTTGAAATAGACTTTACAAAAAGTTTACTATAACTTCCGGAATTTGTAATTAAGTGGACGGAACATCTGTTACATTTGTGACAGAGTAACCTGTCCTCCAAAATCTAAATCCGACCCTTAGTCTTTCTTATGAAAGTCAAAATCTTTCAATGGAGCAAGGTTGAAGGCTGTGGCTAGCTAGGGTCTTTCGAAGATTGATATGTCATTTTTGAGCTCTCACGGAAGCTGTTGTCAGCCGGACAAACATGGATTTCTTAGCCATTAAAAGCTCTTTACAGGTTGGATAGATGTGCAGGCTCACCCCAGTTGAAAGTTTCATGTTCGGGTTTAGTCACGTTTTTGGAAGTTGAAAGTCTTGGGGTGGAAACTGTAGTTGGGCATGGCTCCAAGAAGCCAGATACCTTTGCTGCAAATGACAGATGAAATTGTTCTCAGCTAAAAGCTCAGAGCAGGACAAAACTCTCTTTCTCACCTTTGGTGCAACCTCCTGGGGCACACTTCAGCAACCAGCCCTTGTCCTCTGGAGGTTGGAAACATGACTAACTCCCAGCTTTTTCAAAGTACAGCATGGTCCATCTTGAGGACCCCAGCACCTCAAAATAGGCTTTTTGGTACCAGGTGACTTCCCAACTAGGTTTCCTGCAGGATCCCAGCCTCGGTGGTAAGCTGGGCCCTCTTTTTCCATGTACTCTGTCTGCTTCTGTGTCCCTCAAGCAGGAAAACAGGAGACCGTCCACTTTAAAGCGGTTCAGTCCCCTGGTGCCAGGAAGGAGATGGGAATCCATGAGTCTTAGTGTGAGTCCTTTTTTTTCAGTAAGGACTTCTTCTTCAGATAAAGCCTTTCCAGGTCTAGGAATGTTCTGAGGAGGTGCTATAGTGTTTCTGTATAATTCAGTCCTATTTTCTTGCAGTTCCTGTAGGAAAGTACCCTCTTTCTTGGCATGGTTACCCCCATTTTTGCCTGATGTCAATGTGTTTGACTGGGTTTACTGGGATCCTGCTGACCAGGACCCCAGTTATTATGCGCTCTCTCCCAAAACTCTGTAGTTCATCCCACATTTGGCATACTGGTGCCCCCATGAACGCCCCTAGTATATGGTACCCAGGTACCCAGAGCATTGGGGTTCCAGGGGATCCCTATGGGCTGCAGCAGTTGTTCTGCCAACCATAGGGAGCAATGCAAAGGGTTCTGCAGGCCTGCCATTGCAGTATGCGTGAACAGGGTGCATGTAACGGTTTTCACTACAGGTCACTGCACCAGGTCACTATAAGTCACCCTTATGGCAGGCCCTCTCTGCCCAGAGGGTAGGGTCAAGGTACCTGTGTGTGAGGGCACCTCTGCACTAGCAAGGTTACCCCCACAAACTCCAGATCCATTTTCCTGGACTTTGTGAGTGCAGGGACACGATTTTACACATGTACTGGACATAGGTCACTATCTATGTCCAGCTACATAATGCTAACTCCGAACCTAGGCATGTTTGGTATCAAACATGTTGGAATCATACCCCAATACTTTCGAAAGTATTGGTTGTATGATTCCATGCACTCTGAGGGCTCTTTAGAAGACCCCCGCCATTGCTTCTACAGCCTTCTGAGGTTTTCCATGCAGCCCAAGCTGCCACCTCACAGACAGATTTCTGCCATCCTGTTGCTTGAGCAGCTCAAGCCCAGGAAGGCAGAACAAAGGGTTTCCTTTGGGGGAGGCGTTGTTACACCCTCTCCCTTTTGAAATAGGTGTTACTGGACTTGGGAAGGGTAGCCTTCCCAAGCCACTGGTATGCTTTGAAGGGCGCATTTGGTGCCCGCTACGCATAAACCAGTCTACACTGGTTCGGGGAGCACCAGTCCCTGTTCTGGCACAAAACTGAAAAATGGAAAGGGGAGTGAACATTCCCCTGTCCATCACCTCCTCCAGAGGGTCCCTGGGTTTTGCAATCTTGAATCCAAGGTTGGCAGTGAACTCTCGGAGCATCTGAGTGGCTAGGTAAGGCAGATGATGTCAGAACCCCTTCCTGAAAGGTGGTCACCCAGGTAGGTGACCAATCCTCCCTTTTAGGGCTACTTAGGGTCTCTCCTTTGGGTGGTTCCTCAGATTCAGCTTGCAAGATTCCAGCAGGATTCCTCTGCAACCTCCACTTTGACTTATGACCAAAGAAACTGCATCTGGACTCTCCAGGACCTGACAATCTGCAACAAAGATGAAAACTTTGCCTGCAACATTGTTTCCACAACTCCTTCCAGCTTCTGTAACATTTCCCTGGTTGTTCATCCTCTGAGGGCAGCCCGTCTTCTGTCTGCACAGGAAAGAAGAAGGAATCTCCCTTGGAGTGAAGGAGTCACTCCCCTGCATCTGCAGGCACCAACAGCAACAGCAACTGGCTGAGTGGATCCCCTCTCCTGCCAAGCTGCATGGATCCTGCATCACGGGTAGTGGTCAGAAGTGGTCCTGACAGTCCTCTCTAACAGCTGTCCAACTTGGGTGGAGGTAAGCCCTTGCCTTCCCTTGCATGACAGTACACCCGTGCACAACGTCTTTTGCAGCGGCCAAGGCTTGTTGGCACCTCTTCTAAAGGGTCTTCAGGCATCGTGTAGCTCGGGCCCCCAGCACTCCTTCCTGTGACGCACAGCTCCTTGAGGGGCTCTCATGCGGTGTGGGACTCCTTTTTGTAGTGCTGCGTGGGCTCCATCTGCAACTTCTGTGTCCCCGTCCTGTGGTACTCCTGTGAGTGCTGCCTGTGCTTCTGTGGGCTTCCTGCAATGCCGTCGGCCAACTCCTGCTTCTCCAGCTTGGTGGGTAGGGGCTCCTGTCCCCACTGGACTCTGCTGTGTCTTCAGGAATCCACCGTTGGTTTCTTGCAGACGCCTATGGGGTTTGCAGTTCTCTTTTTTTCTTCTAAGGGGGTGTTTTGGGGAAATTCTAGTGATTTACTTCTGCTTTCCTGGTCACTGGGGGGCTGTTGTGGTACTTACCTTTGTGCTTTCCTGGTACCCCCAGTGCCTCTCTACACACTCCACTTACCTAGGTGGGGGTCAAACTCTCCCATTCCATTTTTTAGTACATGGTTTGTGCTTCCCCTAGGGCCACTATTCTCTATTGTTTTTTACACTGTTTGCATTGTTTCCTAACTATTCCCAGGCCTGTTTCTGAAACTAGTAGATATATCTTGTGCATTACTTACCTCCTAAGGGAGTATTGCCTCTATAGTATTTTTGGTGCTGTGTTACCATGATAAAGTACCTTTATTTTTGTAACACTGAGTGTATTCTTTCATGTGTATCAGTGCTGTGTGACTACAGTGGTATTGCATGAGCTTTGCATGTCTCTTAGATAAGCCTTGGCCGATCATCCACAGCTACCTCTAGAGAGCCTGGCTTCTAGACACTGCATACACTACACTAATAGGGAATACCTGGACCTGGTATAAACACAACTGCCACCTCTCAGACCTGCCCTATGCTCCCAAGCCACTCTACCTCATTAAAATGAGTCCTCCTTCAACCTGACAAGGTGAAAACTGGTATATCCCTCCCACTGTGACAGGAGTCTGGCTGTCTGGAGGGGTTGTGGAAATTAACAGGAGCTCTCATTTGCATCTCCAAATCAACAGAGGTAGTTCTAGAGCTTCCCTTTTTTCTGTCATCTGTTCCTGCCCACTCCTAGATAGCTCAGCAGTTATCAGATATTTGCCCTTCTTGGGCTCAGAGGCGGATCCCTGACCTTTGAGCCAGGGCTGTTAACACTCCCACCTCCTCTTCTAGATGTGTGAGGAGCAGAAACCATATTTTTAAGCCAGTTCCTGCTCGGACATCCTAAAGTACATTTTTATAAAGTTGATTTTATGCTTCAGTTATCAAAAGTCCGAATTCAGCATGAAATCAGATGTTGAAGGCCAACCAGTAAAAACTTTTAAGCATTTGTAGCCTTTTCCTAAGTGGTGATAGGAATTTATTATATGAATTCTCCCAAAACTAACTTAGGGAAAAACCTAGCAAGGCCTGTATAGTGAAATAGTTCGCAACTTTTAATTTACTGTGAGGTTTTTCCTACATGTCAAAGGCATTTTCTCTCTCATATGTCACTGCAGTTCATTGAAACTGCAACTCAACCAGAACACAATTGTGCTTCTTCACTGTACACTTTGTACAGTAGGATCCTCCCCTCAGCAAAAATACTAACTGTAATCTGTCTTTGTGAGTGCTTGCCAATTGCCCCAAGTAACACCGCACTCTGGGACACTACCATGTGAGATGGTTCTGTGTTGCATCATTCGGTCCACATTTAGAACACTATGCGGACCTTGTATTATTCAGTTTGTTTTGCATGGATGGCATGATATATGTGCGGTGTACATAGTTGAACTGACTCAGCCTGCAATATTAAATTAACATCAATGTGGGCGAGTTATGGGGTTGTCTCTTACTCCCCATACTTTTTGTGCCACTCTTTGAGTTGCCCCACAATGCAGGATTGGACCCTCTCCCAACTGAAACAATTATTTTGCCTGATCCCTTGTAATTATATGCCCAATGTCATATAAGTGTCCTCTATATGGAATTTCATTCTCTCCAGTGTCTCATATGAAGCTTTTTTATGCAGGCATTCAAATTCAAGGATTTCTAAAAGTGTCAATTATTGGGAGTGGGACAAGCTACAACTCCACCCCCCCCCTTGTCCCATATAAGGTCGAGACATGCAGTGCTATTTGTGTTATCTGCTTTGTTAGTTTTTCTGATGTCTTCCAAAAGAATATCAGCGGGGTCAGCTTTGTCTGCGACTTCTTGCCCTTTAGTATTGCTCTATCTGTGGTCCCTTCCCCACTATACCACTCTGTCATAAATTCTAGTTACGAAGTCTGGTAGTATGCCTCAAGATTCGGGACTCTAAGCCCTACCTGCTCGTGTGTCTTGTAATATCCCCATCTCAACTCTGCCTCTTTTCTTTCCCAATATTATGCTAATCACAGCTGACTTTAGGTTTTTAAGTATTTCATGTGGGATAGGGAACATAAGGCCAGATGTAGCAAGCTCCGAATTTGCGATTCGGAAATTGCGAGTCAGTGCGACTTGCAATTTCCGAATCGCAAATTCGGATGCAGAACGGTGTCTCAGACACCGTCTGCTAATCGCTATGGGGTCGCATAGCGATTCCCTGCACTCACAGGGATGGTGGTCTGCTGGAGACAGCAGACCTCCATGTCTGTGACTGCTTTTTAAATAAAGCAGTTTTTTTTTTTGTATTGCAGCCCGTTTTCCTTAAAGGAAAACGAGTTGCAATACAAAAAAAATAACGAAACCATTTGGTTTAGTTTTTTCAGAGTAGGCAGTGGTCCACTGGAAAAAAACATTTATGGCAACATTCACAAAGGGGAAGAGGTCCCATGGGGACCCCTTCCCTTTTGCGAATGGGTTACCAGCAGTGTGACACTGGTGGTAACTGCGAATTGCTTTGCGACCGCGTTCGCGGTCACAAAGCAATTTAGCATCGCGGACACCCCTTCCTATTTGCGAGTCGCATTCACATTTTGTGAGTCTGTACCGACTTGCAAAATGTGAATGAGCATCGCGATGCGCATTTTGCATGGCGCAAACTGCGGTTTTCGCAGTTTGCACCATGCAAAATGCTACGTACATCTGGCCCATATTGTATTGAAATAGGTATAAGCATTTGGGTAGCACCATCTGTATGCTAGGTATTCTGCCAGCCTTGAACAGGGGCAGTGAGGTCCAGCATGCTAATAACTCACATGCATTTAAGTCAGTCCATTTATTCTGATCCCTGGTCACCTGTATCCCCAGATATGGTAAAAAATAAGTTCCCCACATATTTTCTATTCAATGTTGCTCTACTGGTTTGATTCACAGTGCTCCAGGTGGAAATAATACCAACTTTGTTTATTTACCAGGAAGCCCTATTGCCATACAAACCTATCTAGTACATCAAGTAGTATCTGCAAAGTAGCAAAGTATTGCAGTTTTTTTTAAGTAAACCAGCAAGTCGTCTGCATACAATGATATAAAGTGTTTACTGTTCCACCTTTTGATGGCCCAGTCATATAGTGCTCTGCCCAGTCTGCACTCCAGAGGTGTAGCATCGGCTTCCGGACAAAAGGAATCCACTGAGTAATGTGTGTATAATGTAGATAGATGGGTTATGGTTAGAGACACAGAGTTATTACAGCAGAACAACACACAGTATTAAGGGGGGTAAGTGTACCCCAAAGATGCATCACCATGGATGCAACCTAATGAGCATCTCCTCTGAGAAGTACGTAAGTGGGCACTGGTGAAATGTGAAAGGTGTCAATTGTTTTCTTAAGAGGATTCCAGAAAAGAGAAAAAAAGATATAGGGAACAAAACTCCTTAGCAATCTTATCTTGATTGAAGATGAATATAAGAAATCAAAAAAATCTGTGAAGCAACAAACTCCTCCTGACATCAGGAAAAAGCCATGTGAAGCAGCAGACTGTTGGACCTGGCCCTTTTTGCAGCGTCACTTTGTGTTGGTTTTAGGACTGCAATCAGTGCTACGCTGCATGTACTCTCTTCTTCAAATATGGTAGAATTGGCTTACACCTAACTGACACATTTCTTTCGCTGGTAAGTTCCTAGTAAAATGGTACTCTCTGTACCCAGGACCTGTAAATTAAATGCTATTAGTGGGCTGACAGCACTCATTGTTCTACCCACTAAAGTAGACTTTTAAGAAATGTCTCAGACCTACCACTGCAAGCCTGAACTGCAGTTTTAAAACTGCCATTTCGAACTGGCAAAATCAACCTTTTGTCAGGCCAAACATTTCCTTTTTAATAGGTATAAACCACCCATAAAGTAGGACCTAAAGGCTCATAGGGCAGGATGTATTTTATGTAAAAAGTAAGGCATGGGTGCTTAAGTTTTACATGTCCCGCAAGAAGTATCCTCTCTTGAGACTCATACCCTGGACATGGATAGTTTTTGCGGTGTCTCTCTCACCAACCACCTTCATAGATTCAATACACACACAGGCAATTCTTCAACAAACCTTCCTGAATGAGGAGAGGTCCGCATGGTTTGACATGCAGAGCCCCATCTATCAGTAGAAATTTAAGACAAGCAAAAGCTTGCACTGGTTATGCACCAAATCTGGATACCGCAAACCCATCCGTTACGTCTCTGACACGTAGGGTAACCATGTAAACAGGTGTCTGGTGACAACAATATAGATTGTTGCTTTGCCTCTTACTATAAGGCATTGCATGCACACACAAGCGAGACTGATCAGGCGGCCCTGAGAGAGTTTGTGGCAGATCTTCCCATATGCCTCTTATCAACAGCAGATAAGAATTCCCTTAAAGGAGAGATTACAAATAGGAATCCTGCATAGACTCTGATCGAGCTCCAGTCTTGTAAAACCCCAGGCCACATTTCCAGCAAAGTTCTTCAAAATATATTGAGGCCAACTTCTTGACCCCCTTCGCCGCAGCCCAGGAGAAGGGGACACTCTCGCCAGACCTCTTTTGGCAGAAATTGTGGACATATCCAAACCTGGTCACCCACAGACTGCCCCTCTTACCTTCCCATCTCCCTCTTGAATACTGAGGTAAAGATTTGTGCCAAACCACTAGCCAATCAGGTGCTTCGGCTGATCCGCTTGTTGGTCCATCCCGATCAACTGGGTTTTATGCCTCACTGAGCCCAGACGTGGGTTCCGTTCTCAGTGTGCCATTGGATTCAAGCTAGCCTGGAATGATGAAGAGTGATACCCTGAAACCGGTCCAACGATGCTTGTCTGCAGTCTACAGAGGACCTGGCCAGGCAGTTCGGGCTGGAATGTTCCCAAAAGGAACAGGGATCAAGACTGATTTGCACATGGCTGGGTCCAAACTGGGGTGGCATGATGAGCAACTCGGTGAGTGTTTGAAAAGTTTCAGCACTCCGTCCATCATTCTTTTGTGTTGCTTAATTTGCACTGAGTGGGAAGGGTATGCCCAGATGTGGGTCCCATGTTCACTGTGCCAATGGATTTAAGCTAGTCTGGCTGATAAAGGGTGATAGCCTGAAACCGGTCCCAGGATGCTTGTTTCTGGACCAGGAAGGACGTGGCCTGGCAGTTCAGGCTGGACTGTCCCTATGATCAACAGGGTCAAGACTGATTTGCATATGGCTGGGTCCACACTGGGGTGGCATGATGAGCAAAAGAACGATGGATTAAACCCAGATCTGCGACTGGGGGTGAGGTTTTTAAAGGTTTCAGCACTCTGTCCATCATCCTTTTGTGTCACCGAGCCATGAGACACAATATCCAACACGTTCACAACCCACTTGTCTTAGCCAGTCGACTACTAGGCGCAAATAAACCTCTCCTGGTCAATTTCAACAAGGTCTTTGACTCTGTATATTGGGACTACCTGTTCTTCCTTTTGACTAAACTGAAGTTTGGCCCTAGATTTATCAGCAGATTTCGTCTGCTTTCCACCAACCTGCTGCCCTTTGTCACCTGTACTATTCGCTATCGCAATCGAAACGTGGCGTGATGGCTGAGTACAGATACATTATTTAGGATACTAGACTAGGTGCCGGGCATCTCCAATAGGATAGCATTGTTCACTGATGATGTCCTGATATTTTTAACTGACCAACATCTGGGCCTCGAGTCCTTCAGATACTCCAAACTTTCAGCAGTTTTTTGGGACTCGCTATCAGTAAAGCCACATCTTCGATATACCCCATTAGATGCCCCTCATTGCCTCTAGATTGGGCCGTAGTCCTGCAGACTCAAGTGGATGGTTTCAAGTGTAGGAAAGTAGCCTCTTTCTAGCTTGTTTATGCCCCCTTTTGGCCTGTTTGTCAGTGTGTTTGACTGTGTCTACTGGGATCCTGCTAATCAGGACCCCAGTAGTTATGCTCTCTCCCTTTAAAATGGTTGTTGAATACTCTTAACACAGTATTTCATCCACTATTGAAAACTGGTGCCCCCTTATAAGTTCCTAGTATATGGTACTTAGGTACCCATGGCATCGGGGTTCCAGGGGATCCCTATGGGCTGCAGCATTTCATTTGCCACCCATAGGGAGCCCATGCAAAGTTTCTGCAGAATTGCCATGGCAGCCTGCGTGAAAAGGTGCATGCACCCTTTCACCGCCATTTACACTGCACCAGGTCACTTACAAGTCACCGCTATAGCAGGCCCTCCGGCCCTGAGGGCAGGGTGCAAAGTACCTGTGTGTGAGGGTAACCCTGCACTAGCAGAGGTGCCCTACGACCTCCAGGACCATTTTCCCAGACTTTGAGTGCGGGGATGCCATTTTACGCAGGTACGGGGCACAGGTCACTACCTATGTCCAGCTACACAATGGTAACTCAGAACATTGGCATGTGCGATATCAAACATGTAGGAATCATACCCCCATGGTTTTGCAAGCATTGGTTGTATGATTCCATGCACTCTGGGGGCTCATTAGAGGATCCCCAATTTTGCCATTGCAGCCTTCTGAGGATTTCCCAGGCAGCCCCAGCTGCTGCCACCTCATTGACAGGTTTCTGCACTCCTGTTACTTGAGCAGCTCAAGTCCAGGAAGGCAGAACAAAGGACTTCCTTTGGGAGAGGGGTGTTACACCCTCTCCCTTTGGAAATAGGTGTTACTGGCTTGGGAGGGGCAGCCTCCCCAAGCCACTGGAAATGCTTTGAAGGGCACATTTGGTTCCCTCGTTGCATAATCCAGTCTGCACCAGTTCAGGGACCCCCAGTCCTTGCTCCCCTGTCCATCACCACCCCAGAGGTGGTACTCAGAGCTCCTTCAGAGGGTCCCTGGGTTTTGCCATCTTGGATTCCAAGTTGGCAGGGATCTCTGGTAGCATCTGTGTGGCCAGTGCCAGCAGGTGACGTCAGAACCCTCCCCTGGTAGGTGCTTATATGGTTATGCGACCAATCCCCCTTTCTGGGATATTTAGGGTCTACACTTTGGGTGGTTCTTCAGATTCAGATTGCAAGACCCCAGCAGGAATCCTCTGCACCCTTCACTTCAACTTCTCACCGTAGAAACTAAATCTGGAACCTTCAGGAACTCTACAAACTACAACAAAGAAGCAAGACGCCTTCTGCAACATTGTATCTTCAGTTCCTGCCAACAACTGCAACTATTTCCCATTTGTGCATCCTCTGAGGACAGCCCATCTTCAGCCTGCACCAGAAGAGTGACTAAATCTCCCTTGGAGTGAAGGAGTCACTCCCTGCTTCAGCAGGCACCTCTCTGCAACGACGACCAGTGGCATAGGACCCCTCTCCTGCTGAGCTGCGTGGATCCTGCATCACGGCTGGTGGACTGAAGTAGTCCAGATTGTTCTGACGTCCTACTGTTCAACTTTGGTGGAGGTAACAGCTTGCCTCTGCACGCAAGACAGTATCCCTGTGCACCGCGTGTTTTGCAGTTGGCAACGCTTGTTTGCACCCTTCCACAAAGTTCTTCATGCATCTTGCAGCTCCAGCCCCCAGCACTCTATCCCGCATTGCACAGCTTCCTGAGTGGTTTTCCGGTAGCGTGGGAGCCTTTGACATAGTGATGCGTGGGCCTCTTTTGCACATTTCTTTATCCCCGTGCTGTGGGACTCTTGTGCACGCTGCTTGGTCTTCTGTGGGCTCCCTGAGTTGGTGAGAGCCCCCTTCGACTCCCCCCTCTGGGTAGGGTCCAACTGGTCCTTCCTGGTCCCTGGCAGCACCATTTTCCGCTAACCGCGAGCTTTGCATGTGCCAAGGCTTGTTGGAGGATTCCAGCGACGCAAACCAGACTGCAATCCTCCACCCGGCATGGGACATCACTTTCACTAACCAGGAACCCGACTCTGTCTTCTTGGGTGCAATACTGACTGTTCTTCTTCACCACTGATTCCTCTTTTGCACCTTCATCCGGGTTAGCAGGGGCTCCTGTTCTCCCTGGACTCTTCTGTGCTTCTAAGACTTGGTCCCCTTCTTCCACAGGTCTTCAGGTCCAGGAATCCACTGCTGGTGTCTTGCAGTCTCTTCTGGTTCTTGCATAATCTTCTTTCTCGTCTCTGTGGATGTTCTGGGAAAGTTACTGTGTTTTACTCCTGCTTTCCTGAGCACTGCAATGGGTTCTAATACTTACCTTTGGGGTTTTCTATTACTCCCAGCAACCCTCTACACAATACACTTGCCTAGGTGGGAAACCGACATTCATATTCCACTTTCTT
The DNA here is from genome assembly GCF_031143425.1 of Pleurodeles waltl. Taxonomy (NCBI): domain Eukaryota; kingdom Metazoa; phylum Chordata; class Amphibia; order Caudata; family Salamandridae; genus Pleurodeles; species Pleurodeles waltl. Next base: position 1,559,360,155 of record NC_090444.1, on the reverse strand, counting down.
AGTATAGGGTTTGTGTTCCCCCCGGCCAATTACTAACTATTGTGAATTTCAATAATTGCTCTGTTTTCTAACTGTATTTACACCTGTTTTTGCATACTAGTGTATATAATTTGTGAACAAAAAAGCGAACAGACACCATAAAAGAAACACCACAGTGGTAAGATCGGTGTTACTAATTCAAAAATTACTGCCAGACCAAATCAATGAAATGTATTAATTCTTTAGTACAAGAACACCCAAAGTAGTTATTTCGTAGTGTGTGAATATCATGAGCGTGTTTTTTTTATGGTGTCTGTTCGCTATCCTAACTACTTTGATTGCCATGTCTACTATGTTCTCTATTGGCTTTATTTACTGGGTTTGCTTACCTTTGGTATTTGCACATAGTTACTTATTTGTTTCATTTTTAGTTTTACGGTGATCAGTTCGGAACAAAATGAAACACTAGTGTGTATATATGTCTCTTTGCAGCCTTGAAAAAGTCACTGGTGTGACGAAACACGTGTTGGCTGTGTTTGATGGACGTTCCTTCTCATTGAAACAAACTGCGTTTTCAAATAAAAAGATTTTCTATGAGGAACGCGGGACATTGATGTGCCTTATTCACATAAGTTCATACTTTGGACTTTACTGTTCATGCATTACAGTTCTGTACGTTGTGTGCTGTGGTCTTTTTTGTTCACTGTCATTTGTGTATATCCATACACATATTCCGTGCTTACGGGTATTAAGGCACCTGACCACTTGCACCATCTATGAACTTTGATACTTCCATGCTCTCACTACTGTGATTACCTCCAGAAGGTGCGGCATTCTACACCACTACAACCCTCTAATGTATATAATTTGTGTATTACTTTCCTCCTAAGGGGGTATAGTCTCTATGGTATTTTTGTTATTTGTGTCACCAAATAAAGTACCTTTATTTTTGCAACACTGAGTATTTTCTTTCATGTGTGTGAGTACTGTGTGACTATAGTGATATTGAATGAGATTTGCATGTCTCCTAGATAAGCCTTGGCTGCTCAGCTACAGCTAAAGCTACCTTTAGACAGCCTGGTGTCTAGACACTAATAAGGGATAACTGAACCTGGTATGAGGTGTAAGGTGTAAGTACCATTGGTACCCACAACAAACCAGGCCAGCCTCCTACAATAGCTACAACTGGGGCTATCACGCATTGTTAACATAGTTGTTCCCAATAGTCTGACGCCACAGGCACCTGTCACAGAGTCGCACGGGCCCCCAGGTTCAGTACCTATGAAAACGAAGAAACAGAGATTGCAATGAGTCGTGGAAAGTGGGGCGGGTGCAGCGTCAGTCCCTTACAGCGTCCGGGAGTTGAGGAGTCGGCTCCATACTGTGAGACAGGGAAGGCGAGGCATCAATTCTGTCCTGTTGCAGGGGAGGTGGTGCAGCATCGGTGGTGAGGCATTGGTTCCTTGTGACTCAGCAGGGTCAGTGAAACTGGTCGGTCAAAATGTGAGGTGTAAACTTCACAGTGTTGCAGTAACAATGTGGAGCATCAGCGGCATCTCTGCAAAGTCAGACTTGTGTTAGGGGCCATGGTTGTTGTGTGCAGCAAGGTCCACTGGGCTGGAGCAGGCTGCCGCATCAGTGCTGGCATTGCAGAAGTCGTTCCTGGCATCGCTGAAGTTGGAGAACTAGCTAAAAGATAGTAGGTGAAGTCTTTGTTGGTCCTGAGACTTCAGAAGAGGAGACAATCTCAATCCAAGCCCTTGGAGAGGACTTTTGGGGAAGTCAGATGCTTCTAGCACAGTCAGAGGCCAGCAGACAGCAGGGCAACAAGCAGAGCAGCAGTCCTTTTAAAAAAAACAGTCCAGATGAGTCCTTTTGGCAGCCAGCAAGTTTATCTGACAAGGTTCAATTGCAGATCTAGAAGTGTCTTGTTTGGTGGGGTCAGAGACCCAGTTTATATACCCAAAATGCCTTTGAAGTGGGGGAAACTTCAAAGAGTGGTTTTGAAGTGCCAAAGTTCTCCTTTCAGCCTAGTCCTGCCTTCCAGGATACATGTGGAGGGTTATCGATCCTTTGTGCGAGGGCAGGCCACTGACCTTTGAAAGGTAAGGGAGACCCTCTCCACCCTTCCTGCCCAGGGAGACCCATTCAGTATGCAGATGAATGCAGATGCGACTGAGTGTCCTGTTCTAATGGCTTTCTGCGGGGAATACACAAGGCGATCTGTCAACAAGCACAGACCAGACATGGATTGGAGACAGGCTGTAAGATACAGATGGCATTAAGTACAGAGAAATTCCCACTTTCTCAAAGTGGCATTTCTAAAATAGTAATATTAAATCCAACTTCACTAATAAGCAGGATTTTCTGTTACCATTCTGGCCATACTAAACCTGACAGGGCTACTCCTCCCAGATCAGAATCTAGCTTTTAAAAGTATATGAGGGCAGTTCTAATAGTCTATGAGAGAAGCAGGCCTCATAGTAGTGGAAAACGAATTTGTGAGTCTTTCACTATCAGGACATGTAAAACACATGTATGTATGTATGTATTTCATATTTATAAAGCGAATTCCGGCCGAGGCATCGAAACGCTAGGAACAGGAATAAGAGGACCGGAGAACAGATCTACTATGGAAAGAGAAAAGTTTTTAGCTTCTTTCTGAAAGCCAAAAGATCATATTCTTTCCTCAACCTAGGAGGGAGCGTGTTCCAATATTTAGCTGCGGCCACCGTGAATGCCTTATCGCCCCATCTGGTCTTCCTAGTCCGAGATACGTAGGCCTTGATTGGAACTTGCAGATCTTACCTGGCAGCTAGGGGTATACCAGCAGAGCCCCAAAGATAAATGTTCAGTGTTGCTGGTGTATAAGGCCTTATGTGTTAAGCACATTGTCTTAAAGGCAATGCGTTTCTTCACCGGTAGCCAGTGAAGTTGCCTCAGCATAGCACTGGTCGAAATGGAACAGGGAAGATTGAGTATCAAACGAGCAGCAGTGTTCTGGATAAACTGAAGCTTACTGAGTGAAAGCTTGTCAATATCAAGTAATAGTGCAATGCAGTAGTCAATTTTCGAGATCACCAGGGTGAGCGACACCATTATTCTAAGCTTCTCCTGTAAATAGGGGAATAGTTTCCTCAGAGTTTTCAATATCCAGAAACAGGATTTGGTGATAGAATTGATATGGGGTTTAAAGGATAAGGCAGTGTAAAAAATGACTCTTAGTAGAGCCAGTCAGAACGGGTAGTTCCCCGCACACAGATAGCCTCCATTGGGGCTCCATAAGTTTTTACTTGAGACAAATAGAAGAATTTCAGTTTTATCAGCATTCATCCTAAACCAGTTCCTGCCCATCCATTTATTAATCTCCCACGGACATTGGTGGAAACGGTCAGCGACTTCTTCCCAGTTCCCATCAATGGGAATGATTAGTTGGGTGTCATCCGCATAAGATGTGGTCAGGAAGCCAAAAGAATGAATCAATCTGGCTAATGGAGCCATATACAAATTAAACAGGGTAGGACTAAGAGAGGAGCCCTGTGGAACACCGCATGGTAACTTATATGCAGGTGCTGTGAAATCTCCAAGGGTTACTTGGTAGATTTATCTTCAAGAAAGGACTTCAGAATGTCAAGAGCAGCACCCCTAATGCCTGCCTGATACAGGCGGTGTATCACAATTTGAGGGGAGATGGTATAAAGTGCTGCTGACAAATCAAGAAGCATTAGAATGGTACCGACTACCTCATCAACTAATTTCTGGATTGTATCCGAAGTAGTGATGAGAGCCGATTCCGTACTATGGTTTTATTAAAACCATGTTGAGTGGGATCTAGACTCCCTGAGTCTTGAAGGAACGTGGCTAATTCTTTATTACATGTTTTTCCAAGATCTTCTATAGAAAAGGCAATAGGTCTTAGGTTCTTGAGGTCATTCGATTTGCCATCTGTCTTCTTTTTTAAGGGAATCACCATTGCTTCCTTCCAAGAGGAGGGAAACATGCCCAAAGTCAAAACCTCCTGAAATATGGGGGCAAGGGTAGTTGAGACTAGATCAGGGACAAGCTGTAAAATGTGAGGTGGGCATGGGTCACTAGGGAATCAGATTTAGTGGTTGTCATAAGCTTTCTGATCTTCTCTAAACAGAGAGGCTAAAAATGTATCTGTGTAAGGCTGTCATCTCTAGTAGAGATGTTCAGGGATTCAAGTAGCTCACCTGCGTCCAAGGGTTGTGGAACATCCACCTGGATATGTACAATTTTGCTTTCAAAATACGTTGACACTTTTTTACAGAACACTTGAGAATTCTCAAAATCTGTGGACATATCGACGGTGGTGAGACAGCGTACTACTCTAAAAAGTTATCTGGGGGTATTAACAGCTTCCTCAATTCTGCTTGAGTATTATTCCTATTTACCAGTATTAATGGTGTTTTTATACAGACTAAGGGTAGGTCTTAAATTTTTTCTTTTCCATGGGAGTAGGGTCTAGCCTCCATTTCCGTTCTTGGTGACGGTATTTTCTCTGCCAATTCTTTCTCCTTGAGAGCCCAGGCAGTTTACAGGGGGCTAGTTGATCCATAGCTATTCTAATCCCCTGATTGAATCTGTCTAACGGTCATATGGGGAGGTCCTCAGCAGTTTTCCAGCCGGCAGTCAAAGCCGGCCTTAGTTGGGATACTTTAATGCTGTTCCAGTGTCTGACTGGCTTCAGGTGCGAGGGGGTCAGCTCTCTGGGAGGCAGACAGTTTGGTTGGCCTAAAACTAAGAAGATGGTGATCCATCAAATCTAAAGGCCTGTTATCTGTAATAACAAAATCATTGCTACGGGCAAATATGCCATCAAGTACAGGGAGTGCAGAATTATTAGGCAAATTAGTATTTTGACCACATCATCCTCTTTATGCATGTTGTCTTACTCCAAGCTGTATAGGCTCGAAAGCCTACTACCAATTAAGCATATTAGGTGATGTGCATCTCTGTAATGAGAAGGGGTGTGGTCTAATGACATCAACACCCTATATCAGGTGTGCATAATTATTAGGCAACTTCCTTTCCTTTGGCAAAATGGGTCAAAAGAAGGACTTGACAGGCTCAGAAAAGTCAAAAATAGTGAGATATCTTGCAGAGGGATGCAGCACTCTTAAAATTGCAAAGCTTCTGAAGCGTGATCATCGACCAATCAAGCGTTTCATTCAAAATAGTCAACAGGGTCGCAAGAAGCGTGTGGAAAAACCAAGGCGCAAAATAACTGCCCATGAACTGAGAAAAGTCAAGCGTGCAGCTGCCACAATGCCACTTGCCACCAGTTTGGCCATATTTCAGAGCTGCAACATCACTGGAGTGCCCAAAAGCACAAGGTGTGCAATACTCAGAGACATGGCCAAGGTAAGAAAGGCTAAAAGACGACCACCACTGAACAAGACACACAAGCTGAAACGTCAAGACTGGGCCAAGAAATATCTCAAGACTGATTTTTCTAAGGTTTTATGGACTGATGAAATGAGAGTGAGTCTTGATGGGCCAGATGGATGGGCCCGTGGCTGGATTGGTAAAGGGCAGAGAGCTCCAGTCCGACTCAGACGCCAGCAAGGTGGAGGTGGAGTACTGGTTTGGGCTGGTATCATCAAAGATGAGCTTGTGGGGCCTTTTCGGGTTGAGGATGGAGTCAAGCTCAACTCCCAGTCCTACTGCCAGTTCCTGGAAGACACCTTCTTCAAGCAGTGGTACAGGAAGAAGTCTGCATCCTTCAAGAAAAACATGATTTTCATGCAGGACAATGCTCCATCACACGCGTCCAAGTACTCCACAGCGTGGCTGGCAAGAAAGGGTATAAAAGAAGGATATCTAATGACATGGCCTCCTTGTTCACCTGATCTGAACCCCATTGAGAACCTGTGGTCCATCATCAAATGTGAGATTTACAAGGAGGGAAAACAGTACACCTCTCTGAACAGTGTCTGGGAGGCTGTGGTTGCTGCTGCACGCAATGTTGATGGTGAACAGATCAAAACACTGACAGAATCCATGGATGGCAGGCTTTTGAGTGTCCTTGCAAAGAAAGGTGGCTATATTGGTCACTGATTTGTTTTTGTTTTGTTTTTGAATGTCAGAAATGTATATTTGTGAATGTTGAGATGTTATATTGGTTTCACTGGTAATGATAAATAATTGAAATGGGTATATATTTTTTTTTGTTAAGTTGCCTAATAATTATGCACAGTGATAGTCACCTGGACACACAGATATCCCCCTAACATAGCTAAAACTAAAAACAAACTAAAAACTACTTCCAAAAATATTCAGTTTTGATATTAATGAGTTTTTTGGGTTCATTGAGAACATGGTTGTTGTTCAATAATAAAATTAATCCTCAAAAATACAACTTGCCTAATAATTCTGCACTCCCTGTATATGACCCGCCCTATGAGTGGCTGACGTAACTTTCAAATGCCAGTCAAGGTCTACCATAAAATCAAGGAAGTCAGTGACGTGGGAATCCTGACTATCGTCAAAGTGAATGTTAAAATCCCCAAGGACTATAGATCTAGGGTTCATAGTTATTGGCTCAATAATAGATGACCAATGGAGTACAAAAGTAGAGTGAGACCCGGGGGGGTTCTATAAATTAGCAGTCCTTCAGATAGCATAACGGTATTCTGAAAAAGTTTGAAGCGGGCACCCTCACAAATTTCTGATGCCACCTTTAACGGTTCCCAGCAGAGAGGACCTAAAAATCAATGCCAGTCCCCCACCCCTTCCCGTAGCTCTATCAAATCTTTAAAAAAGAATATCCCGGGTGGGTTGCTGCAATAAAATCAGGGCCTGAGTCTGCCTTTGCCCAGGTTTCCGTGACAAATAGACAATCCAAGTTGTCCTGGTAAATTAAATCTAATATTTCTGTCTTGTGCTTTATCAAAGAACGCGCATTAATTAATGCGTAAGTCATTGTGTCAGTCTTAGGAGGCTTGATTTCTTTAAGACTTTTTTGTGTCCCTTGAGGAGGGCCCAAAGAGGGAAGGGATAAAGAGGAATTAGATAATGGCCTAGCGGTCCAATGACAATATGCACATTTCCATCCTTCTAACTTTCTAGGAGAAGCCTTTGCCTTATGCTTACACTTCTGCTTACCTTCCAATGCAAGAAGTGTGAGAGGAGAATAGAAGATAAGATTTTTGTGGGGCTGGGGCATTGGAGAGGTATAGCCTCCGGCCCCCGGAGCCACACGGAAGTGGACGGGCACAGACGGGCTTGCCTTTGGTGCGCCTTCCGCACGCCCGCTGCGCGCATCTGCTGCGCGGCCGCATCTCACCTGACTAAATAGTAGCCGGTTTAAGTCCCCTATGACCTTAGGTCAGCAGCAGCTAGACTGCTAACCTGAAAAAAAAAACAAGATGGCGAGTCCCTGGGAGTTAGGGGGAGAGCTCTGGCAGGCCCACACAACCAGCCGGAGAATCGCTAGTAAATAGAGAGCGACATGGTAAAAATGCCGGCCACGTTGCTTTTAGAATAAATGTCCCTCCTGTGCAAATATCGGCACTGTTTACTCCAATTAAGACCAAATTTAAAAAGCCAAATTTAAAAAAGCCTAAAAGCCAACAGTATTTTAACTAAATTAAAATCACATCCGCAATAATTGCATAAAAATCACATCGGTAAATTAGCACACAGCAGACTCGGGCACTTAGACCATGTTCCGTAAGTACATGTCCTGCCTTTTACTTACATAGCACCCTGCCCTATGGGTTACCCAGGGCCTACCTTAGGGGTGACATCTGAAGAAAAAGGGGAGTTAAAGGTTTGGCAAGTAGTTTTAAATTCCAAGTCAAAGTGGAAGTGAAACTGCACACATAGGCTTTGCAATGGCAGGCCTGAAACATGGTTAAGGGGCTACTCCTGTGGGTGGCACAATCAGTGCTGCAGGCCCACTAGTAGCATTTAATCTACAGGCCCTGGGCACATTTAGTGCACACTACTAGGGACTTAGTAAATTAAATAGTCCAATTGGGTATGATCCAATGTCACCATGTTTAAAGGAAGAGAGCATATGCACTTTAGCACTGGTTAGCGTTTCATTTACAGGCCCTGGGCACATGAAGTGCACTTTATTAGGAACTTACAGGTAAACTAAATATGCCAATTGGGTAGGAACCAATATAACCATGTTTAGGGGAAAAAGTACATGCACTTTAGAACTGGTCAGCATTGGTAAAGTGTGCAGAGTCCTATAACCAGCAAAGACAGTGTCAGAAAAATGGAGGGAGGCAGGCAAAACGTTGGGGCATGACCACCCTAAGGCTGTCAGGTCTAACGGTTTTGACCGGGCATCTCCAAACCATATTTTTTAAAAAGCATTGTCTGTTGCAGCACATCAAGGAGACTTGGGAGAGGCAAGCTTGCCAGCATTTTATTGGCACAGGTATAGATAGCTCCACTGGGCCACTTTTGCATCTCTTCCATTACTCTTGATAAGCGGTCCCATCCACACCTCCATTTCTCTCTTAGAGTCTAAAAGCAAATTGGAGCATTTATGATTAAGGTCTTGAATATATGTCGGAAATTGCCCCTCTGCAGGGTCACCCCCAAATGTTTTGCCTTCCTCCTCCTATTTTTGCTTTTGCTGGCCTTAAGACTCTGTGTACTTTAACACTGTTAACCAATTCTAAAGTGCTTGTGCTCTCTCCTTAAAACATGGTTTGATTGGCATATACCTAACTGGCATATTTAATGTACTTGTAAGTCCCTTGTAGAGTGGTATACCATATACCTAGGGTCTGTAAATTCAATGCAACTAGCGGGTCTGCAGCACTTAGTGTGCTGCCCACTTAAATAGTAATTCAAAACATGCCCCAGGTCTGCCATTGCAGCCTGAATGCAATGTCCCACTGCCATGTCAACTTTGCATTTAAAACCCCTTGTCAAGCCTTAACCTCTTATTTCAAATGTCACTCCTAAACTAGGACCTAGGTAGCCCATAGGGCAGGGTGCTGTGTAATTAAAAGGTTAGACATGTACTTTTAAGTTTTACATGTCCTATTAGTGAAAAACTCTTTGTTTTTCACTACTGTTGGGCCTACCCCTCCCATAGGATAACATTGGGAATTCTTTATTACATTTAATAAGCGGCAATTCCAAAATAAGAGGAGATAGATATATCATATTTGGTACCTATGGGATTGTAGTGGTAAACTCTCTTTAATGCTAAAGTCAGATGTATCCTTACAATTTTGAAACTGCCACTTTTAGGAAGCTGGAATATTCCTGTCCTTGGCCCTTTGTGTCTGCAGACTGTCTTGGGTCACATTATTGGGTGCTGCTGACTGTTAGGACTATGTGAAGTCCTCCTAGGCAGTCACACAATAGTGGGAATAGGTGTGCCTCAATGGACTATTACATGGCTTGATAGTTGCTTGGAGCTAAACACAGTCCCACTTGCACCTAAATAGACTGTGCCCAGTCTCTCATAACAGGCCTAACAACCATGTATTGTCACTGCAGCCAGATTGGAGCCAGGACTGGGGAGGAAAGAAACTCCCAGAACTGCAAAGAACCTTCCCAGAAACGTCTTCCACCTTCTAGAAGAAAGGCACTAAAGTATAGATATAGGTCCACTCTTCAGTTCACTACTGGACCTGCAGAAGGACTCTGAGGACTGCCTGCTGCTGTGACTTGCTGTGCACTCTGACAGACCGCTGCTATACCTGGAAGGACTGCTTTGCTGCCTGGAACCTTCAAAGGTCAGCCGTGCTACTGGGCTCCTTCACCTACATATGCGCCCAGGACTTCCAGAAGTGATTCCAAAGGCTAACTTGCTGGCTTCCTGTTCAGAACCACAGGGACATAACAGGCTCCCACCATCTTGAACCCCCCCACTAGACCCAGTCTGAGTGAGTCCTGAACCTCCAAGAGGTCTCCATACCCTCTAGTACCCTTAGTTGTGGTGCTAAAGGTGACCAGATGTCCACAGTTGGTGCTTTTATCTTTTAGGCGGTATTTTGAACCTTAATCTTAAACAATTCATCACTCCAGATCTAATGATTGGATTTTTGTCATTTTGGTCTCAAATAATTTAATAGAATCTACTTTATTTGTCTAAATTGGTTTAGGGTTTTTCTGGTATGCCTGAGTGTTTTTTGTGCCAAGTTAGGGTTAGACACAGGCTAATTTTGTGATTTTTTGTCATTCACCCTGCAAGGGATTGCGGCTGTTGCCTGACCAAGGCTCACACCCCAGTCAACCAACAACTCAATTTTTCACAATATACAAGAGATGTCACCTTTTCCGAATGGTCCCTGGGCGACCCAGTTGACAAGGGAGGGTAAGTGAAATAACTGAGCAAGATGAAGTTGTTAATATTTGTAAAACTGTGTTTTGTGCAGGTCATGTTCCTGTGGAAGGGTCAGAAATTCTTATTCTGTGGGCCCTGCCACACATCCCAAGTCTAAATATTCGGATAGGATGACATCATGTAAACCTCTCTAGTCATTCACTGTGTAATACCCACTGGTTTTTCCAGTGGAATCTTTTGATCACAATGTATCCACAGAGTCAATCTCAAGTTTAAGAAAACACTTCTGGTCCCTTCAATGACGCCATACATTAATCCTAGGATGATGAAAGTGTGAGGCAAAATATGTTCCTTCTTATGGGTGGGTCGACCTTTATGTATCGCCTTTGATAGGTTTACCCAATCAACCTTTGATGGAGGCCTGCAAATGGATAACCTGCATCACTATTACTGGGACATACACATCCTGGTGTTATACAGCTGGCTGCATGGAGGTCACACAGATCCAGCCTTCGGTTATGAGATTTAAAGCCACTAGTACACTTTCTTTGTGCCAATAAGTAACTTGTGATGTGCATTAAAATGAAAACGGGCTTATATACCTGTCCTAAGTGCACGTCTGCTAGAAAGCACCCACACTATTCTATATAGTATTCTTTTCAATTATATGTGAGAATGTGTTTTTAGTATATGTGTTTTATTGCAAGCATACAGCTGCCATGTTTTAGCAGCAGTATTAATTTATATTTATTTTGATGGTATATGCTTGCAATCTCTGGTAGCTTGGCACAGATGCAGTCAGGCTTAATTTAGAGGCACTGCATAAAATATTTATGCAGCACACAAATAGTAATAAAGTGAAAACAGAAGAAAATGAAAATCCCACAGCAATTTAGACCAATAAAGTAAAATAGAATACATTATTTGGCACCACAATGGCAAACTTCCAATCAGTAGAACTGGAGATATGTTATTTTAAAGATTTCAGGTATGTATAGCACCTAGAACTCCAAGGTGACTTGCAATATTCTTATTATGTACACCTGGGGGTACATTATTCCATATAATACATGATCACACTATTACCTTTCCCACAAACTACTTACAACCTTTGTGTGTAGCTCTTTCATATGAAAGAGCGAGCATGTTTGTAAACATGAAGAATAAAAGTAAAAGATCTAGTGAAAAATTAAACACATCAAATGCCTGTTTGATATCTGTTGCAAACAGATATTAGAAACAGTTCAATACAAGTCAGTTTTTTAAAACAATAAAGCAAAAAGTTGCAGTAGCTCAGAAAATGTAAAAAGTTTATAGCTTTTCTCTATTTAAGAAGTGAAAAAATAAACATGTCTTCTCTGTGATGCAATGTTGTGTTTTTGTTGCTTTAAACTGCTGCTTCCATTATGCTCCCTGACCTGGCCTGCTTTGCACCTTGGCTGCTGGCTCTGGCAGCAGGCATTGTGACAATAGTTAAATTCTGAGGTCTTTTCTTTATAACCTGCTACTTGGTGCGTCACAATTTACAGATTTTAACAGTTAGTGACTGCCATTTCTACAGGGATCACGGAAGCCCACGTATTATATGATTAGTTTTGAGAAGGCATCATGTACTATGCATAGCTGGATATCCTTACAAGACCATCTCCATTCTAATCTTTGGCTACCATGAGCGACAAATTCATGCTGGCCTAGAGCGCTAGGATGGGTTCAATTAGCATAATAGCAGTTGTTCAAAAAAACTATTGTTCATTAAAAAGGTAAATGCAGACAATCCCATTAGATAGCAAACAATGCACATAAATGACGTTCAACTATTTACCTTTATCCTGGCACTCAAAATCTCACCTGATGTGGTATCACCTGGACATTAATCATAGGGTGTGGCTGCACAGGTAGTGAACAAATCAAAGCCTATGCAGTTTGTGAAGTTCCATATGTCGCAAACACAAATAAAATTTTCGGAAGACTGTTCAAACAAGTTAGAATGCGGTGGGAAGGTTTGAATTTCTGAAAATGTAGTGCTAATTTGCTACACCACCGAACTACGAAACCAGGTTGAACACTTGCAGCCCCACATAAATATATACAGAAGCTAAACTGACAAATAATTGTTAAGTTTTTGCAAACACACTCTGATGGACTGCATAAGTATCTCCCTTGTTGATCTGTTTCAGAACCTCATTTTACTCATATTTCTCTATAAAATATCGGGGCATATTTAAGAGACCCTAGTGTCCCCTTGCGCCACATTTGCGTCATTCTTTTTTTTACGCAAATGTGGCCCAACAAGGCCAAGAACCCTGCGTCATATTTACATAGTGGCGCAATGCATGCATTGTGCCACTTTGTAACCCCTTGTGCTACATTATGCCTGCGCCAGTTAGGGAGGCTCAGAGCAGGCGTTAAAAATTGCTTACAATGGGCCTCTGGGTGCTTTGCAGGATTAGTGTCAATATTTTTGATGCTGATCCTGCAAAACACCGGACTAACGTAAAAAATTATGCAGCTAGTCCCCTAACTACCGCCTTAGTGCGCCGTATTCTAAATAGGGCGCACACATGCTGGCATTAGTAGGGGTCGCAAGAAAAGTAGCGCTGCACTCTATGCATACCATTTTTCTTAAAAGTGCATAGGCTCACTGACGGGTCTGCATTTCAGTAATTGTTAATGAGACAAGGCATGAGTGAATGATCTGTTTCCAAAGGTAACATGTTTAGGGTCCTAAGCATTCATTTATGTGAACCAATTGTCCAAATTGGACTAACGCAGCAACTATCAATGACTTGTATAACCAAAGCACAGGTCTACTAACATAGTGTCCTGTGAAAATGGAGCAATTTTACAACTATAATGGGGCTATACCTGCCAGGACAGGGCAAAACCTGCTCCTTGCCTCCTATCATCTGTGTGCAGACAACCTCGGGGTGCAGACACAGTATTTGGTACACACGCTACCTTGATCAAGCAACTGCATGCATCGCTGATTGCCCCAGTGAACCACGACAAATATTCAGCGGTGTGGGTTGGTAAGTCTGCTGTGAGCTGTCGACCCATAATTTGAATAAAAAGTGCTAAAATTGTCCGAATGCATGGGGCTGTTGGCATAACACACCACTGGTCAAATGAGACACCCATGACACCTAGTGCATTTATAAACACACCATTCCTTAAATGAATGACCCCTGGAGGGGCAAGGCAATTTTCCACCATTGTGGGTTTGGAGTAACGCTAGGAAGAGAAGGCTGCATCACGTTAAGGCATGTTAAACATGGATATAGGCGCAGGCACAGTGGCATGTTACTCTAACACCGTAAAACTAAGGCCCATATTTATACTTTTTGAAGCAAAACTGCGCTGGCGCAGTTTTGCATCAAAAATCTAACCGCCGGCTAACGCCATTTCGGTGCGCTGTGCGGGCCTCAAATTTATACTTTGCCGCACGGCGGCGCAAACCACAGGTGTAAGTCATATTTTTTTACGCACACCGCAGCGTCAAGTCGCAAAGCAAAACGACATTAAAGCGACAGAAATGATTGTGGGTCTATTTACGACACCGAAAACCGGATATGCAGCGTTTTTTGACGCAATAGCATCAAAATTCCCCGCAAACACAGCCATTTCAGCAGAGGAGAGCCAAAATGGATCCCAGGTGCCTGTACAGACCCCAGGAAGGTGACAACAGACCAGGAACCAGCCAAGAGGACCCACACAAAAACCAGGACAGTTTTAAGAAGAAAAGAAAGTGTCGCTTCAGTGCAGAGGAACAGGAAATTCTGGTGAAAGAGGTGACGGAACACCAGCACCAACTGTTTGTCACCTCAAAGTTGCCAATCAGTAGGAGAGAGGCAATATGGCAACAAATTGTTGACAAGATTAACAGTGTGGCAGAAGTACGCAGAACAGTCATCGATTGCAAGAAACGTTGGCATGGCTGCAAGCGCAGGACCAAGGAAAAGATGGCCAGGAACAGGAAGGCAGCACTGCAGACTGGAAGTGGGAGTCCAGCACACCAGGAGGCCCTGGACCACATGGAGGAGATGGTCGCAGCCATCATCCCTGAGGAGACCGTCACAGGGATTCAAGGACAGGACAGCGCAGACTATCAGGAGACAACACACATGCAGGGTAAGTCGCATGGGGAATTAAAATGCACTAATGTCAACTACAACTAGGGGAGTGGGATACCGACCACAAAATGCATGGAAGTCATGATATACATGGAGTGGCATGGGTAAAGGGGTATGGCATGGGGGCATGGCCTGTACAGAGAGAAGTTGGGGCACACCATAACACAACACCAACAACAGTTCCATGGGGGTATGCTGCCATGCCAACGATGGGCCAAAGGTAAAGTCATGCCAGGAGGGAAGGGCACAACATCAAACTGACATCCCGTCACACGTCAGCCACTATACCCCCTACATTAACTAGGGCCCAATTAACAACCTTTAGCCATACCGACAACTGGAATGTAACAGTGACAACAGTTGCCACTACCATCTCCGCTGTGTATGCAGCTCAAGTAGCAAATGGCAGTAACGTCCCCATGGATCATACACACCTAAATTAGTGGGTTGAGGATGACAACTTTAACAATCCCCTGAAACAAGACAAATGTTCCAGTCCTGTCAAATGTGAATGCCCATAGTTGCCACAAACATCAGCCAATGTCATCAACATGAGGAGCTACACAGCACTTAGGTCACACCCATGCTGCATATGTCAGGGTCCTCCCTGTGCCTAGGTCACAATGCAACATCCCAAATGTCATACTGCTCAGGCAACAGCAATGAAGGGGAGGACACATGTAACTGGTCACGGAAATACACCTGCACAGTCAGAGGAGGAAATAGGACACTGCTACGACTATCAGGGCAATCCAGTCTCCACACATTCCCCAACATCAGCTGTACACATTACCAATGCTAACATCCATATCGTGCCATAACAATGCTATGCTTAGTTTACGCGACATTTCAACTACATATAAGTGGATGTGAAAGATCAGTGACTGGGGCAGGTCCAGATTGTTAAGTGTGCTGCTAGTGCCATCAGAGCACCCACAGCCAGTGAAAGGTCTCACCACGAGAAAGGATGTAGACGGAGGTTTGTGTAGGACAAGAAGGTGGCAATGCACTATTTGGCCTAAGACAACACTAGAGGAGATGATGCCGACAAGTCTAATAACTTACCACAATACATGTGACATGCAGGTGGGGCATAGGCCTGGGAGAATGCCCATCTGAAAGACTGGAGCAATGAACAGGAAACAAGATCACAATGTGAAATCATCACAAGGCAGGCATGTAAAATGTAAATGTAAAAATGTCACATCACCAATGCCACAACACAGACACACTAATTGTACCCTATTTCATTACAGAGGACGATGGATCTCCTGCAGATATGCCTGTCCAGGACTACCCTGATGACATGGATGACGAGCTGACAAACATCAGCCACCAGCCCCTCCAAGATGTCCTTGGAACCCTCCAGACCCATCATCTGTCACAAGGAGGAGCACAGAACAAGCAGCCATCACAGAGGACCCACCCACAACCCCTATTGTAAGACCTGCCAGCTCCAATACAGCTGGGAACTCAGATGACACAGGCACCAGCTTTGAGAGAACTGTAGTCCGAGTACAGCGGGAGCTGGCCAAGGAGGTGCAGGTGGGGATGCAAACTATGGCAGCCAGCCTAGAGGGGGTGCGTTCATGCATGATGTCAACTGAAGAACAGGCAGCAGCTATGCAAGGGCGAACAACTATCTTGCAGGAACTTGAAAAAAGGCTGAAGGAAATCAGCACAGCTGTAATGCAGTTGACCCAACACCTACAACAGCAATCCTGTCAAAGCGTGCATGAATGCAACATTGAACCCCTCAGGGCCAACCTGGCCGCCTACCATCGTGATGTGGCTGCTATTCTCAAGAACAAGCAGATCCTCCTTGCAGCAGTACTGCCCTTAAGACCTTCACAGGTAGCAGCGACCGGGATGTCTGACTCCACGTCTTCTAACACTGAGGTGTGTGTTGCTCCTTCACAACCACCACCACCACCACCAAGGACAGAGGAGGCAACACACACATCAGAAGAAGAAGACATGGAGCAGATCACATTCACACATAAAAGTACCCGGAAGCACTAGTTCCTGCCACATGGCCACCTATTACCAAGGTCCAGCGATTTGTACCATGCCAGTCTTGCAACAACTGTACTCAATGACTGTTCTGCAAACCACTGTATATCTTGTCAGCCTGCCCAGTGCTTGTCTCTCTATTACTCATTGGCAAATCCTGTCCCTCTGCGCTGTCTGGCACATCACTCCAGCATGTCAAACGCATTTTCCTTTAGCACTTGTGTAGGATCACAATGGAAGATGTCACTATAATGGACTCACAATCATGGACAATGTACATATAGCACTACAGCACCTTTCAATAAATAGCACTTACACAACCACTTTGTCTCTGTGTAATGCGACACATCACCCGTGCAGTAGATCACTGAAATTTGCCTCCTGTCAAATTACATAGCTTGTCAATACAACTGTCCTGAAAGAATGTAGTCTGCTAACAATGCACAGTAGCCTGGATTGCACCATACTCTGCCCTTCCTGAGGGTAATATCTGATGAAAATAGAAACCATACAACATAAAGCTGTGTTGGACAGAATAATGCTTCCTCAAGGGATATCTAAGCCATTAAATAGTGGCAGCAAAATGTTGGCACTATGCAATACTAACACACATAACATTGCTCAATAATCTAAGCAAACAGTCAACAAACTACATGAATGAAGGTGTCTGAGTTTACATTCAAATAAGTAATCATGCTGAACAGTGTCACAAATGATCTATGTGAGTCATGAACACGATACTACAAGAGTGCTTCCTACCACTCAGCTGATAAGGGTTTCCTTGAACATCACACTGCAGTCAGACATAACACAGTATCCCCAATCATAAATCTGGAAGCACTGTATGTGACATTGAAAACATACTTAATTAAAAAAACACGTTGGGATCCATAGTAACTGTGATTGGTGGTTGCAATGCATGGTCTGATCTTTGCAAGGTAGCTCTGGGGTAGCTGCCAATGTTACAGCTCAGTTGGGATTTGTCCGTAGCATAGGACACAAATGTAATACAACAGAATTCATGTACACTTATGCCAAGGCCCTGATCTACAAGCATTTCACACATACTGTAAAGGGTTCACTAGATATTTATTAAACGGTAATAACAGAAGAGAAAACTCGGGGAAAAGCCTTACCTACCCTAATCTACCCTAACTACTCATTACCCACAACTGTCCCTAACTAACGTAAGCTAAACGTACTTATCACATGTAACGAAATGTTCTAAACATCAACCCCCCCACCCCCTTATGAGACGGGACACATGAAGGACAAGAAATACTAACCTAAACACATACTATCCTATACTAAACTAAACAAATATATATTTTTTTGTAAATTATCTTTTAAATATTTTTTTTATATATTTTTTTAATTTTTTATTTTCAAAACAGACAAGAACCCCAACATAGCCCAACACCCACCCACCCACACACTCAAAAAGAAAAAAATTAAGGGGCATATTTATACCCTGTCTGCGCCGATTGTGCGTCAAAATTGTTGACGCATAATCACGCAAACGTTGCCCCGTATTTAAACTTTGACGCCCGAGCCCGCGGACGACAAAATTCCACTGTGTGCGTCATTTTTTGGATGCGGCAACCCACCTTGCGTTAATTATATGCAAGGTAGGCGTTCCCGACCAAAAAATGGCTTAAAGGGCCGTGCGTCGTATTTATGCTTTCGGGCAAAAATGACGCAAGGCCGGGAGGCGGAGCCTGAAAATGTCGCACAGCCCGATTTGCGTCAAAAATTTACGGCTGGGTCAGGGCAGGCGTTAAAATGGGGCAAACACACCTGTATTTAATCAGAACACACAGAACAAACAGCAGAGCAGCAGAGCAGCAACAGGGAGCCATGGAGGTGATTCTAATCCAGCATGCACCCAGACGCAGAGCCCAGCAGCAACAACAGCAGCTAAACAACACCAGCAAGGACCACAAAGGCAGCGCAGAAGGCAGGAGAGGATATTCCGCCCAAGAACAACCCCTCAGGGCCTCAGGGAACACAACATCATACAGAGGTACCGGTTGAACTGGCAGGCCATTCAGCAGCTGCTGCGAAACATTGAACAGCAGTTGGCCCCTACTTTGGTGACACCCCGCACCATCCCAACAGAAACAAAGCTGCTTGCCGTACTTCACATGCTGGCAAGTGGCTTTTTTCAAACAACTGGTGCCCTGGTTGGCGGAATATCACAACCATCATTCTCCGCCTTTTTGCCCAAAGTACTGGATGCCATAATTCGACTGACACCCCGCCACATCTGCTTCCCTAACACACTGCAGAAGCAGCAGGAAACTAAACAGGGGTTCTACGCAATCAGTGGCTTCCCACACGTCCTTGGTGCAATCGACTGCACACATGTACGCCTTGTGCCACCTGCTGCAACTGAACACCTCTCCGCAACCGGAAGCACACACATTCCATCAACGTGCAGGCCATAGTCGATCACCAAGGATTGATCACCAACATCGTGGCTAAATATCCTGGGAGTGTACATGACTGATAAATCTTCCGTCACTGCACCATCAATGAACACTTCCAGGATGGACGGTATGGCAATGGACTACTTGCTGGTAAGTACAAAAACCTACTTATTTACACTCTGCACAGCAACCCTCTAGGACACACAACACATACACCACAACAGCAACATGTCAACAGGAACACACTGAGGTCGTGACATCGCTAGCCATGTTTCTTAAGTCACCATTGAACCTATCACACATCGGAATTTACTGTACAGCCTAATGTGAAGACGTCAATGAGTGTGGTTGCCTAAATGTCACCTTGCAAATTGTAAGTGTCCCAATGACCTTTACATTAATACATTGCATAAGTCTAAAGGTATGGGATGTCCAGGGTACTTTGATATGAACGTGTTAACAACACTTTCAATTTTAGCTGTGCATGGAACTATCATCTCACCCCCAGTGAAGACACACGGACACCTGTATCACAAGTCACAATGCTAGGGAGGGCACACTGTACTGAAAATCCCAAAACATACTGCTGACAAACGGTTAGCAGACAAACACTTGTTCAGCCAAGGAAACAACACAATGCAGATGGTATAGCCTACAAGCATAGGATGTCACATTAGTACACAAAAGAGTCACAGACAACACAAGACAACTACTGCCATTAAAGGTCTTTTCAATAGTGCCATCTACATCAACATGATTCCATTCATTTTCTCTTGTACCCGAGTACAGCTGCAGAGCGTGCATACAACGAGGCCCATAGGAGGACATGCAGCATTGTCGAGCGGACCTTCGGCATCCTCAAGTCAAGGTTCCGCTGCCTCGACATCACTGGTGGTAGCCTCCTATATTCCCCCGAGATGGTCTGTAGGATCATCCTCACATGTGCAATATTGCACAACATTTGTATCAGAAGAAACATTCCCCTCCTGGAACCAGAGCCACACATGCCTGAAGAGGAGGAAGAGGAGGATGCTGGCCTGCAACAGGAGGGGGAACTACAGAACACAGCTGCTGGTATACGCAGGCGGCAACAGATTGTAAATAATTTCTTCTGAATATGATCACCTTCACCACTTTAGTTAACTAATATAAATAAACACCTATTATAATCACCATATCATGGTCTGGCTATTCCTTTTTACACACCTTCATCTCTACTTATCAGAATAAGAGTGTTGCCTCATGGAGCATTGTTGAGATACTGAGTAAGACACAGAACATCCCAGAGCTTATGTCATGCCTAACATACAATGGTCACATACACACACACTCTTAATTACATATATCATGTACATATCTCCTTTGAAGGCCTATTGCAGAGGACCACAACTATTTCACACATACATGTTGAAAGCAAGGTCAAACGCAGCATATGGCACACAACTATGACACCATCACTCAATAAGGGGAAAACAAGCCTCATACATGAGGCAGTCAATGGGCTTTGGCATCACTAACAGGAATGTCTGACAAGACCCTTGACAGCAGTTAGTCCAACTGCATCCAATATTTGCAAGGAATATCTGTGACTAGAGTTCCCTAGAAGCAGAACATAGACAGCACAAGTGCCACACATATGACATGCATTGCGCACGTGACATTCCATGTACATGTCAGCCCATTTCCTAACTCCTGACACACCCATGCACCTGGTCACAACCCACCTGTCGGAAGAGGTCCCTGAAATACTAAGATGTGTACCCTGATATCACCTCCTCTACAAACACAGACAAACATTAGCAAACCAGTGTGGTACACCCTTTCCTAAGGTATGCCATTGTCAAAGAACATCTGACTGCATGGACGTCAGGTCAATTTATACACTGTCTTCTAGTTTCAAAGCCCTGTTAGCACATGTAGATTGCTTCCCCTTGTGAAAATGTCTGTTGGCCCTTAGAATGCAAGTCTCACCTACAGGACTGAAGAGAAACAGATGCAGCCCTCACCTGTGATCACCTCCATGCACACCACCCATTTCAAAAAGCACTGCCCCTGATGATGCCTGGAACAGCATAGGATTTGCCATTATGTCAAATACATCATCAACCATTGATAGTAATTAAGCCGTGTAACACAGCCCTTGGGTTCATTTGTCACCTTCAAAAACACAGGACATACACAGATTGACACGTCAACTGTCTAGTTTGTCCTCCAAACAGTCTCAGTCAGACCACTGATTTTGTAACTTGTCCAGTAAGTAGCTGGCTCCTGAATCATCTTGCATTCTGTCACCCTGACTGGCAACTGTCTGTGCGTCACACTAAAGTATCCCTGTGTCTACATATGTACCACACTTGTGTTAGCAAACCTGCCATTCATCAGGGGGCATTGGGCATGGGCTTCTACCATGCATACACAAATACATTGTATAACATCATCTGCCTTTTAACTGTACCATTTGAGTTAAATCCTCTTGGAAATACAAAATTCATGGCCCATCCCTTTTCTGGGTTGCATTTATGCATGAATGACAAAGTGTGACAGTGTCCCAGGGTCATAGGCAGGGATTGGGTACGGGGCTTTCAGCACAACCAGCAACCTCTGATAATGTACATGACTAATACACAAATGTCAGAACCATGACAGTTCACACACAGCATCACAGTGCACACAACATAGTGATGGGCCGTGTGTGGTGAATAGCTGCGAGAATAAACAGCACAGAGGCTATGATGTTCCCAGAATTTTTACTTGCATCTTAGGGTTGGACACATGGACGTCACATTCATACAACCAAATGTACAATAATGCTTCATGTGATGTACACACACACACCTGGTCAACCAACAAATTAGTTGTCAAAGCACACACTTTGAGCCAAAGGCAATTAGGTATTGTACATATGTGAGTCACATTGCTATCCTCTCCTTATGGCAAACATGCACAATTTGTGCCACACATATATGTAGGTCACACTTATGACCATCTATGACGTCAGCCAACTGTAAGCATACTGTGAAGGGTGTAGTGGATGATGTTCCGCTGCAGTATGATGTCACACATGTGAACATACACCATCAACACCATACTGTCTTCAATTAGCCAATCTCTGATGTGTTCCAAATGTAAAATAACCAAAAAAGAAGTAAAAATGCCCCAAACCAGTTAATGCACTGTAATTTTGACGTCCCTAGCGGTGTGCGTCATTTTTTGTTTACCAAAACTGTATTTGCGTCATTTTTTTTGACACACAGGAGTGAAATATAGCCGCATCCAGATATTTGTACAGTCCATGTATCATTATGTGGATGTGGGTTAATATTCACGTCTGTGCGTCAAACAAAATTACGCAAATACAGTTTTGTGCGACAAAAAATTACGCATAACGTGAAAAAGGCGGGACTTTTCACTCAGGAAGTGATGTAATAGGATATCCTGTTTACAGATCATGCACAGTGGGTGTACTTTCACTTTCACTTTGCAGTCTATGATCCTTCTAGACTGTGTGGCTGTGTAGAGAGTGTTGTCCAGAGATTTTGTGCTGTATTTGTCCTGTGTGCTATCTGTAAAGTCCTTTTGTGAAATAAATTTTGTTTGTGTATACTGTAGTACTGTGTTTGTCTACATTTGTCCATTTATCTTGTGTATTTCTTGTTTGTGGGAGTCTGTTGTGGGTAGTGTTAATTTGGGGATAGTTGGTCTCTTTTAGTGTTTAGGTTTACTTTTTTTCTGTCTTTTTACCCCTACTTTCACCCATTTCCCCTTTCTATTTCTTTTAACCCTATTCCTTCTCTTCAATTATAAGTATGTCTGGTAGGCCACGTCTTGGCAGGATGGGGGAAGAGGAGTTGGGGGGCTTCATCTGGCTGGTGACACATTTCTTGCCGCTCATGATCCAGGCAGGTGGCAGGGTCATACAGGGGTACCCGACAAAGGCGCGCAGAATCCGGTGGGGAAAGGTGCTGCATCACCTGCAGCGTGTGTATGCCAGACAGAGGAGTGACCACCAGCTGAAGCACCGGTGGGCTGACCTCATCACCAGGGAGCAGGATCTCTTGGACCACCTGGGAATCATGATTGGTGGCACTGTTGGTGAGTACGACTATTGTTATTGTGCACAAATAAATGCTCTGTAGTGACATCAGTGGATTAGTGCAATGTCTGCCAGCTAACTTGATGACTGTGTGTAATTTTGGGGACATATAAGGGGATCATTGATGCACTATGGCAAGGATCACAATTGCTAGCTGTCAGGTAGCACGTGCTCAGCAAACTTACAGTTAACTTTACCATGAAGGAAATTGGTGCGGCCTTTCTGTCAGCACAGCTAACCAAATAGGAGCCAATCATGTCTATATAGGGTATTATTGACAGAGAAGTACAGATGTACCAACATTTAGGCCAACTATGTTGACGCAATTGCTAGACTGACTTTAGAATCACTACATGATGCTGAAAATGAGTGCTGCCTTCACGACAATTTATAATAGCAAAGTGGCTCAAACATTGGTCTCATGTGAGTCTGGTGAGTGTGGACGGAAAGCGTTCACAGAAGTACTATGAATGTGTGGGATTATTGTGTTTCTTAATCTTTTTGGATAAATGTCAGTTCATGATTTGAATACATCGTGTAAAGGTGTAAGGTGCCCTCAGCTAACATCGTAAGATGTTTGTTGGAATCGGTTGAGCCACAATCCAAATATGGATGGCAGTCCAAGTGTATGCACATGGCTTGACATCTCCATGGTTGGTGCAAATCACCCTAGCTGGGCCACATCAATTGACTATACTGTAACAACAGGATGGCTTACAGGAGTCCCTGCCCCTCCCTCTGTATAATTGGGCCTATGTGCACTAAATGTGTCATGGCCACAAGTTATGTTTGACTAGTAATGCAGTCCTCAAGTAACCAGGCGTTGGATGTTTCTCTTGGATGCACATGATGAGACAATTACACTCCATATTTTTTAGTGCTCACCAATTATGGGGCAAGTTTGCAACCACATGATAGTTAGGGCCAATGTATGTGTGCAGATATGTGTGTAACTGTCACAGGAGACCCATGCTATGTACAAGTTGGCCGTGAAATATCAGATGCAGTACCATCATGTCTGAATGGCTGCCATTTACTTATTCAGCCTACACATTGTAAATGATACTGAAAATGTTGCACTGCACAGATTTTGAGCACATTTCTTCCTTCCATACCTTACAGGTGGACCGGCGCCCTACACTGTGGGAGAGGTGGCGACATTTGAGGACCCCGACCACTACAGTAAGTGTTGATATGTCTGTTATGTGTCGTGTTTGCTGGTTATGGACTCGTGTGAGTTGGACGCATAGCAAGGTCTGATGCTGTGGGCACGTTTTTCACTTGTTCTATGAGTGGGAATGCAGTTTTCACATGTTTTGAGTTAGCCAATGCGTATCCAATGGTATCATGTAGGGATTGTAGGACATCCCAGTAGGCCCCACTGTGAGTACAGGGGATAGTCATGTCTCTGACACTCGTATCACCAAGAGTCGCAATGGAAGTCAGCCCCTATTTAGTCAGCCTGTCAGACCCACATTCTCTAAGATTGGTGGAGCTAATAGCTTCCCAATAGACATCTGCTTCACTATTTACCTACGTAATTTTGAAACAGTAGGTAGAACCTCCTAGCATCATGTACTTCCACATGTAGTGCATCACGTCTGTGGAACCTGAGTGTAATGGCCTAGGTGTGCATGCAATTCATGATCATGGGTCTTCTAGTAACTCTGTGTCTGATGTAAGTCAGGCCTCACTGGAAGTATACGTTGTGTACTAAGTTCTGATTTTCCTGACATGTCTGACCCTATGAGTGCTCTAGGGTTTGCTGACTCCAAAATGTAGATAGACCTTACCTGTGGTGTGTCTGTAGAGACAAACATGTGTGGATTAGCCTATACACTCCTCAGTGTACATGTTGTTGGCAAATTATAGTTGTGTATCCACCGCCCCCCTCAAACACGGCCATGGGTTTGTGAATGGGGTACCTAGTATTGATGCTACCAGTATGTTACACATACCTGTGAAGAAGTGACGGTTTGGTTGCATACTAGTATACACTCTCAGGTTTGGCACTTGGTACCATACTGGAAAGTCCAGTTACAACTTGCAGACCATGTGGCTTTAGTTTTGCTTTCCGTACACTGACATTTGTAGCCCAGCTCTTGGTGGAGGATATGCAGCATGATTCTTAGATGTTAACTGTCAGAACTCAGATTGCAAGTCAAGGCCAGTTGTTACCCATCTTGTGGGTTATGAATGTGCTTTGTGTGATGTGACCTTTGTTGTCTGGCCTGCCATGTACTTCCTCAGGGACATTCGATGCTCTGTATCGTGATATGAGCTGTTAGAAGTACAGTAGATGTAATGTCTGATTAACTTGCTGTGCTGTTTCACAGAATGCAGTTACTAATGTGGCATATCTGCATTTGTCTTCACAGCAGCTAACATGACTCCAGACCAGGTCCGCGAATTTCAGCGTCGGGCCATGCGATACCAGCACATCCTGCTGGTGGAGTCGGGGTTCCAGAGGATGGAACAGCGATATCGCCATGAACGTGCCTCCGGGGCGTGGCGAGCCTTCCCACAGGGTGGGCCTACTGTGCCCACCACAGCCACCACAGAAACAACCACCAATCTGAGCCAGGTGGCCCCACCCACAGCTGCTTCTGTTGAATCTACATCTGCTGGACTTCCTGGCCCCAGCATTGCCACCGGTGCAGGACAGCCCTCACAGACCTCCTCCACCGGTACCCAGACTGCCACTGCTCCAGCTGTTGACCCTGCAGCCTTCAATAGACTTGAAAACAAGCTGCGCTAGGTGAGCCACCTGAGCTGGGACTTGCGGCACATTAAACGGCGGGTCAAGGATATCAAGAGGACTCTCCGGAGGGCCAACCTCTAGACAGTTGAATAGATGGACATGATACCCTCCCCTCCCTCCTCTTTCCTTGTTCTTATACTTAGTGGGCTTAGTGTTAGGTTAGTATAGGCTGTTAGTTTAGTCAGTGTTAGTGGGTGGGAGGTAGGGGGTCCTGCTTGTTTCTTTTTTGACTTATTACATGTGTGGGTGGGTGGGTGGGGGGCTATGTTGGGGTTCTTGTGTGTAAAAAAAAAAAAAAAAAAGCAAAAAAAGCAAAAAACATTAAAAAAAAATTTACCCAAAAAATATATATTTGTTTAGGATAGTATAGTATGTGTTTAGGTTAGTATGTGTTGTCCTCAATGTGTCCCGTCTCATAAGGGGGGTGGGGGGTAGATGTTTAGAACGTTTCGTTACATGTGATAAGTAAGCGTAGCTTAGGTTAGTTAGGGACAGTTGTGGGTAATGAGTAGTCAGGGTAGATTAGGGTAGGTAAGATTTTTCCCTCAGTTTCCTCATCTATGGTTGGCTTTTAATAAATATTTGGTTACCCCTTAATAGTATGTGTTGAATGGTACTTGATTGTGGGTTTGGATTCCGTGTACATCTCTTTTGTACTATAACATCTGTGTCCAATGCTACAAACAAATCCCAACTGAGCTGTATGATTGGCAGCTAACCCAGAGCTACCTTGCAAAGTGTTTACCCTTTGTTGCAACCACCAATCACAGTTAATATGGATGACAATGTGTTTCTGTTGATAAGTGTGTTTTCAAAGTCACTAACAGTGCTTCCAGACTTGATATTGGGGAAACAGTTTTAGGTCTGACTGCAGTGTGATGATCATGCACACCCTTATAAGATGAGTTCTCATTGGCAATCTTGTATTCTTGTCTTCATGACCCTCATACATCATTTGTGACACAGTTCGGCATGATTACCTATTTGTATGTTAACTCAGACACCTTCATTTGTGCAGTATTTTTAGTGTTTACTTAGATTAGTGTGGCATGTTTATTGTGTTATTTTTGCACGTTGACAACATTTGGCGGGCACTATTTGATGACTTAGTTATCCCATGAGGAAGCATTCTTCTGTCCAACACAGCATGGTGTTGTATGGTTTCTCACTTCATCAGATTATTCCCTCAGGATGGGCAGAGTATGATGCAATCATGGTCACTGTGCAGATTTCTCTAACTACATAATATCTGGACAGTTGTATTGACACGCTACGTTATTTGACAGTAGGGACATTTCAATTATCTACTGCACAGTTGATATGTCACATTACCCAGTGACAGATTTGTTGTGTAAGTGCTATTTATTGAAAAATGCTGTAGTGCTATATGTACATTGTCCATGATTGTGAGTCCATTATAGTGATATCTTCCATTGTGATCCATCACAAGGGTTTACCAAAATGCTTTTGTCATGCTGGGGTTGCTGTTTCAGACAGTGCAGAGGGACAGACTTAGCCAATGAGTAGGAGAGAGACAATCACTGGGCTGGGTGACAAGCTATACAGTGGTTAGCAGAACAGTGCTTCAGTACAGTTGTTGTAAGACTGTCATGTTTCAAAACGCAGGACTTTGGTAATAGTTGGCCATGTGGCAGGGACTAGTGCTTCCGGGTACTTTTCCTTGTGAATGTGATCTGTTCCATGTCTTCTTCTTCTGATGTGTGTGTTGCCTGCTTTGTCCTTGTTGTTGTTGGTTGTGAAGGGGCAACACACACCTCAGTGTTGGAAGACGTGGAGTCAGACATCCCGGTCGCTGCTCCCTGTGAAGGTCTTAAGGGCAGTACTGCTGCAAGGAGGGCCTGCTGGTTCTTGAGACTAGCAGCCACATCACGATGGTAGGCAGCCAGGTCAGCCCTGAGGGGTTCAATGTTGCATTCGTGCACGCGTTGACAGGATTGCTGTTGTAGGTGTTGGGTCAACTGTATTACAGCTGTGCTGATTTCCTTCTGGGTTTTCTGCAGTTCCTGCAAGATAGATGTTAGGGCTTGAATAGCTGCTGCCTGATCTGCAGATGACATCATGCACGAACGCGCCCCCTCAAGGCTGGCTGCCATATTTTGCATCCCCACCCGCACCTCCTGGCCAGCTCCCGCTGTACTCCAACTACAGTTCTCTCAAAGCTGGTGCCAGTGTCGTCTGAGTCCTCAGCTGTATTGGAGCTGGTAGGTCTTACAATTGGGGTGGTGGGTGGATCCTCTGCGATGGCTGCTTGTTCTGTGCTCCTCCTTGTGACTGAAGGTGGGGTCTGGAGGGTTTCAGGGACCTTTTGGATAGTCTCCTGGGGAATGTTTATCGGCTCGTCATCCATGTCATCAGGGAAATCTGGGACAGGCATATCGGCAGGCGATCCATCTTCCTCTGCAATAAGACAGGGTACAATTAGTGTGTCTGTGTTGTGACAATTTTGACGTGACGTGCCTGCCTTTTGATGAATTCACTTTGTGATCTTGATTTGTATTAATATCTGCAGTCCTTCAGATGGGCATTGTTTCAGGCCTATGGCCCACCTGTGTGTCACATGTATGTTATTGAGTTATCAGACTTGTCAGCCTCATCGCCTCTAGGTGTTGCTTTATGCCAAATAGAGAATTGCCACCTTCTTTTCCTACTCGACCCTCCGTGTATATCCATTCTCATGGTGAGACCTTTTACTGGCTGTGGGTGTTCTGATGGCCCTGGCAGCACACTTAACTATCAGGACCTGCCCCAATCCCTGATCGTTCACATCAACTTAAATGTAATTGACATGTTGCATATCCTATGCATGGCAATGTTATGATCTGATATGGATGTTGACATTGTTAATGGGTCCTGCTGATGTTGGGTAATGTGTGTTACATTGGATTGCCCTGATAGTCGTATCAGTGTCCTATTTCGTCCTCTGACTGTGCAGGTGTATTTCAGTGACCAGTTACATGTGTCCCCTCCTCAATGCTGTTGTCTGAGCAGTATGACATTTGTGATGTTGCCTTGTTAACCAGGCAAAGGATGGACCCTGACATATGCAGCATGGGTGTGTCCTTAGTGCTGTGTCGCTCCTATTGTTGTTTACTTTGGCTGATGTTTGTGACAACTATGGGCATTGACATTTGAGTGTACTGGGGCCTTTGTCTTGTTTCAGGAGATTGTTGCAGATGTCATCCTCACCCCCTAATTTAGGTATGTATGTTCCATGGGGAGGTTACTGACATTGGCTACTTGAGCTGCACACAGATCAGAGGTGAAAGTGGCAACTGTTGTCGCAGTTACATTGCAGTGTCGGTTTGGCTAGAGGATTGCTAATAGGGCCCTAGTTAATGTAGGAGGTATGTTGGCTGACGAGTGCCAGGATGTCAGTTTGACGTAGTGGCCTTCCCTCCTGTCGTGGCTTTCCCTTTACTCCATCGTTGGCATGACAGTATGTCCCCATGGGACTGTTGTTGGTGTTGTGTAATGGTGTGCCCCAGGTCTTCTCAGAACGGGCCATGCCCCCCTGCCGTGCCCCTTTAACCATGCCACTCCATGTATATGATGACTTACATGCAATGTGTAGTAGGTATTTCCCCCCCCCCGGTTGCAGTTGACATTAGTGCATTTCAATTCCCCATGCGACTTACCCTGCATGTGCGTTGTCTCCTGGTAGTCTGCGCTGTCCTGTCCTTGAATCCCTGTGACGATCTCCTCAGGGATGACGGCTGCGACCATCTCCTCCATGTGGTCCAGGGCCTCCTGGTGTGCTGGACTCCCCCCTCCAGTCTGCAGTGCTGCCTTCCTGTTCCTGGCCATCTTTTCCTTGGTCCTGCGTTTGCAGTCATGCCAGCGTTTCTTGCACTCGATGACTGTTCTGCGTACTTCAGCCACACTGTTAATCTTGTCGACAATTTGTTGCCATATAGCCTCTCTCCTACTAAATGGCAACTTTGATGTGACAAACAGATGGTGCTGGTGTTCCGTCACCTCTTTAACCAGGATTTCCTGCTCCTCTGCACTGAAGCATCACTTTCTTTTCTTCTTAAAAGTGTCCTGGTTCTTGTGTGGGTCCTCCTGGCTGGTTCCTGGTCTGCTGTCATCTTCCTGGGGTCTGTAGTGGCATCTGAGATCCATTTTGGCTCTCCTCTGGTGAAATGTCTGTGTTCGCTGTGTTTTTTGATGCTATTGCGTAAAAAAAAAAATGGCGCATATCCGGTTTGCGGTGTCGTAAATCGACCCACAGTCATTTCCGCTGCGTTAACGTCGTTTTCCTTTACGACTTGACGCCGCGATGTGTGTCAAAAATAATCACTCCCACCTGTTGTTTACACCGCCGTGCGTCAAAGTATAAATATGACGCCCGCATGGCGCACCAAAATGGCGTTAACCGGCGGTAATATTTTTGACGCAAAACTGCGCCGGCGCAGTTTTGCATCAAAAAGTATAAATATGGGCCTAAATACTCAGGACCCCCCACCCACTAACACTAACTAAACTAACGGCCTATAATAACCTAACACTAAGCCCCCTAAACCCACAAAGTTTAAGAATAAGGAAAGAGGAGGGAGGGGAGGGAATCATGTCCATCAAAAAAGTCTAGAGGTTGGCCCTCCTGAGGGTCCGCTTAATGGACCGGACCCGCCGGCTGATATGGCGAACATCCTGCCGCAGGCGACTCATTTTCCTGAGGACACGGTCCATTTTGCGCTGCATGTCCACAAAAGCATCAGGGTCAATTGTTGCAGCTGGGGTGGTCTGGGTGCGAGCGGTGGAAGTGTGGGGCTGTGTATGGTCAATGCCTGTGGGCTGCCCTGAAGGTGGTCCAGTGCTACGGCCTGGATCACTTCCCGATGTTGTCGGCACAATGGTCACAGCTGTTGCTGGTGCCACCTGGGTGGTAGTGGTGGTGATGGTGCTGGTGGTGGCTGTGGTGGGCAAAGAAGGGCCACCCTGTGGGAATGCCCTCCAGGCTCCGGAGGCCCGTTCGGTCCTGTATCTTCGGGCCATCCTTCTGTACCCCGACTCTACCTGCAGTGTATGTTGGTACCGCATTGCCCGCCTCTGGAATTCACGCACCTGGATGGGTGTCATATTAGCAGCTGTGAAGACAAATGAACAAATTTACATTAGGAACTGCATTGTGTGAAATGGCACAAGAAGTAAATCAGACAGTACATCTACTGTACTTGTAACAGCTCATATCATTATACAGATCAGTGAATGTCCCTGAGGAAGTACATGGCAGGCCAGCCTACAAAGGTCGTATCACACATAGCACATCCAAACCCTACAAGATGGGTAACAACTGGCATGATTTTGGCATCAGGATTCTGCCAGTTGTCAGCTAACTATCATGGTGCACATCCCCCGCCAATGCCAGGGCTACAAATGTCAGTGTACGGGATGGAAATCTAGGGCCACACAGTGCTTAATTTGTGCTTGTAGTTTCCGGTGCTGAGCACCGGCACCTATTTTTGAGGGCCGGGACTTATTCTTCTTCCTCCAGCATTTGCTGCGAGCAAAAGACACACATGGGAAAGACAGAGGGAGAGAAAAACAAAAAATCGTCACAAAGGGAGAAAGTGGAAAGCTGCTAGAGTGAGCTGAAGGGGTAGGAAGTGGCTTTATGTGGATTGAAGAGGCCCGAGATGGCTTCAGGATTACACTGCCTCAGTATTCTGTGTTCGCACATTTAATTGCAGCACCCGCGTGTTTAAGAGGAGGGCTTTGGGCACCGGCACCTTTTTATTTACAAATTAAGCACTGGGGCCACATGATCTGCAAGTTGTAAATGGACTTGCTAGTATAGTACTCATGTGCTAAATCTGAGTGTGTATACTAGGTTCAGACCAAAGATTCACTGATTTACATGTCTGTGTAACGGACATGTATCATCAGTCATAGGTACACTATTCACAAACCCATGCCTGTGTTTGAGGGTGGGGGGTTGGAGAAACAACTAACATTTTCAAACAACATGGAGACCCGGGAAGCTTATGAAAGCTGGACATGTGTTTGGCTCAACTCACACACCACAGGTAAGGTGTATCTACAAATAGGAGACAGCAAACCCTTGAACAACCCCAGCGCCACACATGTCTGGCAATGCAGACCTTTGTCCACATCATATACTTCCAGTAAGCCATGACTTACAACTAACACAGAGATGCAAGAACACCCCTGGCCATGATTTGCATGCACACCTAGGCCATTGCACTCAAGTGCCACATACTCGTAGCACTACATGTGCAGCTACATGCTGCTAGGAAGTTCAATAGCATTTTGCAGCCCCATTCTGAGAGAATGTGGGTCTGAGAGGCTGTCTACATCACAGATTAGGTCCAGTTAGACTCTTGCTGATACAAGTGTTATCCACATGGCTCATCCCCATTCACATTGCGGGGCCTACTGGACTGACCTAGAATCCCTGAATAAGACAATAGGATAAGGATTGGCAACTCGAAAATGGTGAGAAAATGAAATCCCACTCATGGAACAAGACAAATGATGGGCCAGCGCATCACAACTTGCTATTTGTTCAACACACAGAAGTCCATCACACATCACCAGCAAACACAACACATAACAGACATATCTACACTTACTGGAGTTGTCGGAGTCCCCGAATTAAGCCACCTCGCCCACAGTGTAGGGTGCGGTTCCACCAGTAAGGTATGGAAGGGAGAAATATGCTCAAAATCTGTGCACTGACCAACAACTCCAAGGACAAATACTATGTGTAAGATTACATAAGTAAGTAAATCCACTCAGACATGATGATACTGCATCTGATATAGCACGGCTAACTTTTACATACCATGGGTCTCCAGTGAAATTTACACACATATCTGCACACATGCAGTGGCCCTAACTATTATGTGGTGGTAAACATGCTCCTTCATTAGTGAGCAGACATAATAATGGAGTGTATTTGTCTCATCATGTGTATCCAAGAGAGACATCCAAAGGCAGTTTCCTTGAGGAGTGCATTACCAGTCAACCAGCCATTGTGGCCATGACAAATATATGCCATCCCTAAACGAAAGGTGGAACAACAAACAGCAAATACCAGTGTAAGATGTTAGCTGAGGGCACCTTGCACTTTTTCCCTATGTTTCCAAATCCAGATCTGACATGTATCCGAAATGATGAAGGACCACAATAATCCCTAACATTTATAGAACTTCCGTGATCGCTTTCCTTACACACTCACCAGACACACATGAGACATATGTCTGGGCCACATTGCTATCAACAATTGACGTGAAGCATGCACTCATTTTCTGCATCATGTAGTGTTTCGAAAGTCAGTCTAGCTGTTGCGTCAACAAAGGTCGGTAATGTTTTGGAAAATCTATACCTCACTGGCAAATGTGACCTATATATACATAACTGGCTCCTGATTTGTGTTGCTGTCTGACACAAAGGCGGCACCAACTTACATTAAACAAAAGTACTCAGTAAGTTTGCAGAGCACTTGCTTCCTGACAGCTAGCAATTGTGGTCCTTAACATAGTGCATCAATGACCCTGTATGTTTCCAAAGCATTCCAAACACTCAACAACGTAGCCGGCAGATATTGTACAAATCATCTGATGTCACTACAAAGCTTTTAATCGTGCACATTTACATGATTTGTACTCACCAACAGGGCCACCAATCACAATTCCAGGTGGTCCAGCAGATCTTGCTCCCTGGAGATGAGGTCAGCCCAGCGGTGCTTCAGCTGGTGGTCATTCCTCTGGCTCCGATACACACGTTGCAAGTGATGCAGAACCTTTCCCCACCGGATTCTCCGTGCCTCGGTGTGATACCCCTGTATCACCCGCCCACCTGCCTCTATCATAAGGGGGAGGAAATGGCACACAAGCCATATGAACCCCCCAAGCTCCTCCTCACCAATCTTGCCAAGACGTGGCCTACCCAACATCTTAGCACAGAAAAAGGGGAAATAGGGGATAAAGAAGAACAAAGGAGAATAGGGGGAAAGTAGAATAAGAAAAAAGTAAACTAAACTACTAAAAGAGCCCAACTATCCCCAAACTATCACTACCCACAACAGACTTCCACAAACAACAAAGACAATACAATTCTGGACAACAGTACACAATTAACACTCAGATAGCATACAACAACAATATTTAATTCACAAACTAACAAGTAATGGACCACACAGGAGACAAAAGCACAATTTGAATGGAAAAAACTCAGAACACAGCCACACAGTCTAGAAGAATCACAGACTGCAAAGTGAAAGTGAAAGTACACCCACTGTACATAATCTGTAAACAGGATATCCTATTACATCACTTCCTGCATAAAATGGCCGCCGTTTTTATCATTATGTGTAAAAAGAAAGTTGACGCATACAGTATGTGCGTAATTTGTTTCGACGCACAGTAGTAAAAATGAGGCCGCATCAATATATTTGTAAATAGTCTAACACTTACCTAATATTCAGGGCATAATGCGTTGTTTTTCGGGCAT
This sequence comes from Pleurodeles waltl, assembly GCF_031143425.1. NCBI lineage: Eukaryota > Metazoa > Chordata > Amphibia > Caudata > Salamandridae > Pleurodeles > Pleurodeles waltl. The sequence goes on along the minus strand of NC_090444.1, from coordinate 1,559,325,969 downwards.
AAGTGTCATTTTTTTACGCTTGTGCGTCATTTTTTGATGCGTATGCGTCAACATTTCAGGGCACTGACTGGGTTTGGGTCATTTTGCCATTTTTATGTAATGTTACATTTGTGACACAACTGAGATAGGCTGATTGCACCTACTTTGGTCTTCACAGTGTATGGTCACATGTGAGACATCATGCAGCTGCGGACCATGATCCGCTACGTCCTTAACAGGATTTTCACTCTTGGCTGACGCACTAGATGGCCTACATATATGTATTGCACAAATTGGGCATGTTTGGCGTCAGGAGAGGATAGCAAGGTGATGCACATATGTTCAATACCTCAATGCCTATGGCTCAAAGTGTGTGCATTGGCTACTAATGTAGTTGTTGACCCAGTGTGTGTGCATCACAAGATGCATCAGTGAAAATATGCTTGTATGAATGTGAAGTTAATGTGTCCAAACCTTAGATGCAAGTCAGTGTGGAAACGAGAGAGGACATGTGTTAGTCATACATGTAGCAACATATGTTGTGTGCACTTCCAGGATTTTGGGTGACGTAGACACCACAAATGACAAAGCATGCACCGGATAGATGGCAGACGCTTGTTCATGTCAATGGTCCAAAGGTTGCCCATCCCATGTCCTGGAAATTTGGAAACTGCTTCCTAGGCACTTGTTGGTGAACCCACTGTGAGTCAGGCACATGTACAGACTAAGTGGGTACCATGTTATTGGCACAGGCAGCCAAAGGTGACCCGCAACTGTAATATCACGCCACAGTTGTGGTCATATGACTGAGCCACAACTCTCCTGTGGCAGTGGTGGACAAGCAGACGAGGCAGCACGTGGCCACATATTTCCAGTGATCAATTGCACAGAGGTCTCTGGTTCATGTGTGTGGTCCAATGTTGATCCTGTATATTTTTAGGGGTATATGTTGTCACAGTTACGTCCAGGTCTCATCATGAGCCAGTGGCAACTATTCCTGTATCTACTAAGTATCCTTCTGAGATCAATGGAAGTAAAGCCGATGAGGACATGAGAACCTACATGGGGATGGTCCCACCCTGTCACTGCAGACGTGTTATGAGACTGTCAACAGGGCAACCTTGGTGTGCTGAGTGAGATGATATCTCAGGAGTCATGTTCCAGCAGGTGTCATAACAACATTTGTTCACAGGTTGGCCTGTAAAGTTCCCACTGCATCTGGGAACATCATAGCCTCTGTGTTGATTAATCTTGCAGCTATTCAGCACGCACAGCCCATGAATATGTTGTGAGCAATGTGATTCAGCGTGTGAACTGTCAGGGTCCTAACATGTGTGGAGTTTTCATGCACATTATCAGAGGTAGCTGGTTCTGCTGGAGGCACGATACCCAATCCCTGCATACGGCCCTGGTACACTGTCACTCTTTGTCGTTCATGCATACATGAGACCCAGACAGGGGATAGGCCATGATTTTGGTATTCCAAGACAATTTTACAAATATGGTACAATTAAAAAGCAGATGATGCTATACAATGTATTTGGGTATGCATTGAGGATGCACCTGACAAAATACCCCCTGAGGAATGTGAGGTTTGGTAAAGCAAGTGTGGTACATATGTAGCCACAAGGAACCTTTAGGGTGACGCACAGACAGGTGCCAGTCTGGCTGACAGGATGCAGGGTCAATCAGGATCCAGCAATTTCACAAGTTACATACTCAGTGGTCTGACTAAGACTGGTCGGAGGAAGAACAAGACAGTTGACATGGGAAACTGTGTTTGTCCTGTGTTTTGGAAGGTGACACATAAACCCAAGGGCTGTGTTACACGGCTTAATTACTAGCAATGCATATTAGTGTATGTGACAAAATGGCATCTTCTATGCTGTTCCAAGCATCTGCAGGGGCAGTGCATGTTCAAATGGGTGGTGTGCGTGGAGGTGATTACAGGTGTGTGCTGCACCAGTTTATCACAAGTCCTGTAGGTGAGATTCCAGTTTAAATGGCCAACAGTACCTTTCACACTGGAAGCAATCTACAGGTGATAACAGGGCTTAGAAACTACAAGCCAGTGTATTAATTGACCCGACGTCAATGCAGTCCGATGTACTATGACAATGGCATACCATAGGAAAGGGTGTAGCACACTGGATTACTATTGTTAGTCTGTGTTTGTAGAGGAGGGAATATCGGGGTACACATATTACCATTCCAGGGACCTCTTCAGACAGGTGGGTTGAGACCAGGAGCATGGGTGTGTCAGGAGTTAGGAAATGGGCTGACATGTACATGGAATGTCATGTGCGCAATGCTTGTCATAGGTGTGGCACTTGTGCTGTCTATGTTCTGCTTCTATGGAACTCTAGTCACAGATAGTCCTTGCAAAGATAGGTGCTGTACGACTTACTGCTGTCAAGGGTCTGGACATACATTCCTATTACCAATGCAATACCACATCCACTGCCTCATGTATGAGGCATTTTTTTCACTTATGGACTGATGGTGTCTTAGTTGTGTGCCATATGCTGCGATGAACCATGTTGCCAACATGTATGTGTAAAATAGGTGTGGTCCTCTGCTATTGCCCTTCAAAGGTGAAATGTAGAGGATATATGTTATTTCCAGTGTGTGTGTATGTGACTGTTGTATAATACGCATCACAATTGCTTTGGAAATTTCTGTGTCCTGATCGGTATATCAGCAATGCTCCATGAGGCTACACTGTTATTCTGATAGTTAGAGATAAAGGTGAGCAAAAATGATTAGCCAGACCATGATATGGTGATTATTATCGGTGTTTATTTACATTAGTTAATACAGTGGTGATGGTGAGTTGTTTTAAAAGAAATTGTTCACAATATGTTGGCGCCTACGCAGTCCAGCAGCTGTGTTTTGTTGTTCCCCCTCAGGTTGCAGGCCAGCATCCTCCTCTTCCTCCTCTTCAGGCATTTGTGGCTCTGGTTCTAAGAGGGGAATGTTCCTTCGTATGCAAATGTTGTGCAGGATGGCACATGTTAAAATTATCTTACAGAATGGTGAATATAGGAGGCTGCCACCAGTGATGTTGAGGCACCTGAATCTCGACTTGAGGATGCCGAAGGTCATCTCCACTATGGTGTGTGTCCTCCTATGTGCCTCATTGTAGGCACGCTCTGCTGCAGTGCTTGGGTTGCCAAATGGTGTCATAATCCATGGCTGGATCCCATACCCCTGATCAGCTGAAAAAGAAAATGAATGGGATCATGTTGATGTAGCTTACCCCATTGTTATCACCTTGCATGGCAGTAGTTGTCTTGTGTTGTCTGTGACTCTTTTCTGTTATTGTGTTCCTTCCTAGGCTTGTAGGATGTACCATCTGCATTGTTTTGTTTCCTTGGCTGAACGAGTGTTTGCCTGCTGACCAGTTGTCAGCAGTATGTTTGGGTATTTGCAATACAGTGTGCACTCCCTAGCATTGTGACTTGTGATACAGGTGTCCCTGTGTCTTTACTGGGGGTGAGATGATAGTTCCATACACAGATTCAAATTGACAGTGGTGGTAACACGTTGGCATCTATGTACCCTGGACATCCCATACCTTTAGACTTATGCAATGGATTAATTTAAACATCAGTGAGACGCTTACATTTTGCAAGGTGACAATCAGCCAAACCTCTCCATACGCTGTGATCATTGACGTCTTAACATTTGACTGTACACTAATTTCAGATGTCTTATATGTTCACTGCAGATCTATCAAACATGGCTAGCGATGTCACGTCCTCAGTGTGTTCCTGTCCACATGTTGCTGTTGTGGTGTATGTGTTGTGTGTCCTAGAGGGTTGCTGTGCAGTGTGTATATGAGTAGGTTTCTGTACTTACCAACAAGTAGTCCATTGCCATACCATCCATCCTGGAAGTGTTGATTGATGGTAGACTGACGGAAGATGAATGAGTAATGGACACTGCCAGGATACTTTGCCACGATGTTGGTGAACAATCCTTGGTGATCCACAATGGCCTGCACATTTATGGAGTATGGGTGCTTCCTGTTGCGGTAGAGGTGTTCAGTTGCAGCAAGTGGCACAAGGTGTACATGTGTGCAGTCAATGGCACCAAGGACGTGTGGGAATCCATTAATGAGGTAAAACCTCTGTTTTGTCTCCTGCTGCTTCTGCAGTGTGTTTGGGAAGCAGATGTGGCGGGGTGTGAGTCCAATGATGGCATCCAGTACTTTGGGCAAGAAGGCAGAGAATGATGGCTGTGATATTCTGGCAACCAGGGCGCCAGTGCTTTGAAAGGATCCACTTGCCAACATGTGAAGTACAGCTAGCAGCTTGGTTTCTGTTGGGATGGTGCGGGGTGTCAGCAAGGTGGGTGCCAACTGTGGCTCTATATTGCGCAGCAGCTGCTGAATGGCCTGCCAGTTCAACCTGTACCTCTGGATGATGTCATGTTCCCTGAGGCCATGAAGGGTTGTTCTGGTGCGGAATATCCTCTCCTGCCTTCTGCGCTGCCTTTGGGGTCCCTGCTGGTGTTGTGGTAGCTGCTGTTGTTGTTGCTGGGCTCTGCGTCTGCGTGCACGGTGGATAAGAAGCACCTACATGTCTCCCTTTTGCTGCTCTGCTGTTGCTTCTGTGTGTTCTGATTAAATACAGGTGTGTTTGCCCCATTTTAACGCCTGCCCCGACCCATGCGTTATTTTTTTACACAAATCGGGCTGTGCGTCATTTTCCGCCTCCGCCTCCCGGCCGCAAGGCATTTTTGCCTGGAAGCATAAATACGACGCACGGCCGTTTAAGTCATTTTTTGGACGGGAACGCCTACCTTGCATATCATTAACGCAAGCCGGTTTCCCGCATCCAGAAAATGACGCACACGGCAGGATTTTGACATCCTCGGGCGTCAAAGTTTAAATATGGGGCAAGTTTTGCGCCGAATGTGCGTCAAAAGTTTTGACGCACATTCGGCGCAGACGGAGTATAAATATGCCCCTAATTTTACATGTTGCTAGTCCATAAATGTCCACAACGTCTAATAATAATTATAATAATAACAATAATAATAATAATAATAATAATAATAATGATAATAATAACAATTATCGGAAAATAGCACCAGCTCACATTGCAAATAAGAAGATCAAATGGGGATCCCAGCAAATGAATCAACAAGCTGACTGTTGGAAACTTGAAAGTACTCATTGCTCTCCTTTGTAAGAAGCGTGTCTGTATTTTAGTGACCATACAACTTTTAACCCACCATCCCTCTGATGGAAGGTTGAGAAAAATCAACACACACACTGAGTAGATCTACTATCAGTTATTCAATGCGGACAGGTATTATTTAATATAAATGTGATTTGCTCTCTAAAGTTCTCTTTACAAATGTGCCGTACTATTTTTACAGTGTAAACTTGTAGTGGCAGAGATTCAGCTTACCTTCATGAGATGAGTGAGGCGATAAGGTAACGGGTGTAACTGAATTTTCATAGGATTTTGTGACCCTTGAGAGTTAAAATCTTCACATAACCTGAACAGCCTGAGCAATTTAGTTTGCCATTTCAGTTAACTGTTTCACATTGTTTACTCCTCCATAGTAAAACATTTAAATGTGGCATTTTTATTACAAACCTTCAAGATGTTTTTGCCAGACGCAAACGTCTGCTCTTTTCCTAAACCTGAGATTTGCCCAAATTTAACCAGGGAAAGATCTATCTTTGCATGTTCAGCCAGCTCTTTTCCTTCTGATTTAGTCTCTCCTTCTGAATAATTAATTTTGCAATCATTCATATTCACAGACGAACTGATGATATCTGCTTTCTGATCATATCTTGTTGTTCTGCGTTCCTCTTCATATAACATCACTGTTTGAACCTGTGAAAGATACACTGTAGGTATCAATTTGATATGTGTTAAAATAATTCATTCAAATAAATAATGATCTTCTCAATATGAGCATTACTCAAATGACATATGACTTAACACATTTAAATGACAGAAAAACAAGTATTATTGCTTTCAGTAAAATTACGATTTAGTTATCTACAAATATTTAACCATAGCCGTTCTGTGCCAAGGTGTTTACTAGCTCAAAGATGTTTTTATTTTATTTTTTCAAAATTTTGCTATAAAACAGTTCAGATACTACTTTTTTGAGGAAAACGGCTGGCCAACAAATATAATACCAACATTTTAAGGCAATGTACCCCGCTGCCATTTATGAACAAATGTATCTTTATAATTTGAAAACTCGGAATAATATGCACTTTTATTTCTTCTTAATAGAGCAAAAGAGACAATGCAAATAACTCTACTGGAGAAAAAACATAAAAAGAAAACTGTGCACAGCACGCGTTGTCCAAAAAATAAAATAACACAAAGTTGCAATCTTTGCACAAATCTCTTTCATTCCAAACTAAAAGTAAACGTATCCATGTGACTATAAATGGCTCTTTAGCCGCCCAAGTCTGAAACGTGCCCCAGATTATATTACATATTTGTAAGCGACCCCTAGGAGGCAAACGTTCCTTCAAGATCCATTATTTTCCTAATTGTTCACCTTCAGTCTAGTGCCATCAGCAATGCTTCCCCTCTTAGCTTCCGAGAGATGTCAGCAAGAAACTAAGGAGCCCAAAAAGTATGGCGTCTTATCCAGCCTCTGCTATCCCCTTGGTATTTCTACCAACCGTAGTTACAAGCACATCATCCCTCAAAAAACCGAAATAAACCCCGTTTCAAACACTTTGGGATCTCAGTCCCAAATTTCTTAAGTTTGGGACAATCCCAAATCAAATGTGCCCAAGAATTAATAGCAATACTTCAACCGGAGAATAGGTTACTGCAATCAGAGGGAACGTAATTTAGCTGTTCTAGGGTATAACACAGCCTATAGACTGACTAACATTGAATCCCCCTCAAAGTAGCGCTAAGAGAAAGCAGAGAATCAATTGCAATCATATAAAAGCAATTTCCTACATACAGGTGGCTCTACTTTTAGAGTGATTGGGAGGGTCTGACTCCTGAGATAATTCTATTGATGTGGGCAATGTAACACTTACTAGAAAGAGAACAGAAGATCTTGTGGAATAGTCCAGTTTCCAAATGTTTAATGCCAAACGAAACAGCTGTTATGCTACGAGAATCTGTAAAGGTCAGCCCATCACCCTTACCCCGAATTCACCATTTCTAAAGAGGGCATAATCCCAAACACATACTACAGTTGTCCTACTTTCCAGACTCCTTCCTCTTTACCATTCTCAAGCCAAATTAGAAAGGTCAGATGGCAGAGAGAGATTATTTAATGACTGGTCAAGCCCGACTACTCTTTCATTAAAAGTGTTATTGCTCAGTAAGAATGTACTTAACAGATAGCGCCTACATTTTTTAATTTACTTTATTAAATAATTTCTGATTATGAAATTTTAGGGCAGCCCGAGTGTGCCATATTCCGAAATCATCTTTAACAGGATTAGGAAACAACAACATGGCTGTTAACACCATTTGCATACCTGTTCCTAAATCGGCTTTTCAAGCATTAAGAAGAATTACTTAAATTTTATCCTCAATCACTCTGTAATTTGAGATGCAGGAACATTTCTCAATTTCTGAAAATTAACTCTCTGGTTTTGAGTCTCTGGAAACAGGATGAAAGCTACAAGTTCTACAAAAAAACAAAATCTTTTTGTCTGTGGGCTCTTAGGGCATGGAGTAACATGTATTAATGAAGCTGGAGAGCAGATCAATACAAAAAAAGAAAATATAATGCAAGACATATATCTTTTAGCTTATCTGGCACCTCACAGGAAAAAATACAAGAACAACTTGAGTAAATGATATCTATTCATTAATCTGTTATGAATGTTGTTCCTGATAAATTCATATGTCATGAAATATTCTATTATTTGTAAATTTGTTTAAAGACATCTGTCTTACAATGCATTTTCTTCATGTTTCATTTTTTATAAGAGTGATATTATTTTTCAATTATCTCTGCATTCCAGAGCCATTTGCCAATTCATCAGGATATAGAGTGCTCTACATCTGAAAGTTTAGAAGGAAGTATCATCAATACATATCTGACCTACATTTCTGTGAATATGTGGAAATAGTTTTTGTATTTTCTATATTAATAACCATTTTCAATTCCTAACATGCTGCTCTAACTGCTCCAGTATGTTATCTGAAATCTTTCGTTCTTATATTACATTTTGTTTTTAGTGTTCTGTACCAAAAGCACAAACAATACAGTTATGTAACATTACAATGGCACTACACCCAACCACCCCTGCCTATCTCCTCATAGTGACTCAGAGTCAGACCATTCTGGTGGAAGCATACAGTTTTGTGACAGGGTATGCCTTACGCAGCCCCCATGGTTTTTCACCCGGCACTGCACCGCTGGGATCTTCTGTTACGCACCCTCCCCAATCAGACATCACCTGCCCTAGAGTCCATCCACCCTACTATACTCTATCAGAGCTTCAACCACTCTAAATTTTGCTGAAACTTTTCTGACAGCCTCTAACTGATGTAAGCCTCCCTCTCCACAGTGTCTAATGTTCCATGCCCATTTCCCAGTCCTGAAACTGAGGGAGAGCCCCACTGCCCAATTTCTGGGGTATATCTAACTTTGCCACCATGCTCCCCATGTTTACTAGAGTCTTCTAAAAGTGTGAAAGATAGGAGGTGCCCATATTCCAAGCAGTGCTAACCAAGGCTGCTGGTGTATATTTTCACTGATGGCTTCCCCCAACAATTTAGCAAACTGTACCTAAAAGTGGCACAGCCTCAGACAGAGACACAGGGTGTGAAATAGTATGCCTTCCATCCCACACCTCCTCAGGCATAACACATTCCTTGCCTTCCCAATTCTATACAAAAATGACCTTGTGTGGTATGTTCTGTGAAGAGTTTTTAGTTTGATCAGTTGATAACTTACCTTGATCGCTACTGCTGATTAAAAACCAAGTGCCGTTTGCCAATCCTCCTCGTCCAGGTGTCCAGGTCTTATTTCCAGCGACTCTGAAAATACTTCAGTGGCCCCTGCATGTTCCTTATTAATGGTATGTATATTAACAAGATGAGCTTTTTGCAAATATGCCTGTCTAGCAGTCTCCCCTCCAGTGGGGAGTGCTCTTGGGTCTCCTCATCCTTTTCTATGCACCCTTGGAATACGTGTTTCAATTGGCCATATCGCAACCACTGTGATTAATGTATCTGATATTCTCGCCTCAATTACTCAAATATGATAAACCCATTGGCATCCTAGACATCTGCCAGTGTGGAAAGACCTATATTGTCCCAGCCACAAAACCATCTTAGTGCCACTACTGGCCCCAGTCTGCTCCCTTCCTGTAACTGTGTTTTAGGGGTAGGCCACATATCCCAATGCATCTGTGTTTGCACATTGTACCAAACTGCTGTGAATGTCACTGGTCTCACCAAGGGCCCTAGCCGTTCCCTGTAGAGTGCATGGAAGTAGCTTCATGGGCCCATGCCCTGCTTGTTCATCCAGAAGGCTGGGTCGTCCCAGGCTGCATATGCCCAGTTAGCAATAATGATGACCTGGGCTGCCTGGTAATATTTTCCGATGTTCAGGTGCACTATGCTTCGATCATATTTGGATCGCTACAGGGTCTTCATTACAATTTGGGGTTGACCCCTACCAAATGAGTGTCCTTACAAGGGTGTCACAATGCGTAGAAGGCCTTCTGGACGATATACAGACCATCCTGAGAGCATAAAGCAGTCTAGGGTGCACAATTATTTTAAACATTGCTGATCTGCCCAGCAGAGACAGCGTCATCACACTCCAGTGTTTCACAACTTTCTCCAGCCCCCTGAGCAGTGGCAGCAGATTTCCCTCAAAGTGGGACTCAGTCTCTCTAGCGATCCAGAAGCCCAGATGTTGGAACTTGTGGGGTTTTATTCTAGGAGGCAGCACCAAGTCTCCATCTTGCTCCCATCACCCCATAGGGAACAGCAGGGACTTTTCCCAATTAATCGCAAAACCGGAGAATTCACCCTAACTCCAGAAAATACCCTCCAGCCGGAAGAGTGATTGTTCCATATTGCTAAAGTATTGCAGGATGTCGCACACGTATAGCTATATTCTTTCCTCCAATCCAGTGCCTCCTGTCCATCACCATATCTTGGCGTCTACCCATACCCACTCTACCAGTGCTTCCACTGCCAATGCAAAGAACACTGGAGATAGGGGCCATCCCTGTCTGGTCCCTCTCCCAAAACTAAACTCCCTGGAGAGACAACCATCAAGTTTCAGTCTTGCTTGAGGCTGGCCATTCAGCAGCTGTATCCACCTGATGTATCAAGGACCAAACCCCATCTTCACCTGAATTATGAACAGGAAGCCTCAAAAGCCTTTTTGGCATCTAAGGAAGCGATGGCGCATGGCTCCCAAATGTATCCACCCAGGCCAAGTTATTATGTAGCTGCAGTAAATTCAGCCTCTTCAAGCGGTGTGGCATTAACCATGTTTGATCCGGGTGTATCAAGTCAGTCACCACTGTACGCAATCTATTTGCAAGAGCCTTGGTATCGGTATTTAGCAACAAAATTGGTTTGTACGATTTGCATTTGTCCCCAGGTTTCCCGGCTTTTGGAATGAGAATGACAGTCATTTTGTAGAGGTAAAATCTTTCTTATTCCAATTCCCTCATTAAATTCTTTGATCTTTCGAGAATGTGGGTCTACCACATTGCAAAGCACTCTTAATGTGCATATTGATTTTCAATATTCATGAGATAGGTTATGGGTTTAAACTTTTGTGAGTTGATAAAGTGAATAGTTGGTTCTCAATCAACCAAAAAGTTATTTCTATATAGTTGATTAAAAAAAAAAACTTGAACTTGATGTTTGTGTTGAAGTAAGTAGATTACACCCCATATTTTAACAATACATTCAGAAAAAGCACATCCAAATTTCTTCCTCATTGATTCCTCTGGGTGTTAATGAACCCAATTCATTCACCCAATATACTTCTCTCCAGTCTAATAATTGTTTTCTATATCCATTTCTCCGGGGTTGTTAATTTTTACAGGTATTTGGAATGTCAACATTTGTAGGTGGTGGCGTTTTAGTGTCATGTTTTCCATTCTTAAAATTCATACATGTAAATTTCAAATGTCAAAACGTATGAACTTGTAACATAATTATCAAACAGACACTTCAGAAAAATCCCATTGTTAACAAACATATCAAAGGGAGTTCATTCAGGGAATGTGATTTTATAGTGCCATTGTATACTTACAAATACAGACACACATTTTCCACATGTGCAGCTACACTTATTAGGCTCAAATATAACAAATTGGATATATTTATGTTGTTTGATTACAGCAGAGTGATGTGCAAGAGAAAGGGCTACAATTTGATCATGTGGTTTTAATTATAAGACTGTAAATTTATTGAAAAGATTGTCTTTAAACTGCTAAAAGTCAAAGCCGAAGTTTATTGGGTGCACGCTTCCCACAACCCTGACCCCCTAAACGAGAACTTATGAATTTTGTTAACAAACAGTCATGTTCGTATATTCTGTCACAGCAGCAAAGTATTTTGACAGGTTGAACATTGCACAGAACTGATATACAATAATAAAAAGCGAGGGCCCTGTCCACAAACTGCATTTTGTAGTATGCTTATTAGTACTATAACTATACAAGGAAAGTTCTACAAAATGCTGTTCACAAACTTACAAATGAAAATCTCCATTTCAACCTCTCCGAACTTTTTTATAGGGAGATCCTCACACGTGTAAGTTTGCTACATAGTAGTAAATGTTAGAGGTACTGGGGTAGTAGCTAGAAAAAGTAGCATACCTACTACTAAATAGGAGAGATTTGGGGAGGAGTAAGGGGGGGATTTAGGGAGGTCTAAGGAGAGGTATAGGGAGGGACACAAACCCACTCACAAAAAAGTAAGCCTATTGCTATTCACAAACTGCACTTCTGACGTTACCACAGCCAAAAATGATTCAAAATAGTAGTAAAAATACTCCATCTCAGCTGCTGTACAGTACAGAGCCAACCTCAAAGAATGCAAAGCTCTCTAACGCAAAATAACAAAGGCAGAGATTTAAATTAAAATGTATATGGAATAATGTTAAAATACATTATTTAAACTATTTCAAAACATAACACATTTCATGCTTTTAAAACTGAAACATACTTAATTATATAATATTTTAAAAACCTTTGCTGAAATTAAGTTATTGTAATATTTTTATTGAACTAACATTACATTACTTTTAATTGATTCTATTCATCACATTTAATAATTATATAATGTAATATTTCACTGTAAGTGGGTTATTTACTTTTAATTTGTGATTCAAGAAAAATGTTATTTATTTTAATTTGATATACTTAAATTAATTTAATATTTACTTAAAAATTAATCGTCCTGTAGCAGTTTTTAAATTGTGTTCTATATTTAAAATAAATACTTTTGTGAATAGCCAAAAGTAGTACAGTTACTCAAAAGTGTAAATGTAAATTTAGTGTAGATTTCCCTTAGTAAGTATGCCTCTGATTTTTTTATTTGATATGTTTTTGTTTCCTTTTGTTTGTTTCCAGAGGTAAATTTGAAAGTATCTTTCTTGCAGGCATCATAATTTGCACTTCTTTAACTGTGCTTGAAGCACAGAGGGAAATTGTGTAAGTTGGTGTAATTCAGTTTAGGCAGTGAATTGTGAATAATTGACGTCCACAGATGACCCAAGAGAATGTCCCGCATTATGTTGATCTTCTTATGCATAAACTTGAATATGTTTTGAAAAAATGATTTGTCTCAATCAGTTTGGGCCAGAAGTGGTCCCAAGTGAAATGCTTAGCTATACAATATGCAACTAAGATCCGACAGGAAGATAGTCAAGTGTCAATGCAGGAATGACTCTTAGATAATTAAAGGGAAGATAGTCACTAACCCCCTAGAGTTGTTGACTCTGGTATGTTCAGAGCAGTTTGGGTTAGGTTTGGATACTGGCTAATCAATCCCAGAACCAAAAGGTAAAATATAAAAGTATTACACATGGGTAGATTGTAACCAAATAAATCCAAATCCAGAGGCAAAATCCCCATTACATTCTCTTTTGGGGCACAAAACCGAAAACAAATACTAACTTACAATCCGATTTAAACGTTCATTATAACTTATCTGTTTCGATTACTGTTCTTTTAATAATGAGGCGTGCACAGGCTACAGTGCATGAAGTGTCTACTGCCAAATCGACTTAAAAGCACAATAGCAGAAGGTACAACACATTAAAATGACCCTTTATTGGGACAAAACAGGAAATAGAGTTTTGGCATCACCATGGGAAGTGGACTACAGCTTAACAGGCGTAATGGTCACAAAGAATGCAGAATGTGGTGATAGGTCAGGCTTGTATAGTTTAGCATTGATTTCTAAACAGTGAATCTCTATTTCAATATATGAAGGATTCAGAAATAGTGAATAGTGGCAGAATGCTCATTTTGCGTGTGAAGTTTACCACCAACTGGAAACATGTGGTCATAAAGGGCCTGTTAGAAATGGGGTCTTTGGGTGGCAGTCAGGTTATCTCCTGTCCAAGCAAGGACCCTCACTCTAGTCGGGGTAAAAGAGAATCACCCTCAGCTAGCCCCGCTCACCCCCTTGGTAGCTTGGCACGAGCAGCAGGCTTAACTTCAGAGTGCTGGGTGTAAAGTATTTGTACCAACACACACAGTAACTTAATGAAAACACTACAAAATGACACAACACAGGTTTAGAAAAATAGAAAATATTTATCTAAACAAAACAAAACCAAAACGATTTTAAACACCCACTAACACTGTTAGAGTGAAAATGTACCTTGGGTGCGTCAAAAATAACCCAGCACTGGCGAGTGTGCGTCAAAAAGGGCTTGTGATGCGTCGATTTCACTCATGAGCGAGACCTTGTATCGTTTCTCCTTTCGTTGGGTTGGGGCGCGTCCTTTCTTCCCTCCACAGGAGAGCGATGCGTCGATCCGGTCAGCACTCTCGGATCCAGGCAGGCCTTGCGTTGCTTTTACACGCCCAGCGGAGTTTGCATCGGAAATCCAGCCGCATGATGATCCGAAAACCACGCAGAGTGGGTTGCAATCCCACCAGCCTCAGTCAGTAATGCTGTGCGTCGTTTCTCCAGCTCCGGGCGTCAATCTTCGGGTCACTTTGCAGCTGAGCGTCAATTTTCAGTTGTGAAGCTGTTGGCGCATTGATTTTTCAGCTGCAGATCGGAGTCACGTCGATCTTTTCCCCGCACAGCTTTCTGTGTGTGGATTTCTTCCTCTTAGGCTACCAGCTTCTCCTTTCAGGGTCCCAGGAACTGCATGGGCACCACTTGGCAGGGAAGGAGTCTCTCCAGAGACTCCAGGTGCTGGCAGAGAGAAGTCTTTGCTGACCCTGAGACTTCAAACAACAGGAGGCAAGCTCTAAATCAAGCCCTTGGAGATCTTCACAAGATGGAAGGCACACTAAGACCAGTCTTTGCCCTCTTACTCTGGAAGAAGCAGCAACTGCAGGATAGCTGCACAAAGCACAGTCACAGGCAGGGCAGCTCTTCTTCCTCAGCTCTTCTCCAGGCAGAGGATCCTCTTGGTTTCCAGAAGTGCTCTAAAGTCTGTGGTTTTGGGTGCCCTTCTTATACCCATTTTCTCCTTTGAAGTAGGCCTACTTCAAAGCAAAGTCTCTCATGATTGTGAAATCCTACCGTGCCCAGGCCAGGCCCCAGACACTCACAAGGGGGTTGGAGACTGCATTGTGTGAGGGCAGGCACAGCCCTTTCAAGTGGGAGTGACCACTCCTCCCCTCCCTTCTAGTACAGATGGCTCACCAGGAAATGCAGACTACACCCCAGTTCCCTTTGTGTCATTGTCTAGTGTCAGGTGCAACCAGCCCAACTGTCAAACTGACCCAGACAGGGAATCCACAAACAGACTGAGCCACAGAAATGGTTTACGCAAGAAAATGCCCACTTTCTAAAAGTTAGCAAAAGACTACAATGCCCACTCCAGAACACATATCATACATACAGCAAAATGAAACCAAATTAGAAAAACTATATGATTTATTACTATAATACAAAAGATTAAATCACAAATAACCCCCCTATCAAAGCATTAAAGTACAGTAAGTATTACCCAGCCCCTCTTGGGTTTATAGGGTGACCCTCTGTTGTTTGGTAATACACTTTCTAAAAGTGGCATTTTCAAACACGCAATCTTAAAATCAACTTTACTGAAAGATGTATTTTTAAATTGTGAGCTCAGAGACCCCGAACTCCACATGTTTATCCGCTCCCAAAGGGAATCCTCAATTTAATCATATTTAAAGGTAGCCCCCATGTTAACCTATGAGAGGGACAGGCCTTGCAACAGTGAAAAACGAATTTAGCATTATTTCACTGTCAGGACATATACAACACATAACTGTATGTCCTACCTTAACCATACTCTGCACCCTGCCCTTGGGGCTACCGAGGGCCTACCTTAGGGGTGCCTTATATGTAAGAAAAGGGAAGGTTTAGGCCTGGCAAGTGGGTACACTGGCCAAGTCGAATTTACAGTTTAAAACTGCACACACAGACACTGCAGTGGCAGGTCTGAGACATGATTACAGAGCTACTAATGTGGGTGGCACAACCAGTGCTGCAGGCCCACTAGTAGCATTTGATTTACAGGCCCTGGGCATCTCTAGTGCACTATACTAGGGACTTACTAGTAAATCAAATATGCCAATCATGGATAAACCAATTACATACAATTTATACAGAGAGCATATGCACTTTAGCACTGATGAGCAGTGGTAAAGTGCTCGGAGTTCAAAAGCCAACAGCAACAGGTCAGAAAAGATAGGAGGCAGGAGGCAAAAAGATTGGGGATGACCCTGCAAAAGAGCAAAAGTCCAGCAGGGCACTATTTTCTACTATGGCTGCTTTTTACTTGATGACGTGGAGGGTGCAGATACTGGCTGGACTGAAGCGGAGCAGGAAAGGATTTTGAGACTGAGGATATCACTTTTTCAGCAAACAGAAAAGGAAATATTTGATAAATACAGGTTTAATAGTGAGGTTATTTTAGATCTAATAGAAGAATTAAAACCACAGCAAGAAATGCTCTCAGGAGCAACTCAATACCAACATATAGAAAAGGATTATGATCACTGCACCTCTTAGACTCTCTAAGTTACCATTGTTTGATTACTGCAGTGAGTGGGGTTTCACAAAGTGCTTTATCCAGATTCTTTAGATGTTTTCTGGATGGTATGTTAAGTAGGATTCATAATAGTATATTTTCCCAACCATTCCACAGTAATCACAACTCGTAAAATTGCACTTTTATAAAATTGCTAAATTTCTTTATGTTATAAGATGTATTGATGGAACCTGTTCCTGTATGCCCATCATCTGCGAAGGAGTATTAGTTTACAAATCACAAAATTGCTCTTTCCCTTAACATACAAGCTGTTTGTGATGCATCACATATCATCACAGACATTGTAGCTAGTTTCCTAGGCAGAACACAGAACTTGTTTATGTTTAGTCATAATAGGATTCACACCCACTTTCCCAAAGGAGATTTTGCTGCTGGGTATTTACTTGATAAACGTATTCACATAAACACAAAGATATGAAACACTTCTTCACACTCTTCACATTTATCACTGTATGTTTCTTTAATCTTAGGTGACAGTGCATATGATTTGCATTCTTGATTTGTAACCCCATACTTACATTTTACTACACAAACTAAACAAATATATAATAATGCTCACAAAACGACAAGATCAGTATTGAAAGGATATTTGGACTTCTAAAAAGTCAATTCAAGTTGCTACATAGAAGTGATTGGCAATACAATATAAACCAGAAGCTACCCCCAAGGTCAGAGCAACATGAACTATGTTGCATAACATAATTGCTCCCAAAAAAAACTATCAACATTAACACCAGTAATAACAGTAGTGACTGTATGAATTTCCCTCTTAGTTTTTCACAAAGATTGCATAATGCCTCATCAGCCCCCACCCACTACAAGGTTTTTAAAAAGGACAAATACACCTCAGTGGCTAACTAGAGTGTGTTTAGGAAACTGCTTAATCTGCTCTGTGGTTTAAACTGCGCTTAGAAAGTATATGCAGCACACGTTTTTGTCTTGAAAAAGTGATAAGTTTAAGTGAGCGAAAGGCAGTATTTCAGTGGTTTCAAAATCATCCCTTACCTGAAAAGTAGAATCTGGTAGCTAGAAAGTGTGGATTTTCCCTGTCTGTATCCAAGGAAGTTCGGAATAGAGGAGCACCTCCCTGTCCCAGTAGCCCAAGCTTAAGGTCACTTGCCCCTTATAAACATTTCTATGTGTTGTTGCATCTGTTGCTGTGATTGGATGCTAGGGCTAGTATTTCTATTGGATTAAGGGTTTAGGGTTACAGTTCTGATTGGCCATCAGGGCTAGGGTTCTGATTGGCTACTAGGGCTAGGGTTTCCACTGGACTAAGATTTTAGTGTTACAGTTCTGACTGGCCGTCAGGCCTTGGGTTCTGATTGGTTAGTCGGGCTAGGGTTCCGATAACACTTAGGGCTTGGTTTTGATTGGCTGTTAGGGCTAGGGCTGTGATTTGTTAATAGGGTCAGGTTTACATTGGCACTAGGATTAGGTTTCTGAATGGTTAGGACTAAGGTTCCATTGGCCAATAGGGCTATTTAGGTCTAGGGTTCAGGGCCTCTCTGCACAGGTGTCAAGGTGGAGAGGACGGTTGTCTGTTTGGGTCTGTTCCAGCCAGGTTGGGCCTAGGGCCAGAGAAGCTGCCCAAGTTCACAGTCACCAGCGACCACCCTAAGCCCTTAAGCACATTCAGAGATCAACAACACAAAACAAAGTCACAATATACATACATTTAATGCATTCAGACACACACTCCCTATTCATACAAAACATCAGCAATATCCTCTACTTCCTCCTTACGGTCCCTTTTTCATCATGATGAAACCTATACTCAGTCTTCCATCACACCATCCACCAACAACCTCCTCCTCTTTTTACCAATTACACACACCCATACAATACTTACACTCCACTCCACCACACATATTATCTCTTCAAGTGATCAAATCTAACACACTCATAACTCTTGTCCATCCCCTCTTATAAACCACATACACTCTTCTCCAAAACACATCACCACCCCCTGTACTATCCAAATACCACTCACCAGCAGTAACTTGCATACAAATCCTTCACAGAAAACCACTATATCAATATCTCTTCACTAATCCACAAAAAACACTCACACCAGCACATCAAAGTAACACACACTTTAATACTTCCCATCACACCCACTCCCACCCTCATGACTACACAAATAATACAAATCCTGAACTAGCTTCACTCCTAAACTCTCAATCTTCACCAACATCCACCACAAACACCCCAGCACAGCAACATTCATCCACTCCTCTCATCCATTGCACAATTTAGAGCCTTCGAATATGACCCACATGCTCCTCCACCACCCAACTCCTACCCTACTCCTGCTGCACTAAACAGACGCAAACAAAATAAAAAACATGCCACTCTTCACAATTTTGCATCCCCATGTATATTACACAAGGCTACTTTACAAAAAAGACACAACTCACCATCTCACTAGCAACCACTATCTCCACCACTGACATACACAGACCCAACAAAATGCCTTCCAAGCCTGCTAGATGAGAAACACAATAAAGAAAACACTATTGTGACCCTCATATGGTTAATATCAGAACGAACAACACACCTGCTACAACTTCAAAATATACTGATCACTCTTCTACAAAACAAAATTACACCACCATTAAAACACAATCTCTAACCTGCCCACTCATAAATGCTCGATCACTCTCTAAAAACAAGCACCACATCTATGACCTACTCAGTGACACACAGCCCGACTTACTTTTCATAACTGAATCATGTTTCGGAGATGAGAGGGCCCCAGTGTTGCATTAAGCCTTCCTCCAGGCTATCAAACCATCTCACAAAGCAGGATAGGCAAAAGAGGAGGTAGCTATTATACTCAAATAAACATTGAATCTTAGCAAAACAGATGACATCTCCAAACAAGTTTATGAGGTCCTCATCACCCGATGCAACCCTACACCAACTTCCTCCTGTAACTTCCTCCTCCTTACAGGCCACATTCCCAGACACATTTCAACACACAGCTTCAAACCTTATAACACTATACTCCAAATTATACATTCTTGGGGACCTAAACATTTGGTTTGTCAAACCCTATATGCCCCAACCAAAAGCTATCAGCATTGGCCTAGTCACATTGAACCTACATCAGATTGTACACACCCATCGCTGGACACATCCTAGATGTCATTTTGCAAACCCAGAACTAGTTATTGTTCAAAGCATCACACCACTCACATGGTCAGATGACCATTTGGTAACCTTCCAATACAAAACACCACAAATCAACACACCCAAGACAACCTTTCATACATCCACATATCAACACAAATAACAATCAACACAAATCTAGACACAATCAATTCTCTTCGAACACTTTACGAGTGGCTATAGGAATCTTTTGATATCCTAATACCACACTGAAAGACAAAACAGAATAAAAGAAAACAAGCACCTTAAATGAATACAGAACTAAAAAAGAAAAAAATACAACAAATCAGAAGACTGAAACAAACTTGGCTGAAAACAAATAACATTCTAGACAAACTTCACCTATGCAAGTTTAGTAAAAAGTGCAAATAATCAATCAAAAAGCTAAAAAAAAGTACTACTCAGAATTGAAAATGCTATATCTTCAAATAAAGAATTTTATAACATACTCAACGAATTTTGAAAACCCTAAATGCATGGAAGGAACTCATCTCGTTACCCAAGAATTCACAGACAAACTAGCAAATCATTACACAACCAAGGCAGGCACATTTGACTCCTATTTAAAACAAAGGAAACACACCAGCACCAACCCATTTTCAAACATCTCCACCAAGAGTAAGCCAACCCAGCCTCTGCACTCCTTCAAAAAAATATCACAAAGTGATTTTATGGATTTGGTCAAAGCAAGCAGGCCTTCCGGCTGCCCTTCTGACCCTTGCCCACCACACATTTTCAAGAACATTATTTTATCAACCTCTGCTGCCGCACCAGTTAGAAGAATCATCAATAATGCTTTCTCTCTTGTACTATCTAAACTGGATTACGGCAATGACCTCTGCCACGGATCATCTCTATCTACTATGAAGAAACTACAATGCATTCAGAACTCAGCTGCAAGATGACTACAACATGTAAAACCACAAGCCCACTTCTCCCCTGCCTTGAGGGCCCTACGTTGGTCACTGACTGCCAGAAGATCCAAGATGTTTTGTATCACCCACAAAGCAATACATGGAAGAGGACCACTTTTCATCATCAATAAAATCATCAAATACATACAGCAAAGAAACCTTTGCTCAAGATTGGCACTCCACCTCAAAACACCACCATGCAAGAAAAAGACAATAGGTGTTACATCTTTCTCTGTTCAAGTGGTCAAACTATGGCATTCATTACCCCAAATATAAGATCCATGGATAAATATCTATCATCAGAAGACTACTCAAGAGCTGGCTCTTTCCTATATAATCACCATACTCAAACAGCAATGGACTGCATATCCCTGAGTATGTAAACATGTATAGTTTGATTATACATATATATCTATGTATGTGTATTTCTTTGTACAAATAGGTATAACTATTTTATCTTAAAATATATGCATACTCTTTAGACCTATTTTAACAAATGTATATTTTACTTACGGTTAAATGTAAATATGTAGGTATGTGTATGTGCATGTATGAGTGTATACATATTATGAATATCTATGTATATATATGTGTATATTATTCTACGCCTAACACGTTCATAGGTCATTGCATAGTTTGTTTATAAGTTGTTTGATTAGATAGCAGGATGCCCTCGCATCTCCCCCTGGCCCAAGACCCAAACCCCCCACCCCGATGGTGATAATTCAGGAATTAAGTTGGGGAGAAAGTTTGTACACAACAAAGTATAACAGAAGCCTTAGCAATTTACTTGGAAGCATTATACGTAGAACCTCAGGCGCACCCACTCACAATATTGGGAGGGGCTGGAGCTCCGATCACTGCCTGGAGCAGTGGGTGGGGAGGGAAGTAGGGCAACATATCTCCAAAGAGGAGATAGTGGCAGTCATCCGGTCGCTAAAAAAAATAAATTGCTATGGCCCCAGGCAGCAACAGCCTCCCTATAAATCATTACCAGCATTGAGCTGATCTCCTGGCAGATAAGCTCCTAGAAGTATATTTGGTGTCCTTTATCAAGGGCACGCTCCGGGACTCCAAGCAGGAGGCAGTGATAGTTATGCTTCCGAAGACGGATAGAGATCAGGAAGAGATCTCATCACACCGCCCCCTCCCAATACTAAACGTTGATTTTAAAATACTGGGTAAAGTCCTGGTGGAACAGTTCTTACCCCATCTTCATGTTCTCATACACGAGGACCAATGTGGGTTTATCCCACGCAGGAACACCGCGTGTAACTTCCAGAGACTGCCACTGATGTGGCATGCACTTAGAGACGTGGGAGACCCCTGTGCCTAGGCCTTCTCATATATAGAGCAGGCCTTTGATACTTTATCCTGGAAGTATTAATGGGAGCTCAAACGCAGAATTGGATTATGTAAAAACTTCACGCTCTGGGAGCAGATACTATATGCGGGTCCCACAGCTAGCGTTAGGGTGGACAGCATGGTTTCCAGGCAATTTACTCTGCATTGGGGAACCCTTCAGCCCCTTGTCCCCCCCTGCTCTTTGCCTTGGCCATGGAATTATTTATTTTGTCTATCACAAAAGGTAAATATCATCTTTACTACTTTTCTACAAGCATTTCACTACTGAAATATTAAGGAAAGATAAAATAATGTTACAAAAGAACACAAGTAAATTAACTTCAAATACTGCAACTCTTGAAACTCTTGAAAGTCTGTGTTTATATGATACAACTTAAACTTCAATATATTATACTCCTTACATATATATTCCCATATATATTCCCTTACTATGTAATCATATTATAGCCTTAGAACCCACCGTAGCGGGCTCTACCGGCTATTAAAGGCCCGCACCCCGCGTTAAATGCCCGAGCCGAAGGCGAGGGCATTTAACAAGGGAGAGGGACTTTAATAGCCGGTAGAGCCCGCTACGGCGGGTTCTAAGGCTATTAGAACATTCTGCCACTCAGGGCAGAATGTTCTATTGAAAAAAAACAATGTTCACGGAGCCCGAGGGGATTAAAATCCCCTCGGGCTCCGTGAGGCTTTGTTCACAGCTGTTGCTGTGAACAAAGCGAACATTGGAATGTTGGCGCTGCGGGCTTTTACCGGCCAGTAAAAGCCTGCAGCACTCCATTGTTTTCAATGGAGCTACCAACATTCCAATGTTCTAAATATAGTTATTACTTTAGTTCTACTATACAAGAGGTAAACAAATTACTCTCTCGAAAGCTTTACTCTGTCTCACCATTACCCAGTACCTCTATCAATCTATCCTCTATCTCCACTCTCTGACTCATCCCAAACCAATTTCACTATTATTACTTCCAAAATAGCCCTTCCTAGACTCTTCCCTCTTCTACCCCCCCCCGGCTCACCCTAAGCCTCTGTTTACTACTTTGGGCTCCCAAACAACCCTACTAAATTCTCCCTCATTTATCTCTCCTTTGACTCATCCTAAACCATATGTTACTACTATGATCTCTCTAATCCCTTTCTACTGACTCTTCCCTCCTTCATCTCTCATTACCTCATCCCAAACCTCATTTTACTACAATGATCTCCCAATTAACACTTCTGGATTCTTTCCTACTCTATCCCTCCATCATTCTATTCAATCCAACAGCTTCACATGTCCTCCGCTCAAACCAAATCATATCTCAAATTAAATCATTGGAATTGTTGGAAATGGCCTTTCTGCAGGGTCACCCCTAAACTTTTTGCCTACCTCCTTCTCTTTTTCTGACCTCATTTTTGCTGGCTTTAGGAATCTTTACCACTGCTAATCAGTGCTAAAGTGCATATGCTCTCTCCCTAAAACATGGTGACGTTGGCTCATACCCAATTGGCATATTTAGTATACTTGTAAGTCCCTAGCAAAGTGCACTACTGTGCCCAGGGTCTGTAAATTAAATACTACTAGTGGTCCTGCAGCACTGGTTGTGCCACCCACATAAGTCACCCTTAACCATGTCTCAGGCCTGCCACTGCACGGCCTGTGTGTGCACTTTCACTGCCACTTCGACTTGGCATTTAAAAGTACTTGCCAAGCCTTAAACTCCCCTTTTTCTACATATAAGTCACCTAGTAAACCCATAGGGCAGGGTGCTATGTAGGTATAAGGCAGGACATGTACCTTGCAGTTTAAATGTCCTGGTAGTATAAAACTCCTAAATTAGTTTTCCACTGCTGTGAGGCCTGCTCCTTTCATAGGCTAATATTAGGGCTACCCTCATATACTGGTAGATTCTGATCTGAAAGGAGTAGAAAGTTCATATTTAGTATGTCCAGAATGGTAATAGAAAATTCAGCTTTTTGGTGAAGTTGAATTTAAAATTACTATTCTAGAAATGACACTTTTAGCAAGTGAGCATTTCACTACACTTAAATCCTTCTGTGCCTTACAATCCACGTCTGGCTAGGTTATTTGACAGCTCCCTTGTGCATTTCACTCAGACAAACCCAAACACAGGATGCTCAGTCACACCTGCACACATCTGCATACTGAATGGGTCTTCCTGGGCTGGGACGTGGTGGGCTTGACACTTACATTTGAAAGGACAGTGGCCTGCCCTCCCACAATGGACTGCCAAACCCCCTACTGGGGCCCTGGCAGACAGTGTGAAACTGAAAGGGGACCTTGTGTATTTCTAAGCCACTCTTTGAAGTCTCCATCACTTCAAAGGCACATTTGGGTATTTAAACCGGGTCTCTGACCCTACCAACTCAGACACCTTTTTCTTTTTCTTCTGTCTTCGTTTCTTCTTTCTTCTTGGTCTTGATATTGTTTTCTTCCTTGGTGTTCTTCTTCCAAGCATGCTTTTTTTGTTTCCCTTTTTTCTTATTCATTTCTATATGGTCTTTCCCAATCCAAGATGGAGTCAGACTTTCTTCCTGTTGTGACACTTCCTGTTTCCTAGTATATAAGCACTGCAGTTCCTTTCTTCCTTGCGTTGCAAACACTTCCGTTTTGGTGGTGATTCTCGCTCCTGTTTCCCGTTTTTTCTGTGCTCCTGCTTCTTCCTGCAAAATTATATTCGATCTTTTCCCTTTTTTCATTGTTTTTGCCTCTTTATCAGGAGTTCCTGTGGTAGAGGTTTTTTTCCAAATTTTTGGGTTTTTCCTCTGGGACTCCTTCTGGAGGGTACAGTCTGCCTTGGCGTCTTTTCCAGCCAGCAGCACCGTGGCTACTAGAAAGGGTCACCCCTATCTTGGCCACTCCAGAACCAGTAAACAACCAGGTGTTCCTCCAAGTTCTTCATTCCACGGTGGTAAGAGACGTGCAGACCATGACAATTGCCTTCTAAGTTAAGCCTGACTGCTCAGTGCCAAGCTACCAGAGGGTGTGCACAGGATAATTAGGATTGTGTGTGACTTACTCTGACTAGAGTGAGGGTCTTTGCTTGGATAGGGGGTAACCTGACTGCCAACCAAAGACCAATTTTCTAACAATATTGTACTCATATTTCCCTATACTAGTCCATAACTATTCCTTTAGGTTCCGGAGTAGCATGCTACTCACCGAAAAGCACTGCAACGCCTTGTCAGGGGCAGTAAGCGCTATATGAATACAATTACAGTGTCAGAGTCGGATCAAAAAATCAATCACCACAACAAGCAGAAGATGCATCAAGGATAGAAAAAGGAGGACTAGACAAGCAGATGTAATGAATCATTATTTTTAAGACAAATGTGATGTAAAAATGTGCTGCTCTAAAAAAGTGGCACATCCCCAACTTCACCATAACTACAAATGCAGCACAGGCTCATAGCTTAACTTACATAAATGCTAGCCACACCAGACAGTTCAACATTTTCCCCAGCACCTAATTGATGCCCACTTGCTATTTGCCTTGTTTGCAAGCTTTCTACTGCATTATTTACTTGCAACATACCCACTATAGTGGCCCATTTCTATTTGCAAATTTACAGTAAACCTTGATAAAGGTGCAACAGCATAAGTAAAGTAATTTCTAGAGGGACTGGATCCATCAATATGTGCAACATTACTATGTTGTCTATGCTGTTGTAACAAACTTTCCAGGCCACATTTATTACTGAAAGTGTCAGTTATATTGCCCACTTGTCCCACCCATGGACCTTTGCCCCCCTTCTACAGGGTTTGCCAATTGTTGTAACTCATCTTTGATGCCTCTTTTGATGCCCACCAACTTCGTATTTATATTATTAATGTCTGTTTGGTATAGGTGCTGAATGGTCAATATAGATGCCTCTAAACCTTCAAACATTTTAGGAATATCATCACTATTCACCTAAGAAACAGGTCATAAAGATTGTAACCTCGATAGACTATGATGTCTCAAATATACCTCCTGTGCCATTGCCTGGGCCTCACTGCTTGCTCATCAATGTCACTGTGTGTCTCTTGCTCTCCAGACCAGGCTTCTCCCACAAGTAGCTTGTGAACTACTGGTAGCTCTACAGCAATCTGTAAGTAGCTCCCCTGTGAATGCACCAGCCTAATAAATTAGAAGCTTTTGCTTTGTTTAATAAATCTAAGTCTATCAAAATTTAAATACATATTTCAGAGGACAATGTGTGTATTTTCAGACCTCATGAGCTGGTATTCGGGGGGGACTTGTTACTAATAACTTGGTGCCAGGGGCATTCCAGCTATGACTGTTATGCATTACCCATTTAGAGGCATTCCACATTGACAATGTATTTTTTTACATTAATGCTGGCAACCGTGCCTCATGCTTTGAGCTGAGCACTGCTGATAACATTGCATATGATGGGCACTAATTTAATCTTCTCTGATGTGGTCAGTATTAAGACTCTAAAAATAGTAGTTCGGGGTGAGTTTTAAAAGCACGATCAGCTCTTACTATACAAAAGGTTGGAGACCCTTGCTCCAGACTAATCAATAGACTGCGTGCGAATGGACTTTTTAGTATTGAAACCTTGAAGCTGGGCTGCAGAATGTCTGGCTTCTATTTTATTGCCTTGCATGAGCATTTCTGTTTGCTCTTGCCTCCGGCCTTCTATATCCTGACCTTTCTGAGATATTATATCTATTAAAATGTGGCTTACAAATAGTGTATTCATATAGATTCTAAGTGTACCATGTATTTTTATTTTGGGTAAAATAAAGTTATTTTCTTCAACATTAATTTTGCTATGTTCTGGGTGAGCAATCCATAGGAGCAAAGACACCTTGAATATTTGCTTGAATTTATTGAATTTTTCCTTCAGATTTACTGATTTCTTTCCCAAAAAGCTCAGGAGAAGAGGGCATTTTAGGATTACACACTCAAGGCTGCAAAAACGATTTAACTGTATTAAAGATTTTGCACTTGACATTCTTTGCTTGAGCAATTCCTTGGGCAAAGAAAATGAAGACTGTGCTGCTTTATTGGATTTATGGAGTATGGAGCAATCATACTAGGGAATAGAAGTAAGAGATTTGCCGGACAATATCAAATGGCAGTTAGCACCAAATCATGAACTTTCAAAGAACAGTATAATTATATTTTACAAATGGGAACAACATCTCTAGTGGGGATTTGGTTGAGGTATAAAAGCAGCATTCTGGTGCAAGAAGGTTTTATGCATCCTGGGGAGAGGGTCAAATTAGTCAGGAGAAAATTGAAAGACACAATCATTTGCAAGGGTTGACAAAGGCCTACAAGTCCTGTTACCTCCATGATGGGTTATTAGTGAGGAAATCCAAGAATACTTGAGTCCAACATTGGAAACTCGTGTTAGCTCATGCTCATGGCATGCATTGTTTAGCCATCCGAGGGTTTCAGACAACCTTTAAGCACTTTCACAGAGTATCTTTACAGCAAAGAGGAATCACATACCCAGGCTGGAGAGTCAGTGAGAGGAAATAAATATATGTTGACCAATACTTTTTTATTAAATAAATAGGTACCAGACCCAAATTGTACAGACAAGGAGGTCAACACTCTACTCATGTTTTCCATGTTTAAAGTATTTTTGGGAATTAGATTAAGAAAAATCTGTTGTTGCATATATTATTAAAAATGTTTGGAAAATGTCAGCGGTGAAACAAAAGATACATATTGTTTATTGACCAGCCTCCAGGGGAAGTGTGGGATAAAGCTATTACTGCCATGGTAAAGACATGTGTTAAAAAACTGTAAAAATGTAGGTTTATGATTGTGTTTAGTTTTATTGGACATTAGGGCAACCCCTTCCCCTGAGATGCCCCTGTCAGAATTACTCATGGAGTGGAAATGGGTGTTGCCACAACATTTGACTCAAAGTACTGAGCCAGTGCTCATAAGTGCCACTACCACCCATTACAACATTGTGATTATCAGATGTTTTTACAACATGTACTTGCTTTTGCCAAATGAAGTTTGGAAACATCAGCAGAATGATAAAAGACATATTATTCTCTGAAATCCAATAAAAGGAATATGAATTTGCAGAATGAGTGCATCTATATAACTTTAGGAGTGATTATTAAACATAAAAAGATGTTTATCCTCTCTTGATGAAGACCTTTTACTATCATTGGCAAGATAAACCCAGTAGCGTACAAAACTGCTGTTCCAAAAGGAGGCACAAGAAAGAAAGGAATATGGTGCCATATCGATCATCTGAAAAGAGATCTTCCAAAGCCTACCCTCCAGGCTCTTAAAAATCCTGTAGTGGCTGATAAAACAGAAGTAGTACTAAAAAGCTTTGTTAGACCTGGTATCCTTGGCGTGGTCTCCCCTGTCTTTTTTTTCCTCTGCCTCCTATGTTTTGACTCTGTGCTGGACTTTGTTTTTGGTACCCTGGGCAGTTTAACACTGCTGACCAGTGCTAAAGTGCAAGTTCTCCATGTGTAAATAGTTTGTGTAATTGTCTTTCCATGATTGGCATACTTGATTTACTAGTAAGTCCCTAGTAAAGTGCACTAGAGGTGCTCAAGGCCTGTATATAAAATGCTACTAGTGGGCCTGCAGCACTGTTTGTGCCACCCACATGAGTAGCCCTGCAAACATGGCTCAGATCTGCCACTGCAGGGTCTGTGTGTACAGTTTAACCTGCCAATTCGACCTGGCAAGTATACTGCCAAATTCGGTTTTCACTGTTGCAAGGCCTATCTCTCATAGGTTAACATAGGGGCTGCCTTTAAATATCTTTTAAGTGCTGTTTCCTTATGGGAGCAGTTAGACATATGGAGTTCGGGGTCTCTGAACTCACAATTTAAAAATACATCTTATGGTAAATTTGGTTTTTAGATTTTCAGTTTGAAAATGTTCCTTTTAGAAAATGGGCATTTTCTAGCTTAAACCATTCTGTGATTCTGCCTTCTCATGTATTCTCTGACTGGGTCAGATTGACAGTTGGGCTGTTTGTGAATCTCCACTAGACAGTGACACAATGAGGTGTAGCATGCATATCATGATGGGCCATCTGGACTAGAGTGGAGGGAGGAGTGGTCACTTACACATGAATATGCTGTGCCTACCCTCAACCAATGCTGTGTCCAACCCTCTGGTGTGAGTCTGGAGCCAAGCCTGGGCAAGGCAAAATCTTGTGAACAACAGAGACGTTTCTTTGAAGTTTGCACCATTCAAAGGTAGAAAGGGGTATTAAGTAGTGGACCTAAAACTCCAGATTTTCAGATTACTTCTGCAATCAAGAGGAACCTCTGCAAAGGAGAAGAGCTGAGGAGCTGGAGGAGGAGTACTGCCCCTTTGCCTGTGACTGCGGTTTGCTGGGCTGGCCTGCAGTTGCTGTTTCTGCCGGAAAGAGGACTGACTTTGTGGTGTATTCCTTCTTGTGAAGAATCTCTAAGGGCTTGGACCGAGCTTGCCTCCTGTTTAGAAGTCTCAGGACCATCAAAGACTTCCTCTGCCAGAACTTGGACTTTCTGCTGAGACTCCTGCCCTGCAAAGTAGTGCCCTATCCAATCTCTGGGCCCTTGAAAGGTGAAGGTGGTAGAAAAAGGCAGAAATCTACACGCAGGATGCTGTTAGGGGACAATTTTGATGCACCACCTTCCTCGCGGCAGTAAAACAATGCAAGCCCTCACAGTGTGGTTCTCCATCACTGTGCAGCCAGATTTCACACGCATCCTCACTGGGCGTCAAAATAATCATGAACCTGTGTGGATCTGAGTCACCCCATCAGGAAATCGATGCATTGCTCTCTTGCGGGAGAGAAACGACGCTTGGCCTCACTTCCGAGTAAGGAATGAACGCATTGCTGACTTTTCAGACACACGCTCACCCGTCCTGCTTTATTTTTGACGCAAACCAGGTACTTTGTATAAAAACAATGTTTCCATTTTTTTCTATGGAGTAAGACTCTTTATTTTAAAAATGTATATCTTGACTTGTGTATGTTGGATTTATGTTGTTTTGGTCTTGTTTGATTTAGATAAATATTACCTATTTTTCTAAACTGGTGTGGTGTCCATTTTGTAGTGTTTTCACCGTATTACTGTGTGTGTTAGTACAAATACTTTACACATTGCCTTTGAGATAAGCATGACTGCTTGTGCCAAGCTACCAAGGGGGTGAGCAGCCGTTATCTTAAGTGTGTATGTCCATTGCCCTGACTAGAGTGAGGGTCTCTGCTTGGAGAGAGTGCAAACTGACTGCCAACCACAGAACCCATATCTAACAAGCTTCAATAATGATTTATGTAAATATATAAACAGCATGCATAAAGAAAAACGGATACTTATCACCAACACGTATGATGACCTGAGGCCCAACTTCTAGCAAGCGCAACAGAGTGAGAGTTCCTGGGTGGGACAGGGAACCCAAAAGCCTCCATCAAACTCAGTAGCAATGGGCAGACTCTAGCTAATGGAACCCTAGTGACCTGAGATGACTAAGCAGCTGAATATAACTGTGCTGAGAGAATACTCTAGAGACCCTGTGGTGGTCCAATGCCAGGAGGCAGCCAACTACATATTCCTAGGAGGAATGCCATAAAAATAGATTGTTCAACCAATCCACGTCAAAAAAAAGTGTGGACTGTATAGTGCATCAAAAACAACTACAAATGCATATGTTTCCCGTTTATTAAAGCAAACAACTACTCCGTCTTTCTTGTTTCCTCATGCCAGTGGTTTATCTCCTGTTTCATTCTCGAGTATTTTTCATTGGGCTTTCAGCTAATACAGTCTAAATGTAAGCAGGCTTTTTTCAGTGTTTGAAAACCATCTTAACTCTTCTTTCAAAAGTCACTTCAATGTCACATTCTTACTGGCCAGATTCTCACTGTCCATCATCCTCACATTGTTAGTTTTCTTTCCTCTTGTGTTCGTCGCCGGGAGCCTTAAGTTCCCTGTTACTGTTAGTCCAGTTTAGTTAGAAAACTATTTTTGATTTTCAGTTTGTATGCCTGCCCACCCTTTCCTCCTGAATCACATTCATCCTTTTCCCTTCCCAACGTTACAGGTGCTTTTAGGTCGTGTTGCTCATTGGCTCCTCGATGAAGTGTTCTTCACTTGCGATGAGTTTATTAACATTGATTCCTATTCCAGTGTCTTTCAACCTTTTTAGTGCACCCTAATATGTCAATGCAAGGACCAGTGAAAAGAACAAATGGAAAAAACATAAAATCCAGGACCGTGGAGCCTCCGTTGTTCCAATCAGCCCTTTTTCAACGGCGACTTGGGAGAGAAGCAGCCAGGTGACTTGTCCGTGGCATCTGTAATGTTTGAGAGATCTGGCTCCATCTGCGGTAGGACATGCCCATTCAGGAGCTGAGCTGTCAGCGATGCAGCTGGTTCAGTCTCGCCGAGTCCACAAAATAACAGTTGGAAGGGTTTTGGCATCGGGTACTTAAGTAGGTTGATGCTTTCTATATTAAAAAAGCAATAAAGAACAATTGTGCAAATGTAAAATTATATGTAGGTGTTTTCTTTCATAAAGCATTTACAGTCTTATAGTGTGTAACTGTGTCACCTCTTCAATGGGAGAGACCAGGAAGAATAAAGCATTTTTTTTTTACTATCTACGAAGAATTCATTTTTGAAATCCCACTTTATATGTTTGATTTTTAGGTTGTAGCTAGTATATAATGTGTTTTCATGGGTGTCGCTGTCAGTGGTGTGGCCTGTTCAGTGGCACCGGGGTCCAGAGTTGGGAAATTACACAGTCTGCCCTGTTCCAGTAGTTCCCTGCACATCAACAGCTGCTGCGTGTAGTTCCCTGCACATCAAAAGCTGGGGTGTGTTGATAAATGCACATCAACAACTGAGGTGTGTGGTTCCCCACACATCAACAGCTGAGGGGTGTAGTTCCCTGCACATCAACAGCTGCAGTGTGTAGTTCCCTGCACCATCAACGGCTGAGGTGTGTAGCTCCCTGCACAACAGCTGCAATGTGTAGTTCTCTGCACATCAACAGACATGGTGTGTAGTTCCCTGCACATCAACAGATGCAATGTGTAGTTCTCTGCACATCAATAGCCATGGTGTGTAGTTCTTGGCATATAAGCAGCTGTGGTGTGTAGTTCCCTGAACATCAACAGCTGCAGTGTGTAGTTCCCTGCACCATCAACAGCTGAGGTGTGTAGTTCTCTGCACATCCACAGCTGTGGTGTCTTCCCTGCATCCCAAGAAGTGTAGTCTGCGGTTCCCTTCACCTCAACAGCTGCAGTGTGTAATTCCCTGCACATCAACAGCTGCGGACTGCACTTCCTTGCACATCAACAGCTGCAGTCTGTAGCTCCCTGTACATCAACAACGGCGGCATGTAGTTTCCTGAACCCCACTATCTGAGGCCTGCAGTTCCCTGTACATCAACAGCTGTGTTGTGTAGTTCCCTGCACATCAAAAACTGCAGTGTGTACTTCTGGGTACATCAACAGTCGTGGTGTGCAGTTCTCTGCACATTAACAACTGTGGTGTGTTGTTCCCCTCACCTAACAGTTGCGATGTGTAGTTTTCTGCACATCAACAGATGCGGTCTGTAGCTCCCTGTTCACAAATAGAAGCGCGGTCTGTGGTTCCCTGCACATCAATCGGTTCTTTGTTTTCCTTGGAAACATACCATTTAGCTTTCCTTTGTGAAACAACAGAATCTTTTTCTTCACAACACCACTGCGTGGTACTTTTTAGGCAAAACCTAAAAAGTGTAATCCATTTCCGCACAGCAAACATACAACTCAGAAAGCAGTCGGCGATTATTGAGTAGTCGCTGAAGCTGTCAAACATGCCTTCCTTTCAACACACATTTGACAAACCACTGCAATGTTTTTTGCTCCTGGAGCGCGTGACTTAGAGCCTTTAGTCTTTGAATTCTTTTTCTTCAAATTACAGTACTGTAATTTGTTGATTATCGCATTCCTGTTGCTGTTAACGTTTGGAAGTGCTCTGAACACATCACTCATGTACACTTCAACATGCAATGGCTAATGACTGGAGCAGGCATATATTCAAGGTTAGTTGCACTGCACTCAAAGCTACCTATGCAGGTAAACACAAATAGCTAGCAAATAATCTAACACCCTCCTAGAAACTGCCTTACCAAGTGTCACTCAAAGTGGGTTAAACTAATGAAACTAGGCACTGGTGGGCCCCCTCCCTAGAGGAAGCGGCAAGTGGAAGGAGACAGATACTTGAAGCAGTACTTGGGCCAGAGGCCAGTCTATACTACACAACAACTGAGGCGAAGAGGAGGCGTTGGCCAGCAAAGCGCCACGTGGGAGCCAGCCAATGGTAATTAGATCTATGTGGAGACCACGTGAGAGCCAGCCAATGGTAAGTAATGTGATGTAAGAGCCACGTGGGAACAAGCTAATAAGTCCAGGTAAGTAATGGGTGGGCTCTAAGCCCCCTTTAAGATTTGTTTTTAAACATAACAGACTTTGCAAGCACAGTGCAAGTGCTGTGCAGGCAAATCTAACAAGCATTTTCAATGCAACGGGGCTCACATTTGCTCGAGTTAGAGCTATTAGCGTTGTAAACTCCTAACCAGACTTTTCTTGTCACACAAATGGCAAGAAAAAAACCACAGTGCGATCGCGCTGAAACTGAAAGCGGAAAAACCGAGCGCGATTGAGCTATGTAAACCCCAGCACAATCGCACTGCGTGGAAAATAAAAAGATAAAGTAGGCCGGAAACTATCCTGATAAACATCGAGCCTTGAATGGTTTCAGTAGTTTACCGGTGGTGTATAAGTGGGCTAAACACCGGAAAAGGCATGACGTACGCATGCCTTTCACAAATGAAAGCAAGCAGATTTTAACAGGCAAGCCCATGAACCAATGAAAGTGACTGACGTGACATGGGCGTGGTTAGAAGCCCAAATAGAGATTACAGCATGGGATGGAACACTTTGCGCTTGCCCATAAAAATGACTGTTTATCCCTCCCCAGGAATTGAATCGTGCTTCAGTGCCTGGGGACGGCGAAACAAACTACTGCCTTTCCCTGGAAGACAAAAGATACTCCACTCTCCCAATGGTATCACAGGATTTAGGCAATATTGGCCCTGGAAAAATTACCCAATAATATGAATGATACTCCGGTACGGTGACAAAAACCGAGAAAATATGACATGGGAGATAAGTTTGTCTGAAGAATAAAAGTTTTTTCTCCTTTGTATAATGCAGGACAGGTAGTTGAGTCACTCCATCGAGAGGGGGTGGGAGTGGCAATGGGCACAGGATAGTTGAGGAGGAGAGTTTAGTCTATTAAGTTTTATTTACCATCTTGTGCTTTCCATTTAATGTTATCAACATTGTTGAAATTGTATAGTTCATGCTATTATGTAGACTTCATTGTACCCTGCTGCAGTGTGGACAAGATGTCATGTTTTTGGTTTATGAAAAATTGCAAGAAAAATATTTACACAACAGGATGGACCTGCAACTCTTGGAGAATGTCATTTTTATTTCACTTTATAGTGCCATGTTGCTGGTACTAATAGATGTACAAAACCATCAGCCATTATACACATCATTCCTTAAAACATTCCATTTCGCTCAACCTATTGACCTAATGTCAAAGTAAAAAAAGTACCTATAGTCAGACTCTAGGGGCGTGGCTAACATCTAAAGATGGCGTGCCTGTCTTTTTAGAGCTCCTGCAGGGTGCCTGGGAATCCCAACTCATCCGTCTGTGAAAATGCCAGTGAAACGCAGATCAAAGCACCTCCATTAAGAGCAGCCTCTGCAGTGACTGCTCATCTATTCGTCACCCGTTTACCTACCCGAGCAGCATTCCAATGCACTTTGATGGAGATGAACGCGTGGTGTACGGCCTAGATGTATATGCTGATGTGGACACTGCGTCCACTATCATCACCACTACCGGACCTTGAATGTAGGGCCTGATCATCCGAGAGGAGTCACCGCTGACGAGTGCACTCCCCGCTGACCAGAATTGCAGCCCACCGGATCCCCCCGGGACTCAGCAACTGTCATCAAATGTGCCTCCCAAGGGTGGAAGATGAGACCCCGCCCCCTCGTACTCAAGGTAAACAACCCTAGCCGAAGTTACTAGCGAGGACAGGCACGGGTGGAAAGACGGTGCAGCTGGTTGGCAGTGAAGTGCAGTGCTGATGTTGACAATGCCTGAGGTCGCCGGCACAACTGTGAAGTGAGTGTGAGAGACCGGAAGCCCTGCAGGACGGTGGATGGAGTGTTGAATTAGAGGAGTGAATGGCATCTCCCCCGAAATCTGCTGGGCTGGCAGCAGACGACCAGCATGGCCCCTTACCTACTAATAGTGAGCAGGACCCTGTGTAGATGAAGCGGTAAACCAGGAGGTATTGTACTGATGTGCGTCCTTAGTCTAGGGCTTGAGTTTAACTTCCTATAAATCCCATTGGGATAACCCTTAATCTGGCTACCAGAGACATCCCTAGGATTATCGACTATAACTTTGGGCAAAATTGGAACCTACGTGTTGAAGGGAGCTCTGCTCCAAAGATTATAAAGGGAGACTGGGACTGAGGGTTTCAGATCAGTGAAGCCCTAACTGCCGACCTGGGACACCTGTAATACCCCAGCCTAGACGGCACCTCCTGAGTTTCTGGCCTGTTGCACTGGGGGCCTGGTGTGGACCGGTCACCCTCGAGCTCACAGTGGCGGTGAACAATGGGTACATCTTAAGGTAATCTGATGTCCGTGATCCCCCCCCGATTCTCTGACAGTGGTGATATGCCTAGACTTTGACATTTCAGTCACGGAGTTCCACAAACTATTACTGCACCACCCATGGTTTATGTGCCGCACCACCTTCTTCAGGTTCTATATGGTAGGGAATAATGAAGGGACCATGACCTCTATTGCTTGTATCTGTTTGCTTGCTGCCTACTCCCAAATACCAGATGTTGCCCTTGTATTACTGAGGAGGTGTTGCCCACACTTGGCACCCTCACTGGATAAACTCAATGTGATCCTTCAGGAAATTTGTGATCCTAGATCTGCAATCGAACACCGCATAGATGCCTTGTCAGCTGATTTTGGGATCCACCACAACAACCATCGCAAATTCTCTGAAAAGTTGGTGACTGCTGAAATAGCTCTCTCTTTGCTAATTCCACAGAACTCTCTGGACTTGAACTACAGATATCTGTTCTCCATGATGCAGCCGAGGATGGGGAGGACTGCACTTGTTGCAATAATGTACACGTTATAGGAATGCCGGGGAGACTGGCAGGCACAAGCCCAACCCAATTTATTGAACACTGGCTCCAAATATCAGTGCCCTTCCAAGGGCTGTTGGCATTGTTTGCTGGGGAACGTGCTCACAGGGTACCGATTGACACTCCCTATAAGGAACATCACTGCGCCCTCTGTGCCAGGAATGCCCAAGGTACCTCCTGTGTTATCTGTCAGCATCCTCAGGGATTAGGGTTAAATCATTATCTCTGTTCTTGGTTAAACCTTCATGTTTCTAAGTAAACATAATGTGCTGTGTTACACAATTGGATTTATCAATGATTGTTTTACCAATGCTTGTGCGCTAATGTGAGCAGGTGTAGACTTGTGCTTCTAATTGGGTGTGGTGTAGACATGTGCTTCTAATTGGGTGTGGTGACTCATCCACATGTGGAAACTCAACTGCTTTCCTGATGGCTATACATAGCAGAGTGAAGAATGCCTCCCTGCTTGGCTTTGTTTTGCTTCCTGATCTCAGCATCTGATTTGGCAGTCCAGCCCCTGCTGTCATCCTCGTATTCAGGACCTTTGAGGCAATTATTTTCTTCGTTCCCGTACCAGCTGACACCAGGCATTCCTCCAGCACTCCGGAAAAGACTGCAACTAAGTGACTAGTATTCTCCAGAGAGTTTGTTCTTTGAGCGCCGCGCTTTCCTTGCACAGCTGGTGTATTTCAGACCTCATATTTTGGCAGAGTGCGTATCTTGAAGAGACAAATGCATTTCTGAACATTCTACATTGTTATTGTAGTTACTTGCCTAAATGTGCTTCAGGAAATCTGTTTGAGCTCAAGTACTACGAAAAGTGACAGTACAATTTTAAAAGAGCATTTACGTGACTTTTCTTTCTCTAATAGCATAACTCTTGGATTTAAATTGTGTCATTCATGCCTGTGTTTCAGGTTTGAGGAATCTGCTTTTTGAAGGGTTTTTTACACACAGAGTGAGACCAAACCAAACTGTGCCACCCTAACTGTTTGAACCCAGAGTGGACATTTGTATTTCTTGGATTGTTTTTGTTCCTTTTAGTTTAACCCTGTGCATGCAGGAACGGTATATGTGATATAATTAATGCCCTTGTTTGTCTTTCTTGTGTATGATAAGTGCAACCACAGTTCTAATTGTAGTGTGCAACAGTGAATCTCTGAGAAGCCAGCCCTTGTGTCGCAGTACTTATTGTTATGGTACTCAGTTTGGGGTTTTGGTAATGCAGTGTTAGTAATTGTGCCAACAGTTATTATTATCCAAGAAAATTGCTGGAGCATCCCGGTGTTCTTCTACCGCTCCCGTGCCCACATCAGAAAGAGAGATTCAGTTTCAAGGAAGTTGAGTGCACTAACTCAACTATCGCTCTGTCAACAACGACCTGCCCCCAAAGATGCAGGGTGCCCGGCTGGACCTGCAAGACGTGGCAGTGTTTCGTCTCTTTCTCTTCCACTCCCCCTTTCCTTTTGGAACACCTGCTGAGGTTTCTGTGTCCACCAGGAAGTGCCGAGATGTGTTTCAGAAAGGCCGGGGGCGTACCATCGCCCCTGCAGACATCCTGCTTTTCAGGTGAGTGGCCCCGTCTTGACACTCTGCTTGCATGAATTCACAACTTCAGGGATACTTTTCTACAGAACCCAGGGAGAGGACCCCTTATAACATTGGACAATGCCACAGTGTGTTTATTCCCTAATTATTCCCCTAGAAATGCAGCAAAGGCATGCCTCCTTCCTAGAGGTCAAGAGGCAGCTGTGTACTTAAGCCTCACTTAGGCAATAATGTACCTGACTCTTCTGAAGGTGTTACACAACCAGTAATCCATATTTTTTGATACCCCAAATGTCACATTGGACTGGCTGGAGCATAGCTATCCTAGCATGAAATGGTCTCCTCCTAAGGAATGCACTCCAAAGAAACAATAAGCACCCTCACAACGGGTGCAACAGAACCTGACTTATGGAGCGGCCTTGTCAGCAGCGCTGTCTCCAAAAGAAGCTCTAGAGGGCAGGAAGGCTGTCCTGGCTATGATTTCCTTGTTGGAGGCACAGACTCATTGTTCAACATCCAGCTCCTCAGACAGCACCATCAAATGCAAGAATAGCACTTTTCCCCACGTAACGTCACAGACTGATGATTTACTGAACTGTTGCAGTTTGGGCCTATCCTGTTGTCCCTAACTCCACATCTGGCAGTTGGTTCAGCTAAGTTTGATGCTATTACTGTAATTTTCTTTTTTTCAAAGGGGCCAACTGAAGAGGGAGGTATGTCATGTTGATAACGGTTTGATACATTGATAACCTGTATTTCCTACCCGGGTCTTCTACAAGTACTGCATTACAGTTTGTACATTAGTCATGTCAATGCCTGTGTATCCTGTTCTTCTCGTATCTCATTGGTTGGGATAAAGGTTCTTAAATCTAGATCTATATTTTGGGATGGGTTTTTCTGTTTATCTCCTATTGTGATTCCCGGGCTGGCCATGCATGAGGCACTTCTCATGACACAACCAACTCCTCCTTAAGCAGATTGGCCTCACCTCATCAAACAATTGGCCAATGTCTTATTTGCATAATACTGTATGTTTATTTGGTCAAACGTGAAATTCTGTTGGACCTAGCATTGGTGGCATGTCATTTCTGTTATCATGTTTGGTTTACTGCCTATCACGCACATCAATCGAAGCTGATGGTCCCAGCAATACGGACTAATCCTACTATACTCCCATGTCGACTGCACCACAGCACTATAGGATAGTCACTTGGAACGTGAGGAGGCAGGGATCGGTCTAAAAATGGCATAGAGTCTTAGCTCAACGTCATCACCGGAAGGTAAAGATTGTTCAGCTACAGGAAACTCATCTTGCTGCTCCAGAGGGCAAGAAAATGCGCAAACGATTGAGAGGTCAACTGTTCCCCGCCACCTATTCTGGGTTTGCATGGGAGGTGGCAATCTGTTTGAGAGCAGGGGTCCCCTTTAAAGCACAGTAAATTAAAACAGATGAGAATGGGCACAATGTCCTTGGGCTGAGGCACACTGGATGGGAAAACATTATTCCTGGGTTGTATTTACAATCTCAACACCAATCACAATTTCTTTCTACAGCTGTTATCCACTGTTTAAGCAGAGTGGTATCATCTTCCTTGGCTACTTGGAGAAGACTTGAATGCAGTATTAGATGTACTTGACTGATCCCAGAGCCCACCCCCCACCAATCCAGATTTCCAATTGGTCCCTGCTCAAAATTTGGAGAGAAAAAAATAGAGGCATGCATGAATAGTCCTTTTTTTCCTCCCCACACCGCCTCCATACTACATTAGACCATATATTATGCAAATCACACATGGTTGGAAATTGTACCGGGCCAATTATCTGGGAAAGACCTTATCAGACCATAATCCACTGGAGGTCGCCATGACTTTGTGTAGGGTGCCGACACCTATTCCGGCATGGTGCATGCAACCTACACTGCTTGAGGATGCGTTGTTTTGTGACACCATTGGTACAGCCATAAACTCCTACTTTACAGATAATGAGAGGTGTTTAAGGTGCTAATTCAGGGGCTGTCCATAGCCACTGTCAAAGGCACTAGACACATTGTGCTCCAAGAACTGCAGCACATGGAAATATGGCTAGGACACTTAGAATGTGAAAGAGTACATGACCCAACATGGCTAGGGGACCTCCAGGATGCTTACATGGCACATGCAGAGCTTCTAGAATGATTACGTCTCATTGACCATAAATCATATATACAAAAGATACACTCTGAAGGCGATAGAGCAGGAACATTGTTCGCTCATATGATATGTCTGTAAATATCTCCCACCCGATGCTTAAAGTCATATCGTCCTTAGCAAAACCCTGTATCACCCAAGTAGCCATTAATGCATCTTTCCATTCTTATTACACTGACCTCTATAGGGCCCGACCCATCCTCTGGTTTCAGAGTGATTTTTTTTTTAACTGCGGGCTCCCGCAGATCACACCGGCTGCAGATGAGTCATTGGAGGCTCCCCTGACTCCAGGGGAATTACGTAACACCATAAAAGAGATGGCATGTAATAAAACACCAGGCATAGTAGGCTTGCCTGTTGAATTTTACTCCACTTTTGCCTCCCGGCTGATAACAAAGCTTGAGAAGTTATAGAATGCACCCGTGGAGGCAGGAACATTACCTCTGACCAATAAACAAGCAATAGTTACTTCACTGCTCAAGCCTGGCTGGTCCCCCGTTGAGCTGTCTTTGTACAGATCACTCTCCCTCCAAACAACTGAAATCCTTAGCAAAGTATTGGCCCACAGACTACTCCCATTGCTTTTGAAGCTAA
This sequence comes from Pleurodeles waltl, assembly GCF_031143425.1. Classification (NCBI taxonomy): domain Eukaryota; kingdom Metazoa; phylum Chordata; class Amphibia; order Caudata; family Salamandridae; genus Pleurodeles; species Pleurodeles waltl. Next base: position 1,559,285,754 of record NC_090444.1, on the reverse strand, counting down.
TAAAAAAGACATATAAGCCAATGCAATTTTGTTCCACGCTGCAGCACATCACTTAATATTCAACATCTCTACCAGGTGATGGAAACAGCACATGAGATCTTCCTATAAGCCGAATGCTTTGATTCTTCAGATTGTGGTTATATGTTTATGGCACTACAGATCGTCAATATACCCCCCGCTTTTATATATTGGATTAGACTACTATATGTGGTGCCAACAGGGAGGGCCAAAACAGGCACATATATCTTTAGAGAAAACACAATAGGTAGAGGAACTAGTCAGGGGTGCCTATAGTCACCACTGTTATTTGTGTTTGCCCTGGAATCCTTAGCGCAAAAGCTTCAGCAAGAGTAAATGGAATGGTGCCTACAGAATGGTCGCTAGACACATGCAATCTCCCCATATGCGGATGATATGTCATTTTATATCCGCAACCTTCATTCAGATCTTCAGCCAGTCGCTCCCCTCTTGGAAGCATTGAAAAACATATATGGCCCACAGGTCAATCATGCCAAGTCTCATGCCTTTTCCTTTCAGGATACCATCTCACAACACACGATTGACATGGGGGTGACAGACCATACCAGTTACCCAAAGCACATTTTGCTATTTAGGAATCCAGATCTATAGGTCGCATACAGACCTATTGGGCGGGACCCTTGTTAAGGCAATCTCGGCACTTCGAGCTCGGGTTAAGTTCTGGATTACCTTGCCCCTCTCAGTGATGGGTCACCTTCCCTTTAAGACATGGAAATATTGCTGAAGTTACTTTATTATTTTGTTAAAATTCTTGTAATAATTTCACATGGGGCTTTGGCAACCTGGGAGGAAGTTGGGATTACAACAGTCTATGATCTATTTGGGGATGGCATGCTTTTATCCCATCAGGACTTTACACAACTCCATGAGCTACCAGGGACCTGCTTCATTACACACGCTCACATCATATTCTATATTTGTCTACAGTGATCCTAGACAGGTGCAGAACTAACCACACATGCATATGTTCAAGCAGTACACGACATGGGAACTGGCAGGGACTTAGTTAAATGGCTCTACAGAGGCATACTATTCCACTTATATGTCTCACTTACACAGCAGAGGGTCACATAGGCAACAGAACTTGGCTGTGTACTTCACAACAAAGAATGGAAATTCTTATTGGAATATCTAAGCTTAATACCCGGAAACATGAGGTTCAGATCTATTCAGTTCTCATTGCTGCATAGGGGATACTGTACACATTCAAAATTACACAAGATATTTCCTACCCTTCCCTTGCTGTCCCACAGATGGGGCATATCTACTACACATATTGCAGTCCTGTCCCATGCTGCTTCCTTATTGGGGTGACATCAGGAAGGCCCTCATCTCCCTTATGGGGTGTCCTTATTGGGACGTAATAGAACACTGCGTGTTAGGACTCTACCCTAGACCCAAAACTTTAAAAACTGAAACACAATCTGTAGACCTAGCACTTCTTCGGGCCATTCAGCAGATGACACGCCATTGGAAATTCTCCTTCGCACCTTTGGTGGACAGATGTCGAGAAAAGGTCAGCTAAGCGTTCTTCACTCCGTAGAGAGGAAAACCGGGGACTGCATAAACGGCCCATAGCCATTGAACAGAATTACATGTTAGAAAGCTTTGAAGCGCAGGGAGAGGACACTGACTAATCCCATGCAGCACAATGTTGAGGTCCTTGGGGACTCTATTATTGCTGAGGATCCCTTCACCCTCTTTTTGCATGTTGCCCACAGGATTACTATTTCATCAGTGACACAATGGGCCCCTCTATATTCATTATTCATTCCTTTCTTCTTTTTTCCAAATTATGACATGCTGGGTAATATGGCAGATATGTTTTGTTTGGGGGTGGGGAGGTGGGTTTGTTTTATAGACATATACTACCTTATAGCGTATTGTTATCTGCACTATCATGTTCCATAATTGTGGAAGTGAAATATCTACCTGTTGCTATACCGAATGAGTTGCATATATGTCAACTGCACTTCTGATGTACATTCTACCCGTTGCTCTCTAGTAGGATCTATATGACATCATTATACATGTCTTGTTCATGTTTGTTTTGTTTTATTTTGAAACCCCAATAAAATAAGTAAAAAGAAAATATTCAGACTCTAAAAAAGAAAAGGCAATGGAAAGCAAATTGAGGGAGAGCATACATGTTCTGATATTATGAGTTCCAAAGACTTGTTGGTATCTTATAGAAACTACATTCACCCAGGGTCACGAGGGATGTAGCTTTGTAAGATTGTGGGGCAGTGAGCTTCAGATTTGCCAACAATCACGCTGGCATATATTGTTAAAATACATTATACGACAAGAAAGGTGCATGAGAGGGGCTTAAGAGGCATTGGAAAGGGAGAGGAATGTGGATTGATAGGAGTACTAAAGTGAGAGAAACAATATTTTGTAAAATAACATTTTTAGGGCTTCCAATACAGAGATGAGAGAGTGTGTGTGTTTTTGTCATTATGTGCATGCAAAAATCCCATGTGATATCTGACAGACACCTCACCATACCTGACTGAAAGTACCTGTACCCAACTATTCATCAGAAAATACATTTATTATAGAGTGTAACACCCCACCCCCCGAAGCTACGTCTCTGAGGACCGCAACTGTAAACATTCCCTGATCACTTGCAATTATCTTATCATTTGCACGCTAATCTAAATCGTGGGAATCCATTCACTCCAAAGAGGGCTGATCCGATCCTACTGACCCTACAGCTGTAGAGCAGGAAATCATGCTGTTTGTGCATTTTATTCTACTCTTTAAAAGTACCAGAATTGATGTTATTGATCAAAAAAATTATTGACCTTTCCTGGCTACAAGGTTAACTTATCCAAGAGTGAGGTACTACCAATGCCAAAAGACTACACAGGCATCGCCTGGGACTATACATATTTATCTGGTTTACTAGGAATTTCAAGTAACTGGCAATAATAATGAACTGAGACCTCTTTAACATGGAGCAGGACTGCCTGAACCTTCCTTTTGAAAATCAACAACTTGGCACACCAAGATTTAATAATCTAAGTACCGTTTCTGCCCCCAATTGGATGACATTTTTAAAAACGATATTTAGGACAGTGTTTATGCCACATTACATTTCTGTAGATGATATTCTGACATAACCCAATATAACTACAATAGTAACTACAAAATGTTAATGCCCGCATTAATTTTTTGAATTGGTAGAAATGACATAAAATGTCAAAACTGCATGCAGCTATTAGTTCCAGAAGCCTCTGATTACCTTATATGTATATATACTATCAGGCCCACTAACTTTCTCAAATGGCATAGTAATAGACCCCAAAGTCACTACTAGACCAGTTTGGTTAATGATAAAAGAACTTGGATGTCAACCATGCTGTGTGCCATACTGAATGCATGACAGTCTATACACATGCAACTGAAAATATGATCCACTCTTAGGGACAAAAGGTGGAATAATGCTAAAGTTCTTTTAGGAAACAAACCTACTCACCGAGTACAAAGAGATCCTCCAGGATGAAGATGTGCTACATGATGGCCAAATCAAATCCTACCCCAACTTACAGTCCTGATTCTGTATCACTGTAATACCTAAATCATTACCTGAAAAAAGCTCTGGTCCCTTCCCATACATTATATAGAATTTTCAGTTTACATTTTACTGAAAATCTTGGACCAACACAGAGGCAGCATATCCGGTTTGTATGATACATTGATTATTGTACTGTTTTTCAAACAACCCTTCCAGAGACCTGTCGGTTTTCAGTATTGGAAAATATTGATGATGGGGATAGTCTACAATACTGCTTACACAAGACAGTGGTCTACAGGAAGCTAGATAAGCATTTTCAAAGTTCTACACAATTGGCACTGAATACCTTCTCGACTGTGAATGGCAGGTCTCAGCTCACATGTCACTTTTGGGAGGTGCTACTGGTGGACTGCAGTGACGTACTTTAGAATCCAATCCAATGTTAGATGAGTTTTGGATAGGAATATGGGATGTCATGACAAACATTAGCAGATATACCTCACTTGACCTCCTACACAACATTTAGGGGCTGATTACGACTTTGGCGGTCTTTTGGGAAAGACTGCAGCGGTGACAGCTGCCAAACAAATGCACTGTTGGAGGTAATCTGACCACCGTATTATGAATCACACTGTGAGGACCGCCATAACTGCCATTACACAGGAGGATGGAAAAGAGGCGGTCCCACCACCAGCACTGCCGGCCCGACAAGAATCCACCAACCTGATTACAAGCCACAAATCACCACAGCAGTTTTTCCATGGTGGAAAACTATTGGCAATGCGAACCGCGGCAGTCACAACTCACTACAGTCAGAACACCACACCATATTGGATAGTTTGAATACCCCACACCTGACACACATTCACACAGCCGACACACCCACTCACTGCACTATATAACACACCCTTACACAACCCACAATCTTTTGCAAACAGAACACTATTCAGATACTCCGAGAAGCCAAAAATATAGATTTAGCTCTTTTACACCATAGGCACATATACACAGCTCACTCAGCAGACACCCCACATCAGCACAATTATCACAATACACACATCACTAGCACACACAATCTGCAATGACAGTCTCCAACTCACATCGCAGCACCCACACCTCACCAATAATCTAATACTGCACTTACACTCACCACACCCCCAGACACCTTCTAGACAACCACTACCATGTCTCCACAAAAACACCCATGTTTCACTGATGACAGGTTGAGGGTCTTGGTGGATGCAATTGTCAGGGTAGAGCCACACCTGTTTGGAGCACAGGTCCATCAAACATCTATTGCCAGGAAAAGGGTGCTGTGGCAAAGAATAGTCGACAGGGTGGATTCTGTAGGCAGTCATCCACGCACAAGGAACAACCTAGGGGGGAAGATGCATTCCATGGCATCCAGGCACCAGATAGCCATGCAGAAGAATGGCGGTGGGCTCCCACCTCCTCCCCCACAGTTCACATCATCGGAGTAGAAGGCCCTGGGCATACTACATCCTGAGGGCCTGACAGGGAACGTGGGGGACTGGAGTCTGGTAACTACCCACAACATGCACGTCACACAAATGACTAGTACTGCATGCTACCTCACCACCCAAATCCTCTCTATTTAAATATGTTGGCCACTACACCTCTCACCTAATCACTTAAAGCCCCTCTCTGGCATGCCACATCTGCACTCAGCCCAAATGCCCTCACAGCTTTGGAAATGGCATGCTAACTATAGGTTGATTAGATCACTGATTCCCAGAATGCACTAACCCATCATTGTGAAAACCTGATTTGTGCACATTTCATCATCTGTTATGCATGTACAACTAAAGTACTAGCTACACCATCTAGAATGTTCTAGTAAGGGCCCGTGCATGGGATTCACAGCAATGCAATGGCACATTCACAACAGCAGCCAAATCAAAACACAATTACAGCTAAGTGACCATTGCTAATAGCCACAGATCAAATATCCCAAACCAGAAATAGACAGACCTGGGTTGGAAAGTAAGATGGCAGAGGCGATGCACATGCACAACCTCTAGTTACAGGACAATTTCCCCTGCATACTCACAAACTGTGTTCCCACTAGGATACCATGGTGCATTGTGCACCTTTAATGTGTGACATATGGCAAGCCTGACTGTTCACCAGGTAACAGTGCTGAACAGTCATGTCATACACCAGACATAATCAAATTGCATCTGAACAAAATTCTGTACCAAATTAGTGTGACAGCTCTCAACATGGAGTGATGGAAACAAGTCGCAGAGTTGTATGTACAACTAAGGTATGCTGTGTTGCATCTGTCAATGTCATTGCAGGGAATTATGTTAAGCCACTGCCTGCATCTCACAAAAAAGCAACCAGACATCATAATCTAAACTCTGTGTCTTACTCCCTCCACAAGTAATCTTGCCATTGCCACCATGGAGAGGATACCTGAGACTGTCAGTCTCACTCCGGATGGAGGCCCCAGTGAGGACAACACTCTTGGATGGCTGGACACTGACGAACAACCTGGCCCATCTGGGCCACCTGGTCAGTCAATGACTGTGAGCCTAACCCTGCCCTCTCAACACTGTAGCATCCACATCACAGGCAACAATTTGCCCCCAAGTCTGTGCCCAAGGACTGTTCAATCTATTTTGTGCCCCACAGTACAGGGAACTGAGGCCCATATTTATACTTTTTTAGCGCCGTGTTTGCGCCGCTTTTTGACGCAAAAATGGTGCAAACTTGCAAAATACAATTGTATTTTGCATGTTTGCGCCGTTTCTGTGTCACAAAATGACGCAAATGCGGCGCAATAAATTTATAAATATGGGCCTGAGTCTGACCTTGACACTTCTGACTATGATGGACCTCCAAACACTGTGCCAGGGGCACAGGCACGTGGAGGTAGGGTGTGTGGGAGGGATGCTGTGGGCCACAGGATGGGGCCTCAAAGAGACACAAGTGACCAGGAAACCCTTTCCCAAGTCTTGCGTGCTTACCAAAGTTCCTAAGACAGGATGGGCCAAATCATCACCATGTTGGGGGAAAATTGAAAGCTGCAGAGGGGACACCACCAGGAAGTCATTCAGCAGTGGCAGGCACAACATGGCTGCATGGCTACCAGTGCAGGGGTGCTAAGGGACATCATTACCACCCTGATTAGTTTCTCCACACAATATCAGGCCCCTTCCACTAGCAATGATCTGCCCCTGCTACATCTGCGGCAGCCAGTGGAATCGAGGCCCTTCAGTAGCTGAATAACCCCCGGCAAATGTGGACGTCCACCCAGATATCCATCTGGAGCAGATGACAAGTCCAAACCTACTGCCAAGAAGTGAACCTCTCCTGATTTGTCACCCTTGTGTGCCACACAAACACCTTGTTGACTGTTCTTAAACCTAACTTCATTTTATCATGGTACAGGGACACTGGACTTGTGTAACCAACTGGTGGAGCAGCTGCCCTGATGGATACATCAACCATGACTTCACTCATCACTTTTATTTTCATTTGGCACTGTAACTGTAACTGATAGTATTTTGATATGCACAATAAATTTCAATTAAACACAGCTACTGTGTATGTGTCCTTTATGATACATGTACAATAGTCATGCTTGCCAAATGTGGTCTGGCCATGCCCCCCTGTATCGAACAGCCAGTGTATTGGTCAACAGACAGAGGCTCCCTGAGCAGGAGACACATTACAACAGAAATGTCACAGTACAGATGTCCGAGAGGCTGAAATCCAGGTCAACACAACTGTATAGTCAGTATTTCAATATACAAATAAAACATGACAGAGAGAACCATCAGGATGTAAGCCATGGTGTGATACAATGCACATACACAGGTTATATAAGACAGGCCCATTGTAATGTACCTACAAAGCAGAGGCACACAGATAGGTCCTCTATATCACCAGGTAGTGACTCTTCACATGCCCATACCATAGCTACAATATCACATTTCCCATTAAACACACAAAGAACATGATAGAGGAACCCAGTACATAAAACATACACTAATATAGGCCCCGTACCTGTAGGATTGTCACTCACCTATGTCAGTATACAGTTACATGCACCTTGCACAGCAAAGTTAGAACACAAACATAGATAGGTCCCATGGCCATCACAAAGTACTCCACCTATTGTGAAGCTAGAGGCCATGATTACACCTTCATACATGTGGCACTAACAGCACCTGCCACAATATACACTATTTTACATCCTCCTCAATCTCACAGGTAGAAGAAAAGGACTAAGCATTTACCACCCCACTTGTATGAAGGATAAACTCTCAAGGTACTACCCCACTGGAAGTCATCTAATTTTACCAGGTATCTGTCAGGTACACCTCTCTCATGTCTGTCAGCAATAACAATTGGCTACTGACACTGAATACCTCAAGCCTAGGTTGCAGAGCCAAACAGGATATAGCTAAATCAGTGAGAGGAACGAAAAGAGGATAGGAGATTGCACGACACATAGCTCAAATCTGAGAAGTCTTTACTAGGGATGTATGTTAGCGTCTTCTGTTACAATACATGAAAAAGCTGACCATTCTGACTTGTACACATTACAATTTATCAGTCCGCATCCACAACTCACACATAGGCATTGGAGCTCATTACACCCCCACTAATTGAGCAAGAAAAGAGGTGTAATGACAGCCACCTACTACAAGCTGTGCACATTCATCACAACAAAAGGTCCATTTCACCTACCTGTATGTCAGCTGAAGTACTGATGGATGACATCCGCCCTAGAGTCACCTGCTTCTTCTTCCTCTGGCTCTTCATCAATTGCCATATCATCATTTCCAGCCATTCGTCCAACTGCCTTCCCCTCATCTGCTATCAATGGTATCTGGTTTCTTAGGGCTAGATTGTGGAGCATGCAGCAGGCAACGATTATTTGGCATACCTTGTGGGGCGAGTACAGGAGGGCTCCTTCAGATAGATCCAGGCACCTACATCTTAACTTCAGGAGCCCAAATGTACCCTCTATTACACACCTTGTCCTTCTGTGGGCCTCATTGTAACAGAGTTCCCCTGGCATGGTTGAGTACCTCACTGGTGTCAACAGCCATGGACGGTTTGGATAAGCTGAGTCACCTCTGAACACAATGGTCAAACAACTCAAAAACTGTATGTGTGATAGGCTATATTGTGATGACAGGAGACATAACTAATTTACACACACTACAATGGAAACTTATCAACCAGCCAGGGCCTCTCTGTATGGAGTCGCGCCATTAGCTGTGGGACATTGATGTTCCACATGATGTATGAATCATACACAGATCCTGGATACTTGGTTGTGACTTGTGAGATGTACTGGTCTGCCAGACACACCACCTGAACGCTGATTGAGTAGTAGTTCTTCCTGTTCCTATCCATTCATTTGCACTGGGAAGGACCAAGGCTACATGGGTGTCATCAATGGCTCCTACCCCATGAAGAATGTGTCCCATCTCATAAAAGTCTGCCTCCACATTGGCCAAATCCGCTCAGTGGGGAAACCTGACATAGCTGTCCAGGTGTCTCAACAATGCACACTGTACATCCTTTAAAACCAGATTGAACATGGGCTGAGACATTTCTGCTGTTAAAGCCACTGTATTCTGAAAGGAGCCTGTGACCAGGAAGTGTAGCACTGACAAGACCTGAACAAAGGGAGGCATGCCATAGGGATTGCAAATGGCAGGCATCAGATCTGCCTCCAACTGAGTACATGAATCCATGATGATTTGATGATTAAGATGCTATGTCTGGATGACATGCCTTTCCTCCTTGGTGTCCAGGTCTACTAGTGGACGGTACACGGGTGGTTGTCTCACTCTTCTCATGGCAGGATAACTGTTGAGAGAAGTGAAAATACTATGATTAATGCAGTATGCACACATCATTGACACCTTTTTATTACCTCACACCTAACATTTGTATAGGATGCCTAATACATCTAAAATGCAGAGTACAGTCCGTAGATATGCACCGATTTAACCCTCCTTGGAGCACATAGGCAACTATGTCAATGGGATTGGACATATAATACTATTGTTAGAGCATATGCGTGTAAGACATAGCTGTCCTGCACTAATCACACATATGTTTTGGTAAAGATCAATGTCTTTCTGTGGACTAAGCGCCTCTGAGTAGCTGTATATAGTTATCACCATATTTGCTCACAACACAGCATTTACTTCACAATTGTACATTATGGGCCAGATGTAGCAAGGCATTAGCGCCTCGCAAACGGCGAAAAACGCCGTTTGCGAGGCGCTAATGCCCGCACGCGATGCAGAAACACATTTTGCGAGTCGGAACCGACTCGCAAAATGTGTTTCCGACTCGCAAATAGGAAGGGGTGTTCCCTTCCTATTTGCGACTCGTACCGCGATGTAAGTTGATTTGCGACCGCAAAAGCGGTCGCAAATCAACTCGCAGTTACCATCCACTTGAAGTGGATGGTAACTCATTCGCAAACGGGAAGGTTTGTTTCCCCTTTGTGAATGATCACAAAATTATTTTTTCAGAGCAGGCAGTGGTCCTATGGACCACTGCCTACTCTGAAAAAAAAACGAAACAAAAGGTTTCGGTATTTTTTTCTATTTGCAGCTCGTTTTCCTTTAAGGAAAACGGGCTGCAGATAGAAAAAAAAAAATGCTTTATTTAAAAGCAGTCACGGACATGGTGGTCTGCTGTCTCCAGCAGGCCACCATCCCCGTGAGTGCCTAGACTCGCTATGGGGTCGCAAACTGCGACCCACCTCATTAATATTAATGAGGTGGGTCTTTGCGACCCCATAGCGAGTCGCAGAAGGTGTCTGAGACACCTTTCTGCATAGCAAATTGCGAGTTGCAAATTGCGAGTCCTTCCGACTCGCAATTTGCAACTCGCAATTTGCTTTCTACCTACATCTGGCCCTATGTTACAAAAACATGATGGAACTTCATACAAGTACGACAGCACTTCAGGGGATTAAGTGAATGATGCAGATTAGAATACACTTCCAACTATGAAATGTGCCCAAAATGGCAGGCACCTAACCTACTGGACTGGACAGGTGGAAGTGGCCTAAGTATGCTGGTGGAAGTCATCATCGCAGTAGGTGGTGGCAACCATCGTGTAACTTGCCACAGGAAAACACTGGTGTCTGTGGCAGACTTGGCCCAATGGGGATCTATGCTGACGGTCATGTACGTGGCGGCCGTGATCGCCATCTTCTGCACTAGTGCTAACTTGACTTCTGACACAGTTGCCAGCAAGACCTCTATGACGTGTGCTTCTGTGTACTGCCTGTGGGAGCCATCTACCCTGGAAGAGCATGAGAGGCTAGTGGAGGAGGCCCTACCATTGTATGGACAGCTATATGGGACTCTAGAGGAGCAGGTGAGGCCAATGTCCTAGTTATGTGTGATAGGTGTTCCCTGTGACGTTGCATTGGGTGGTATGTGTGCCTACTTGTTGTGACTGACATACTGACCACGCCTATTGGTATGGCGCAAAACAAGCAGATCAACGCCCATCAGAAGAAGGGGATTTGGCATGCCATTGCCAAGCAAGTACGGACCCTGGGGGCCCACAGCCAGCGGAGCACCCATTGCAGAAAGCGGTGGGACAACCAGAGACGCTGGGCCCAGAAGGCCGCTGAGCCCAGCTGGGGATGTCCTCCCAACGAGGTGGGGGTGCCCGCCTGAACCTGCCCCCCTAATTGCCTGCATTTTGGCAGTGGCCTACCGAGAGGTGGATGGGTGTTTGAGGGCAGTCAGTCCGTACTTACCCCCTTGTGGTTGCTGTGCTACCCTGAGATGGATGGTCATTTGAGGGCAGAACAGCAGCCACAAGGGGGTAAGTACTGACTGACTCCATGTACTTTACTGTGGAAGTTAGGTGTTTCCTGTCACACTTTAACAGCTGTGACACTGCAGTAGGTGCTACATGTATGTTGACTATTAGGAATACATAGTACTTAAGTTGTATGACTAAAAGATGGAGATCTGGCTTAGGGTTGTGCATGTCGATGTTTACATCACCTGTGTGAAGAATTATCTGTGACTGCATGTTGAGATGCACAGTTGAAAGTGCCACATGTGTAACTCTACCCAGCCATATGTATGTATGTAAGCTGCTGTATTATCCTACCCATATAGTATTTCCTGGTCCATTAATATATTTATATGAATATGTTGCTCTAAGGTGTCAGACCACTCCCATCTGTTAAGGTAAGCTGTATGTGCTGCAAAGTTCCTGACAAATTTGGTACAGGGCCTAGTTAGCCTGTGTCCTGGTAGAGGTTTGACTCCATGTGAGGCTGGCATCTCATTCAGTCAATAGGACTGGCCAGTATTGGACTGTGCATATGGGTTTGTGGAGGTGTCCCCATTGTCCCTTCATAATCATACTATGGGGTATATAAAGGTAGTAACAGAAGGATATCAAACTATGGGCGTCTGATTATGCCTATTTGCCCTTAGCAAGCATTTCCATGCCATTGAAATGTGGTCAATTCACTTTTCTCCCAATGCCTTTGTTGTGGAGGAGGCAAGTGGGTAGGCCGTCCTACCCTTTGGCAATGTGCAATATCCATGCTAAATGTGCCAATGCCCTACCACTAAGAGTGCAACATATAGTATTAGTTGCCTATGTCATGTCACAATGGTTACTTGGGGCAGGTCTTGTAGAGTGGGACAATAATTGCTACCCTTAGCCTAGCTGGTGTGGGCAGTTTGGACTGGAATTGGCTTTGGCTCACCTCATATTTCAAGATGTCATGGTTTAGCTGTACTACTATTTCTCATACAGGTGTTGTAGTGGGATATGGTGTCAGTGCAACGGCAGTCATGTAGATCCATGTGTACATGTCTTTTCAGTAGGATATGTGTGTTGTCTGGACTTAGCTACTGGAATTCACGCCAGGAATGGTGTTAGTGATGTTGGTGTACTCATGGTGTAATTGCTTGGCTCTGTATCTGCATGTCAGGTGGAATGTAATGTGCCCTATTGGGAATTAGTAGGATGTCCTTTGTTTAGTTGTTGTAACTATGCTCTATGTGATTGTCAGTGGATGTGTCATATGTGCTAGGTAGGCCACTGTAGCTGTAAATATATTTCTGGTGTAATATGGAATATCTGTGAATAGTGACTGTAGCTATTCCGCTAAAATTTGTTACATATAGTCACATAGCTGTTCTCCAGACATGGAATGTAAAAATGTGACGGCAACTGTATAGGACTGCCACATGTTGTGTCTTTGTCAGAGATTGTTGCCATTGTGTCATATATATACAGAGGGAACAGCTAGGCATGTGATTGGAATGGCAGGTGGTGTGTCATTTGTGAAGAGACTTGTCTTTACTTGCATGGAACATGACTTATGGTCATGGACTGGTCAAGTGTAGATTCGGAATATGCACGATATGGTGTTATCATTCAACTGCATTTCCTGAAGCTGATAAGATAATGGAGAATTATGACCTGGATTAGGAAGATATATCAGCTTTAGCCAGTGCCTGACGAGCATGCTGTCATAGATTTACAGGTGATTTGATAGGATGCTCTGGCTGTGCTACCTTACATGGATTGTGATGTCAGGGAGGCAAATCTCAAATGGGGTAGATAGAAGTAACATGTTTTGACATGATGTAGGATCTGTGGGTTTCAACATGGGATTACCTTGCCAGGAGATGAATAACTGCAGTTCTGCATTTTGCAATGTGTATATGTGAAGAATGTGATGACCCTCTCTTCCTCTCTATCTCTCCCTCCTGACTAGGGATGCTGCCGGCTATGGGACCCAGAGTGCTGATACCACTGACAGCGAGGGACCCAGTGGCCAGAGGGTGAGGGGAGTGCCAAGGGGGAGACTGGATCCAGCACATTATCTTAGGAATCCTCCTCCAGTGGACACTCCCTGGTGGTGGCTGACCCATCTGGGACCACCTAAGCACCATCTTTCTCCACCACCCCCCTTTCTACCACTCCCCTCCCTGTAGCTCCCCACCCAGTTGTCAATGCCTGCTCAACCTGAAGGATGGGCGTCTCCTTTGCCGCAGGCACGTCTGCCCCTGCCAGCCAGCTCCTGAGGTCGATCTTTGTGGGTCAGTCGACCATCGAGAATGCCACCCAGAGACTAGCAACTCAGATACAACAGAGTAATGAGCTCTTGGAGGGCATTCATGGTGCACTGGCTGGCCTACAGAGATTCTTTTAGGTTCTGGCCTCCACACTGATGGCAGGTAGTCACCCTTTGTCTTCTGTTCCCCCCTCCACCTTCCTCTTCCCAATTCCAAACCCATGTTACACGACCCAGCCACAGCACACAAATAGACAGGCATGCATCCACCTCAACAACCAAGGGTAGCGCTGACAAACACAAGCACCACAAGACCCACCACAGGCATGCACACAAGCAACAGACACCTGCAGGCACATCAACAGTCACTACTTGCCCTGCCACCTCCACCACCCCCAGCATCACATACACAACACGAGACACACCTGCAGTCATCACACCAACATTCACCGATAAAGCCACACCACCTATCCTACACACAAATCAGCACAATAGCACATCTTCAGACATCCACCCCAGTCACTACATCTGCAGACACCGTAACCACAGACATGCCTACATGCAGCACATCCACCATGCCTGCAGTCACCAACCCAACAGACACTCACCCATCCACCACAGCATCTCCCAGTACCTCCACCCCCTCCTCTCAAGACACATTAACACCCACACTCACCCACCCAACAGACACCTAGCACCTACAAGCATACTTTGCACACACATGCACCCACGACATCCACCAAAACACCTCAGACAACCACTCCCTCTCCCTCCACACCCAAAGCTTTTTGCCATGATCGTACCCGTGTGTCAAACAAAGCTTTCCTCTCAGAGTTAACCCTTTTCCCTACTCCTCTCCCACCCCGTGTGACCCAAAACCACTCTGTGTCCCTCCCCAAGCCAGCCCTTCCACCTCCGCCACCACTCCTGCCCCCTCTGAAAGTATCCATGCTCCTATCCCCCCCAAGAAGTCTGCCCATCCCAAGGGTTCACAACCCTCCCCTAAGTCTCGACCTAAAGCCCCTCCGTAACCTATGCCCAAAGATCCCCCTCCCAACCCTGAGCCCAGACCCACCCCTTCTACCCCCCAACCCCTAAGGTGCCTGACGCCCCCTTGATGCCCCTACCTGTGGAGATTACATGGCAGCCAGGAGTCAAGGTAGGGCGAGATACAAGTGCCATATGTGCAACTTGCACTTGTAAGATTTGGACCGGCCTATGGCTCTCATTTTTGTATATTTTGATGTTATGATATCTTTTTTTACTATTTAAATATATATCTTGGCCAACCTCTTGTTGTCTTGTTACATCTTTGTCCTGCTATTATTTTTTTAGGGCAGTTTTGGTCTTGGCTGATTTTTCTTTGAGTAAATTTTGTGTGAGTGGTGGTTGTGCTACCAGTTGTGTCTGGGCAGCATGTGTGGTTGTGTGCAGTGCATCTGTCCCCCAGTGATGGATGTGTATTGTGTGATGGGCATGTGCATGTTGGAGACATGTGTTGGTATTGTGTGGTGTTTGTGTAGACATGTGTTACTTGCAGTGTTGCGTACCTTTGTGTGGTTGTACTGTGTGCATGAGTGTGTGTGGAGATTTGTATGTCAAATCCATTGTCATGACTGTTTAATTGTTTGTTTCGATGCATGATTGTGTGTGTTCGTTCTCTGGAGTTGGTACGTTGTGTTCTATGTAGAACTATGTGTTCTATGTATTCCAGCGCTTTGAGACCCTTCCGGGTGAGTGGCGTGCTCAACAAGTTGATCGATTGATTGACTGTATGATTTGTCAAGTGGTGGTGTGTATTGTGGGTGCTTGACAATACTTTGGTGGTGTTGTGGTGTAGTTGTGTCTTTTGGTAGTGTTTTGTGTTGATGTATGTGCCTGTGCCAATGCTGTTTATCTGGGTGTTGGTGTGTGTTTCAGCCGTGTGTGTGGTGGCTGTAGTGTGAGTACTATGCATGTGCGTGTATGTATGTGGCTGCGTGTGAGTGTGCATGTCGGTGTGAGGTTACATGTGTGTGTCACCCTCGCCGCCCATTCCCGATTGGTATGATGTGTATGCGTAGGTACTTTAACAAATTACAACATTGACAGCTAAGTGTATGTGCTTGCGGTCGCTGTTGTCATCGCTGGTTCCAAGTCATTGGGCGTGCAGGAGCAGCAGGAAGACGTGTAGTTCTGGTTCCATGGCAGCTCCAGACGGGTGTGGCTTCCTGAAGGTGAGTGTCTCCTTTTATGATTGGTTTCCGCCAGGGTTTCTGTGGTGGTGCGACTGTGGCAGAAACCTTGGCAGTGTGCAGCCTCATAACAGGTCAAACGGAAACATGTTCTCTCGTCGACCGTGGCGGCCTGACCGCAGTGGTTGTGTCAGCAGTGGTTTGGCTTTATTCTGTTGGGAATACCGCCATGGTCATAATATGGCGGTCTTCTCTGCCAGCCTGTTGGCGGTACGACCGCCAGTGGCAACATGGCGGTCCTGAGTCCGCCAAACTCGTAATGACCCCCTTAGTATTGAGAACATAATAAACCATTGGTAGAGGTTTACTACCATATATCTGGTGGCTGCAAATCTCCGCATATTAAGGCAGTGAAAATATTGTGCAAATAGGCAACTCATTATTTGAGATGATGAATTTGGTATGCTACTTAAAAGTGGTATACATTTTACAAAACCACCTACAGATTTTGATTGCACCTGGGATCCTCTCTCTGCTCGGTAGAAGATAAGATGAGTATTTCAATCTTCAGGTAGCATGAGCACCCAATTGATCCTGCTACTAGACCACAGTTGGTAGGATTGTTGTAACCTATCAACAATGTATTCTTACTATACTGTGTAGCTACAACCGTTCTCTACCAACCTTCTTTCCTACTTCTTACCCTCAACCAGCTCTGTCCCCCTACTCTGCCTTTCTTCCCACCCCTTCAGCAATAGAACATGCTTCTTCTTGAGTACCTCAGTCAGTGTAATTCCGCACTGAAATTGCAATGGCAAGCTTTCACCCACTGCCAATGCATGGATTTTGTTAAAACAAACCTCTAATTAGTTTACAAAATGTGAAGTATAAAAACCCATCATCTGAACAACAAGGTGGCCATTTTAGAAAAGGTCATGGGTATTACCTGAAGTGTGGTGAGTGACCCACTTACCTGTCACCAGGGTTCAGATGAGTGGATTCAGTCCAGTTAACTGAGTCCAGAGAAGGATGTAATGTGCTCCTGTCACTGTTGGAACAGAAGCTGAATGGTGAGCAAATACTCACTATAAGTCCCTTTAGTTAATTTAAGATTGTACAATACTGACATCAGGCACTAAAACCACCAGTTGCCCTACTAGCAAATCCAGAGGAAGGACTGTTTTGCCACAGTGCTTCAGCTTTAGAACATTTTTCCAATGGTCATTTGAGCCTGAATCATGCTATGTGTAAGATTCATGTAGCCCACTTATTCTGTTAACAACGGCTTCAGAGCTTTTCATCTCCTTTTTTAGTACTAGGGGACATATTTATACTCCGTCTGCACCGATTGTGCGTCAAAATTTTTGACGCACAATCAGCGCAAACGTTGCCCCGTATTTAAACTTTGCCGCCCGAGCCCGCGGATGACAAAATTCCGCCATGTGCGTCATTTTTTGGATGCGGCAACCCTTTCAGGCAAAAATGACGCACAGCCCGATTTGCGTAAAAAATTAACGCGTGGGTCAGGGCAGGCGTTAAAATGGGGCAAACACACCTGTATTTAATCAGAACACACAGAACAAACAGCAGAGCAGCAACAGGGAGCCATGGAGGTGATTCTAATCCAGCGTGCACGAAGACGCAGAGCCCAGCAGCAACAACAGCAGCTACAACAACACCAGCAGGGACACCAAAGGCAGCGCAGAAGGCAGGAGAGGATATTCTGCCCCAGAACCACCCTTCAGGGCCTCAGGGAACACAACATCATCCAGAGGTACCAGTTGAACTGGCAGGCCATTCAGCAGCTGCTGTGCAACATTGAACCGCAGTTGGTCCCCACTTTGGTGACACCCTGCGCCATCCCAACAGAAACAAAGCTGCTTGCCGTACTTCATATGCTGGCAAGTGGCTCTTTCCAAACAACTGGTGCCCTGGTTGGCGGAATATCACAACCATCATTCTCCGCCTTTTTGCCCAAAGTACTGGATGCCATCATTGGACTGACACCCTGCCACATCTGCTTCCCTAACACACTGCAGAAGCAGCAGGAAACAAAACAGGGGTTCTACCTCATAAGTGGCTTCCCACACGTCCTTGGTGCAATCGACTGCACACATGTACGCCTTGTGCCACCTGCTGCAACTAAACACCTCTACCGCAACAGGAAGCACACACATTCCATCAACGTGCAGGCCATAGTCGATCACCAGGGATTGATCACCAACATCGTGGCTAAATATCCTGGGAGTGTACATGACTCATACATCTTCCGTCACTGCACCATCAATGAACACTTCCAGGATGGACGGTATGGCAATGGACTACTTGTTGGTAAGTACAAAAACCTACTTGTATACACACTGCACAGCAACCCTCTAGGACACACAACACATACACCACAACAGCAACATGTGAACAGGAACATACTGAGGTCGGGACATCGCTAGCCATGTTTCTTAGCTCACCATTGAACCTGTCACACATCGGAAATTACTGTACAGCCTAATGTTAAGACGTCAAAGATCACAACGTGTGGAGTGGGTTGCCCAAATGTCACCTTGCAAAATGTAACTGTCCCAATGACTTTTACATTAATCCATTGCCTAAGCCTAAAGGTATGGGATGTCCAGGGTACATTGATATGAATGTGTTAACAACACTGTCAATTTTAACTGTGCATGGAACTATCATCTCACCCCCAGTGAAGACACACGGACACTTGTATCACAAGTCACAATGCTAGGGAGGGTACACTGTACGGCAAATCCCAAAACATACTGCTGACAAATGGTTAGCAGACAAACACACGTTCAGCCAAGGGAACAACACAATGCAGATGGTACATCCTACAAGCCTAGAATGCTACATTATTACACAAAACAGTCACAGACAACACAAGACAACTACTGCCATGAAAGGTCATTTTAATAGTGCCAGCTACATCAACATGATCCCAATCATTTTCTCTTGCAGCTGATCAGGGGTATGGCATCCAGCCATGGATTATGACACCATTTGGCAACCCGAGTACTGCTGCAGAGCGTGCCTACAACGACGCCCATAGGAGGACACGCAGCATTGTCGAGAGGACCTTCGGCATCCTCAAGTCAAGGTTCCAGTGCCTCGACATCACTGGTGGTAGCCTCCTATATTCCCCAGAGATGGTCTGTAGGATCATCCTAACGTGCAATATTGCACAATATTTGCATCAAAAGAAACATTCCCCTCCTGGAACCAGAGCCACACATGCCTGAAGAGGAGGAAGAGGAGGATGCTGGCCTGCAACATGAGGGGGAACTACAGAACACGGCCGCTGGTATACGCAGGCGGCAACAGATCGTCAACAATTTCTTCCGAATATGATCACCTTCACCACTTTAGTTAACAAATTTAAATAAACACCTATTCTAATCACCATATCATGGTCTGGCTATTCCTTTTTGCACACCTTCATCTCTACTTATCAGAATAAGAGTGTTGCCTCATGGAGCATTGCTGAGATACTGAGTAGGGCACAGAACATCCTAGAGCTAATGTGATGCCTAACATACAATGGTCACATGCACACACACTCTTAATGACATATATCATGTACATTTCTCCTTTGAAGGCCAATAGCAGAGGACCACAACTATTTCACACATACATGTTGAAATCAAGGTCCAACGCAGCATATGGCACACAACTAAGACACCATCACTCAATAAGGGGAAAACAAGCCTCATACATGAGGCAGTCAATGTGCTTTGGCATCAGTAACAGGAATGCCTGACCAGACCCTTGACAGCAGTCCAACTGCATCCAATATTTGCAAGGAATATCTGTGACCAGAGTCCCATAGAAGCAGAACAGAGATAGCCCAAGTGCCACACATATGAGCAGTATTGCAGACATGACATTCCATATACATGTCAGCCCATTTCCTAACTCCTGACACACCCATGCACCTGGTCACAACCCACCTGTCGGAAGAGATCCCTGGAATACTAAGATGTGTACCCTGATATTCCCTCCTCTACACACACAGACCAACATTAGCAAACCAGTGTGATACACCCTTTCCTATGGTATGCCATTGTCATAGAACATCTGACTGCAAGGACGTCAGGTCAATTTATACACTGTCTTCTAGTTTCAAAGCCCTGTTAGCACATGTAGATTGCTTCCCCTGTGAAAATGTCTGTTGGCCCTTAGAATGCAAGTCTCACCTACAGGACTGCTGAGAAATAGATGCAGCCCACACCTGTGATCACCTCCATGCACACCACCCATTTCAAAAAGCACTGCCCCTGCTGATGCCTGGAATAGCATGGGAGTTGCCATTATGTCAAATACACCGTTAAGCATTGATACTAATTAAGCCGTGTAACACAGCCACTGGGTTCATTTGTCACCTTCAAAAACACAGGACATACACAGTTTTACATGTCAACTGTCTAGTTTGTCCTCCAAACAGTCTTAGTCAGACCACTGATTATGTAACTTGTCAAGTAGCTGGATCCTGAATCACCTTGCATTCTGTCAGCCTGACTGGCAACTGTCTGTGCGTCACATTAAAGTATCCCTATGTCTACATATGTACCACACTTGCGTTAGCAAACCTCTCATTCATCAGGGGGTATTGGGCATGGGCTTCTTCAATGTATACACAAATACATTGTATAGCATCGTCTGCCTTTTAACTGTACCATTTGAGTTACATCCTCTTGGAAAAGCAAAATTCATGGCCTATCCCTTGTCTGGGTTGCATTTATACATGAATGACAAAGTGTGACTGTGTCCCAGGGCCGTAGGCAGGGATTGGGTACGGGGCTTTCAGCACAGCCAGCAACCTCTGATAATGTCCATGAAAAATACACAAATGTCAGGACCATGACAGTTCACACACAGAATCACAGTGCGCACAACATAGTGATGGGCATTGTGTGTGGTGAATAGCTGCGAGAATAATCAGCACAGAGGCTATGATGTTCCCAGGTGCAGTGGGAAGTGCAGAGGCCAACCTGTGTACAAATGTTTTAATGACACCTGCCGGAACATGACACCTGAGACATTATGTCACTCAGCACACCAAGGTTGCCCTGTTGACTGTCTCATCACACGTCTTTAGTGACAGGGTGGGACCATCCACATGTTGGTTCACATGTCCATATCCACTTTACTCACATTGATCAACCAAGGATACTCAGTAAATACAGGAATAGCTGCCACTGACTCATGATGAGTCCTGGACCGAACTGTGACAAATTACACCCCAAAAAATATACAGGATCATCATTGGACCACACACATGAACAAGACACCTATCTGCAATTGATCACTGGAAATAAGTGGACACGTGCTGTCTTGTATGCTGGTCCACCACAGCCACTTGATAGTTGGGGCTCACTTCTATGGCCTCAACTGTGGTGTCATCATACATTTGAGATTCACCCTTGTCTGTCTGTGCAAACAACATGCAAACAACATGGTACCCACTTCCTCAATGCATGTGTATGACTCACTGTGGGATTCACCAAGTAGTGCCTAGGAAGCTCTTACCAATACTGTAGGGCATAGGATGTAGAAAATGTGGACGATTGACATGAACAAGCGTCTGCCATCCATCTGGTGCATGCTATGTCACATGTGGTGTCTACGTGACCCTAAAACTTGGAAGTCCACTTTACGGGTTTGTTACATGTATGACTAACACATGCCCTCGCTCATTTCCAATATGACTTGCATCTAAGGATTGGACACATGGACGTCACATTCATACAAGCATATGTACAAATATGCTTCATATGATACACACACACTTGGTCAACAAATACATTAGTTGCCAAAGCACACAATTTGAGCCAAAGGCATTTAGGTATTGTACATATGTGTGTCACTTTGCTATCCTCTCCTTATGCCAAACATGCACAATTTCTGCAACACATATATGTAGGCCACACTTATGACCAACTATTGTGTCAGCCAACCTTAAAAATACTGTGAAGTGAGTAGCCAATCATGGTCCACTGCAGTATGATGTCACACATGTGAACATACACCATCAACACCATACTGTCTTCAATCAGTTTATCTCTGATGTGTGCCAAATGTAATATAACAAAAAAACTAGTAAAATTGCCCAAAACCAGTTTATGCACTGCAAATTTGACGTCCCTAGCGTTATGCGTCATTTTTTGACTATCAAAACTGTATTTGTGTCATTTATTTTGACGCACAGGAGTGAAATTTAGCCCGCATCCAGATATTTGTACAGGCCATGTACTATTATGTGGATGCGGGCTAATTTTCACTTCTGTGCGTCCAAAAAAAATGACCCAAATACAGTTTTGGTAAACAAAAAATGACGCATAACGCAAAAAAGGCGGGACTTTTCATACAGGAAGTGATGTAATAGGATATCCTGTTTACAGGTCATGTACAGTGGTTGTATTCACTTTGCAGTCTATGATCCTTCTAGACTGTGTGGCTGTGTAGAGAGTGTTGTCCTGAGATTTTGTGCTGTTTTCGTCCTGTGTGCTATCTGTATTGTCAATTTGTGAAATAAATATTGTTGCTGTTTACTGTACTACTGTGTTTTGTCTACATTTGTCCATTTATGTTGTGTTTTTGTTGTTTATGGGAGTCTGTTGTGGGTAGTGTTAGTTTGGGGATAGTTGGGCTCTTTTAGTGGTTAGGTTTACTTTTCATCTGTCTTTGTACCTCTACTTTCCCCCTTTTCCCCTTTCTATTTCTTTTACCCCTATTCCCTTTCACTCCCAAGTATGTCTGGTAGGCCACGTCTTGGCAGGATGGGGGAAGAGGAGTTGGGGGGGTTCATCTGGCTTGTGACGCATTTCTTGCCGCTCATAATCCAGGCAGGGTGATACAGGGGTATCCAACAGAGGCGCGCATAATCTGGTGGGGAAAGGTGCTGCATCACCTGCAGCGTGTGTATGCCAGCCAGAGGAGTGACCACCAGCTGAAGCACCGGTGGGCTGACCTCATCACCAGGGAGCAGGATCTCTTGGACCACCTGGGAATCATGATTGGTGGCACTGTTGGTGAGTACAAATCATGTTAATGTGCACAATTAAATGCTCTGTAGTGACATAAGGGGATTAGTACAATGTCTGCCAGCGAAATTGCTGACTGTGTGTAATGCTGGGGAAATTTAAAGGGTTCATTGATGCACTATGCCAAGGATCACAATTGCTAGCTGTCAGGTAGCACGTGCTCAGCAAACTTACAGGTTACTTTTCCATGAAGGAAATTAGAGGGCCTTTTTGTCAGAAAAGCTAACAAAATAGTAGCCAATCATGTCTATATAGGGTACTATTGACAGAGAAGTACAGATGTACCAACATTTAGGCCAACTTTGTTGACGCAATTGCTAGACTGACTTTAGAATCACTACATGATGCAGAAAATGGGTGCTGCCTTCACGTCAACTGATAATAGCAAAGTGGCTCAGACATATGTCTCATGTGAGTCTGGTGGGTGTGGAAGGAAAGCGTTCACGGAAGTACTATGAATGTGTGGGATTATTGTGTTCCTTGATCTTTTTGGATACATGTCAGTTCTGGATTTGAAAACATCGTGAAAAGGTGTAAGGTGCCCTCAGCTAACATCTTAGAATGCTTGTTGGAGTTAGTTGTGCCACAATCCAAATATGGATGGCAGTCCAAATGTATGCACATGGCTTCACATCTCCATGGTTGGTGCAAATCATCATAGCTGGGCCACATCAATTGAATAAACTGTAACAACAGGATGGCTTACAAAAGTCCCTGCCCCTCCCTCTGTACATTGGACCTATGTGCAATAAATGTGTCATGGCCACAAGGCATGTTTGACTGGTAATGCAGTCCTCAAGTAACCAGGCTTTGGATGTCTCTCTTGGATGCACATGATGAGACGATTACACTCCATATTTTTTTCTACTCACCAATTACGGGGCATGTTTGCAACCACATGATAGTTAGTGCCAATGTATGTGGGCAGATATGTGTGTAACTGTCACAGGAGACCCATGCTATGTACAAGTTGGCCGTGATATATCAGATGCAGTACCATCATGACTGAATGGCTGCCATTTCCTTATTCAGCCTACACATTGTATATGGTTATGAAATTGTTGTGCTGTGCACAGATTTTGAGCACATTTCTTCCTTCCATACCTTACAGGTGGACCGGCACCCTACACTGTGGGAGAGGTGGCGACATTTGAGGACCACGACCACTCCAGTAAATGTTGATATGTCTGTTATGTGTTATGTTTGCTGGTTATGGACTCGTGTGAGTTGGACGCATAGCAAGGTGTGATGCGTTGGGCAAGCTTTTCTCTTGTTCCATGATTGGGAATTCAGTTTCTCACATGTTTTGAGTTGGCCAATGCGTATCCAATGGTATCATGTAGGGATTGTAGGCCATTCCTGTAGGCCCCACTGTGAGTACAGAGGTTAGTCATGTGTATGACACTTGTATCACCAAGAGTCGTACTGGAAGTCAGCCCCGATTTAGTCAGCCTGTCAGACCCACATTCTCTAAGATTGGTACAGCAAATTGCTTTCCAATAGACATCTGCTTCCCTATTTACCTACGTAATTTTGAAACAGTAGGTAGAACCTCCGAGCAGCATGTACTTCCACATGTAGTGCTACAAGTATGTGGAACTTGAGTGCAATGGCCTAGGTGTGCATGCAATTCATGATCATGGGTATTCTAGCAACTCTGTGTCTGATGTAAGTCAGGCCTCACTGGAAGTATATGTTGTGTACCAAGTTCTTCATTTTCCTGACAAGTGAGTGAGTCTCTAGGGCAGTGGTTCCCAACCTGTGGGCCGGGGACCCCTGGGGGTCTGCGAAGCCTCCTCAGGGGATCCGCGACTGCTTAGAAAATTTAATATTATTAGGTTCCAACTATCAGTAATGACTCAGTGGGGGTCCCCGGATTCCAATAATGATTCAGTGGGGGGTCCCCGGGCTCCAGTATTGATAAAATGGGGGTCCACAGAAGTCAAAAGGTTGGGAACCACTGCTCTAGGGTTTGCTGACTCCTAATTGTAGATAGACCTTACCTGTGGTGTGTCTGTAAAGACAAACATGTGTGAAGTTTTCTATACACTCCTCAGTGTACATGTTGTTGGCAAATTATAGTTGTTTATCCACCCCCCCCCCCAAACACGGGCATGGGTTTGTGAATGGGGTACCTAGTACTGATGCTACCAGTATGTTACACATACATGTGAATAAGTGACGGTTTGGTTGCAAACTAGTATACACACTCAGGTTTGGCACTTGGTACTATACTGGCAAGTCCAGTTACAACTTGCAGACCATGTGGCTTTAGTTTTGCTTTCCGTACACTGACATTTGTAGCACAGGTCTTGGCGGAGGATATGCAGCGTGATTCTTAGCTGATAACTGGCAGAACTCAGATTGCAAGTCAAAGCCAGTTGTTACCCATCTTGTAGTTAGTGTTAGTGGGTGGGGGGTGGGCGGTCCTGCTTGTTTCTATTTTTACTTATTACATGTGTGGGTGGGTGTCTGGGGGGCTATGTTGGGGTTCTTGTGTGTTTAAAAAAAAAACATCCAAAAAAACTAAAAACAATTACCAAAAAATTACAAAAATATATATATTTGTATAGGATAGTATAGTATGTGTTTAGGTTAGTATGTGTTGTCCTCCATGTGTCCCGTCTCATAAGGGGGAGTGGGGGGTAGATGTTTAGAACGTTTTGTTACATGTGATAAGTAAGTGTAGCTTAGGTTAGTTAGGGAAAGTTGTGGGCAATGAGTAGTCAGGGTAGATTAGGGTAGGTAAGATTTTTCCCTCAGTTTCCTCATCTGTGATTAGCATTTAATAAATATTTGGTTAACCCTTAATTGTATGTGTTGAATGGTACTTGATCATGGGTTTGGATTCAGTGTACATCAATTTTGTACTATAACATCTGTGTCCTATGCTACAAACAAATCCCAACTGAGCTTTACGATTGGCAGCTAGCCCAGAGCTACCTTGCAAAGTGACGACCCTTCGTTGCAACCACCAATCACAGTTAATATGGATCCCAATGTGTTTCTGTTGATAAGTGTGTTTTGAAAGTCACAAACAGTGCTTCCAGAGTTGATTTTGGGGAAACAGTTTTAGGTCTGACTGCAGTGTGATGATCATGCACACCCTTATAAGATGAGATCTCATTAACAATCTTGTATTCTTGTCTTCATGACCCTCATACATCATTTGTGACACAATTCGGCATGATTACCTATTTATATGTTAACTCAGACACCTTCATTTATGCAGTGTTTTTAGTGTTAACTTAGATTAGTGTGGCATGTTTATTGTGTTATTTTTGCATGTTGACAACATTTTGCGACCACTATTTGATGACTTAGTTATCCCCTGAGGAAGCATTCTTCTGTCCAACACAGCATGGTGGTGTATGGTTTCTCACTTCATCAGATTTGTCCCTCAGGATGGGCAGAGTATGATGCAATCATGGGCACTGTGCAGAATTCTCTGACTACATATTATCAGGACGGTTGTATTGACAATCTACGTAATTTGACAGTGGGCACATTTCAGTTATCTACTGCACAGTTGATATGCCACATTACCCAGAGACAGATTTGTTGTGTAAGTGCTATTTATTGAAACGTGCTGTAGTGCTATCTGTACATTGTCCATGATTGTGAGTCCATTATAGTGACATCTTACATTGTGATCCAACACTAGGGGTTACGGAAATGCTTTTGACATGCTGGGGTTGATGTTTCAGACAGTGCAGGGGGACAGGATTTGGCAATGAGTAGGAGAGAGACAATCACTGGGCGGGGTGACAAGATATACAGTGGTTTGGAGAACAGTCCTTGAGTAAAGTTGTAGCAAGACTGGCAAGTTACAAAGCGCAGGACATTGGTAAATGTGGGCCATGTGGCAGGGACTAGTGCTTCCGGGTCATTTTCCTTGTGAATGTGATCTGTTCCATGTCTTCTTCCTCTGATGTGTGTGTTGCCTCCTCTGTCCTTGTTGTTGTTGCTTGTGAAGGGGCAACACACACCTCAGTGTTAGAAGACGTGGAGTCAGACATCCCGGTCGCTGATCCCTGTGAAGGTCTTATAGGAAGTACTGCAGAAAGGAGGGTCTGTTGGTTCTTGAGAATAGCAGCCACATCACGATGGTAGGCAGCCAGGTCGGCCCTGAGGG
This sequence comes from Pleurodeles waltl, assembly GCF_031143425.1. Taxonomy (NCBI): domain Eukaryota; kingdom Metazoa; phylum Chordata; class Amphibia; order Caudata; family Salamandridae; genus Pleurodeles; species Pleurodeles waltl. The sequence continues at coordinate 1,559,258,759 of NC_090444.1, read as the reverse complement.
AGTCATGATTGCATTCGTGCATGCAGTGGAAGGTTTGGGGTGCGAGGTGTTATGGCAACTCCCTTACTGCAGTGGTGAATTCCTTGACAGTTTCTTGTAGTCCTTGCAGGATGGATGTTAGGGCTTGCTTAGCTGCTGCCTGATCTGCAGATGACATCATTCCCGAACGCATCCCCTCAAGGCTGGCTGCCATAGTTTGCATCCCCACCCGCACCTCCTTGGTCAGCTCCCGCTGTACTCCAACTACAGTTCTCTCAAAGCTGGTGCCAGTGTCGTCTGAGTCCTCAGCTGCATTGGAGCTGGCAGGTCTTACAATTGGGGTGGTGGGTGGATCCTCTGCGAGGGCTGCTTGTTCTGTGCTCCTCCTTGTGACTGGAGGTGGGGTCTGGAGGGTGTCAAGGACCTTTTGGATAGTCTCCTGGGGAATGTTTATCGGCTCGTCATCCATGTCATCAGGGAAATCTGGGACCGGTGTATCGGCAGGAGATCCATCTTCCTCTGCAATGAAACAGGGTACAATTATTGTGTCTGTGTTGTGGCAATTTTGATGTGACGTGCCTGCCTTTTGATGAATTCACTTTGTAATCTTGTTTTGTGTTAACTTCTCCAGTCCTTCAGATGGGCATTCTTCCAGGCCTGTGGCCCACCTGTGTGTCACATGTATGTTATTGAGTTATCAGACTTGTCAGCCTCATTGCCTCTAGGTGTTGGTTTATGCCAAATAGAGAATTGCCACCTTCTTTTCCTACTCAAGTCTCCGTCTACATCCATTCTCATGGTGAGACCTTTCACTGGCTCTGGGTGTACTGATGGCCCTGGCAGCACACTTAACAATCTGGACCTGCCCCAATCTCTGTTCTTTCACATCCACTTAAATGTAATTGACATGTGGCATATCCTATGCATGGCAATGTTATGATCTGATATGGATGTTGACATTGGTAATATGTACTGCTTATGTTGGGGAATGTGTGTTACATTGGATTGCCCTGATAATCGTATCAGTGTCCTATTTCCTCCTCTGACTGTGCAGGTGTATTTCAGTGACCAGTTATATGTGTGTCCCCCTCAATGCTGTTGTCTGAGCAGTATAACATTTGGGATGTTGCATTGTTACCCAGGCACAAGATGGACCCAGACATATGCAGTATGGGTGTGTCCTTAGTGATGTGTAGCTCCTATTGTTGTTTACATTGGCTGATGTTTGCGACAACTATGGGCATTGACATTTGAGAGTACTGGGGCCTTTGTCTTGTTTCTGGGGATTGTTGAAGTTGTCATCCTCACCCCCTAATTTAGGTGTGTATGATCCATGGGGAGGTTACTGCCATTGGCTGCTTGAGCTGCACACAGACTGGAGGTGGTAGTGGCAACTGTTGTCGCAGTTACATTCCAGTTGTCGGCATGGCTAGAGGTTGTTAATAGGGCCCTAGTTAATGTAGGGGGTATGGTGGCTGACGTGTGCCGGGATGTCAGTTTGACGTTGTGGCCTTCCCTCCTGGCGTGGCTTTCCCTTTGCTCCATCTTTGGCATGACAGCATGCCCCCAGGGACTGTTGTTGGTGTTGTGTAATGGTGTGCCCCAGGTCTTCTCAGAAAAGCCATGCCCCATGCAGTGCCCCTTTACCCATGCCACTCCATGTATTAGATGACTTCCATGCATTTAGTGGTCGGTATCCTCCCCCCCGCTCACAGTTGACATTAGTGCATTTTAGTTTCCCATGCGACTTACCCTGCATGTGCGTTGTCTCCTGGTAGTCTGCGCTGTCCTGTCCTTGAATCCCTGTGACAATCTCCTCAGGGATGACGGCTGCGACCATCTCCACCATGTGGTCCAGGGCCTCCTGGTGTGCTGGACTGCCCTCTCCAGTCTGCAGTGCTGCCTTCCTGTTCCTGGCCATCTTTTCCTTGGTCCTGCGCTTGCAGTCATGCCAGCGTTTCTTGCACTCGATGACTGTTCTGCGTACTTCAGCCACACTGTTAATCTTGTCGACAATTTGTTGCCATATAGCCTCTCTCCTACTGATTGGCAACTTTGAGGTGACGAACAGTTGGTGCTGGTGTTCTGTCACCTCTTTCACCAGTATTTCCTGCTCCTCTGCACTAAAGTGACACTTTCTTTTTGTCTTAAAAGTGTCCTGGTTCTTGTGTGGGTCCTCCTGGCTGGTTCCTGGTCTGCTGTCATCTTCCTGGGGTCTGTAGTGGCATCTGGGATCTATTTTGGCTCTCCTCTGGTGTAAAGGCGGTGTTCGTGTTTTTTTTTGACGATATTGCATCAAAAAACAGCGCATATCCGGTTTGTGGGGTTGTAAATCGACCCACAGTCATCAAAAATAATGACTCCCACCTGTGGTTTGCACCGACGTGCGTCAAAGTATAAGTATGACGCCCGCACGGCGCACCAAAATGGCGTTAGCCGGCGGTAAAATTTTGTATAATATGGGCCTAGATGTCCTCTGCGACTATGTACATCACTCACTTAGTCGCTTTGTGGTCAGGTTTTTCGTTAGGGGTTTCTGTAACTCTGGACAACACTAACCCTAGAACCAAATCAGATAGAAAGAGAATTGCAGTGATTTGAGACCTTGAGCCTCCACCAGCAAATGCAAACATGTCTAAACTCTATGCTGGAGGTTGGAGTCAAGATGTCTTCGGGCCAAACTAGAGCTTACACTCCATGAAAATGGATAAGATCAAGAACAGGCTCACCATTCCCAACATCTGAATTGAGGAGCTGTTCCATTGCAGTCAGTCATGGATCCTTCTCTGATGGGTAGCTGGGCTGGGGAACGTTCATGGCTCCAAGGCATTCTCAGTCATTCAAGGTACTTTCATACAGGTCCTTTTCAATCAGCTGTATCTTGGCAAACATCCCTTAAGTAATATGACTACTCAGGCGCAATACAGCTTCTTTAATAAACAGATTAGACTCCTCCACAGTGCAACCATGAAGGCAGTTATGTAGACATTCTCAAACTGAGGCCTACTTCGAAGGAAGAATGGCAACCAAGTAACAATTTCACTCATGGGTCTGTTATCTCTCCAGTTGGTGGTGCAAGGGTCTCTTCAGTGTTGAAAAGCTGAACAAAGTACTAACATCTGGGGGTGGAGGGTGAAGTTTACTTAGCTGGTTGCCATGGTGGCATGTCACAGGCTACCAGAGAGTCTGCAGTTTATAAAATTAATGGACGCATGTCAAGGAGGCAAGCGCTGTTAGCATGCTTTGTTTCTGCTCTTCTGGTACCCAGATAAAATGGTAGCCAAATAACTGTCCCTGGGCAGTGGGAGTGATTCTTTACGTTTTGAGGCCAATTTTACAGAACAAAACTCTGACATGAAAAGGCAGAATTACTCCCTGCAAAGAGAATCTCAGGTGTCCAGTCAGGAGAACAACTTCAGTTGTGTGCGGAGGCCTTTTATTAATGATGATGAGAATATATCTCTGTGGTTCATGGGCTATGTTCCCTCTACCCCACACCAAATGCTATGCAAGGTTTCCATGCTGCCACTGATGGAAAGGAGGGGGTGAAAGGCTGCAGAAAGCAGGGGAAAGACATAGGAAATGGGAGCAAACAGCAGGCTGTGGTTCAGTCTGAGGATTGGAGTTATGTGCTTCTATGCCTGCAAGGAAGCACGTATGGGACCCAAGACTGGGGGAGTGAGCAACAGCATGTTCTTGTGTCAATGTGGGAACCTGAGTCCCATGGGAGTGCAGGCAGTATGACTGTTAGGATGAGAGCAGCAATAATACTGCAATCTGTATATACCGAAGGCAAATTAAAAATCTGTAAAACAGTGTACTATGGGTAAATAAATGAAGTCCTGTGAATATCTGAGGCCGCATCCCATGCCTCTGATGATATCAGATCTCTTTCAATATAATTTACCTTGACAATGTGAGGTGTTTGCCCCTTGTCAATCAGTTTAGATATATATATTTAGGATTTCTGGTTTTCAGGTAAAACTGATTGTAACAATGAAATACATACAACAGAAAGGATTGTTTCTTTTTCAGTAGAAACCACAACAATATATTTTGCTGCCTTTTTACTGCTTTAGTGCCCTCTGGGTTCTAATCACTATACATGTCCAGCCGCTACATCTAAGCAACTTTCTCTGATGGATGCTCCCAGTAACACCCACATAAGCCACAGTAAGCCAAATAATAGGCCCTTTTGTCTGTGTGCAAAGTCCCAGGAGCCTACTTCCACTCCTGTTTGGCTCATCTCATATGGTGATGGTCTAAAATGCATGGCTTTAGGAGCTGTATATTCTTACACAGAAAGACAAGGTCTGCATCATGTACAACTTCAACAACCATGCCGAGGCCTGGGGGGGCATAGTCAAGCGAGCGCCCAAGATGGCCGCACGGCATTCAAGCGCCAGGAGGGTTTTCCCACGAAGTAGTGGCCATTCTTTAATCAGCTGCAGCATCAGGAGACTGCTGACGGCAATCACTGGAGGTGTGAGCTGAGGCTGTTGGCCTCCCTGATGCTGTAGTCAAACATGAGGGCCACAGGGAGATTAACAAGGTCCAGTGTACAGCCTCCCTAACTGTTACATAAATCAATAAGGTATACTATTCCTAAAAGAGGAAAAGAAAAGAACACGGGTCCTGAAGACACTTCTAAAATTAGAAGCAAGAGCCCTCACACATCCAATGGATGTCATGCTTCATTAAAGGGCTAGTGCCTTGTCAGACTGGCGCTGCAATGTCTGACGGGCTCGAAAGGGGGCTCTATGCCGAAGATCTTGAACTTGAAGTATGTGCTGTGTTTATTACAGTAGGGATAAATTAAACCTACCTTCAAAGGAGAGCAGGAGAGAATGAGGTTAAAATTGGCTCAAGAACCTCAATACAAAATTATTTTATTTAGGCATTGAGGATCTCGGTCAAGATTAAAAACACAGGAGAGTAGGATAGGAATGATGTTCCACCACTCTATCGATACAGAAGAGCTATAAGGGAAAATCTCCCTCTAGCTATAGTATAAGGTCAACATGTTTTGCACCTTAGAAGTCCATACGGATCATTTGGCGCTTCATCAGGACCAAAACAAATAACTCCTAAGCTACACTAGATGCCCTGGCTGAATATTAAGGGCATATCCCACCTTTGGATATCCAGTCTCCCTCCTGGGTGTGCACCACGGGGCGCAGGGACCCCGAGCAATGAAAGCTGGCATTTGACTCTGTCTCAGCCTGAGACACTAGCACCCAAATGCTGATGCTAAGGATCCACCCTCTACACCATCCAACCCTCTACCCACTGACAGCACATCCACCATTATGGCGAAGCTTAGGGCTGGCAGCTGTGAAAACAAAGACCTTGAGACTCGATCACAAAGGGATAATGTCTGCATCACAGGCATTCCTGAGACCACCAATATTTGGCATCCGGACACATTTGTGGAGAAACTTTTTACCGACCTCTTTGGACGCTCAGCCTTTACAAACACCATTATTGTGGAATGCGCGCACATAGTTCACTGGGCCGCCCCCTGCCCAAGTGTCACACATCTCCTTCATTTCTGGGATAGGACACTATGCTTCAACTGTCCGGGGAGCAGGTCCCCCTGCAACACCAAGGATCTATGGTTTCTATCTTCCTCAACTTCACTATGGCTGTACAAGATGCCAGGCGTAAATCTGCAGAGGCTAAGGCTTCCCTTCGTGAACACGGCCTAAAGTACAGTATGATGTACCCAGCTTGCCTCCGGGTCGAGGTGAATATCCGTAACCAAATCTTCACTAATCCTGCTGAAGTGATCAGGTTCTTCAAAAGACGTGGAGGACACGACTCCCCTCAGGACTCAATCTCTGGTATGTTCACCTTCAGTCATGACACAATCATCCGCATGTGATCCCCCTGATGGAGATCATCCACACGGCTACAGTTCCTAGAGATACTGGTGGCTGGACTCCTCATTGATAATCCAGTCTCCTTTTATCTACGTATACCTTATCTGTGCTTTAACGCTTGTTGCCACAGGTATAATTTCTGTTATGTGCCTTTCAAAAGGCTTCACCTTTCCCGTAGTGCAGCCACTAACCCCAGGTGAATGCCTAATGTTTATCTGTTCTTTTGTTTCTGCTCAGAGGGATTCACCAGTTCCGGGTTACTGGTGTGGTGGGGGGTGGGTTATGTTGTTCCTTTGTTAATTTGCTTCTTTGTTAGTTATTGTTGCTCTGCATGGTCAACCATCATATTGTACTGCCCTTACATACACAAGATGCATTATCATCTCATAGGACATCGCTTTGCTTCCCATGTCCATAAGGTCTTAGAATTGCAATGCCTTACTCTGAACATTTGTGGTTTAAACAACCCATGAAAAGGCAAACAGGTATTGGCGTATTTTACCAGACACCCGATCATGCAAGTTCAATTATCACCAGAGACAACTGTCAGTTTGCTCGCACCTGGGGCACGAATCGGTATTTTTAATTTTATTGCTCATAATCCTGTGGGGTCTTTATACTCGTCCACAAATCATTACCGTTTATTTATAATGAGCACAATCACTGACAAGGATGGCAGACCCCTCTGTGTCTCCAGCTCCTTAGCAGGCAAGACAGCCCTGCTGATAAATGTCTATGTCTCAATTGTTGACACTCCTGAGTTTTACTATAATCTTGCAGCCTAGATACCTCACATGCAAAAAGAGCCCATTATACTCAGAGGTTATTTTAATATCATACATCATCCTCCACTAGACTCCACGGGAGAACCCATAAGCACTAAACCACGCTCACTAAGAGCACATCAAGAACTACTAAACACATACCATCTATCTGGTGCAATGCCCACTTGCTTCCCACTAAAGGTTACACCTTGTACTCTGGCCCTCATGATTCCTGGTCACGTATTGATTACAGGTTTGTTTTCCCAAAACCTCTAAGTCTGATTAAGAGACGTGACACATATGCCCCATATACTCTGATGACCCACCTATTATTCTCACACTCATGCTGCCACATTTCTGCTCTGCTCTCATGCACTGGCGTTACCCAAAACTGGCCCTCCACAATGCGATGTTCCTTTCGGACCTCCTCGCAGCCATTACGGAATACTTTTTCATGAACACAGGCTGTTTCAAAACAGGCCACTGTGTGAAAAGCCTACTATAGAGGGGTCTGCATCTTAACACATTCAGCCATTTTAAAAAGCATATGTAATGACTTGGCTCGGGTGAAAGGGAACTGCAAACTATAGATTCTGCAATATCTGGTGGAGCCCAAGAATCATTTTTGCACAGGCCATCACTCCTATTGGAAGAATTCCGTGACTTGGCGGGTCGAGAGGTGACATTTCTTGGCAAATATGCCTGCACCAATGTTACGGAGAGGGGTATCGACCGGCCATACCCTGGCCCATATTTTGGGACCTAACTACTAAGCCACTTATATCACAAAGCTACAAACAGATGGTGGTGTAACGGTCACAGGTGATGATAACATCGCCCACGCACTCCTGATTTTTATCGAACATAATACCTCTCCTGTTTTGCTGGTAATGCTGGGAAAATGTATTCTTATCTTTTTGAGATGGCCGTGGTCTGGCTTACGGATGGCCATCAGCAGTTCCTGGTGGCCCCTATCACACAGGAAGAAATCTCACAAGTCATTGAGGCCCTGGGTGGATCTAAGGCCCCCGGGCTCGATAAATTTACGGGTATCTTTTAAAGGACTTTAAACATGCCCTGGTTCTACAGCTCTCTGAGGTTTACATGGAAGCCCTTGAAGACGGCAGTCTTACCCCCCCACTACGAGAAGCCATTATTACTCTTCCTCTCACACCTGCGAAAACTCCCGCCCCTTTGCGCCTCCTATAGGCTACTGTCTCTCCTCAATTTTGATAATAAAGTCCTTGCAAAAGCCATAGCGATGCGACTAGTGCTTCATATGGAACAAATGTTGGAAAATGGGTTATTGGTTAGGGCAGGTAGGTACCTACACTTAGCAATAGGCCACTAGCCTCCACTAAGGTCCAGTGAGGTCTCAGTAAATAAACCCCAGCTCAACCCTTGGTAGCTTGGCAACGAGCGTCAAGGCTTAACTTAGGGGACAGAGTGTAAAGCATTCAAATATCACAAAACAGTAATTAAATAAAACACAGGAAACAGTTTAAAAATCCAAAACCAATTCATAAAAATAGATTATATTTTTATCTTTAAAATGACACAAAAACGAATAAAATCGGATAAGGGGAACGGGAGATATGAATTTTTAAAGAATTATTTTTTTTTTGCGCCTAGAATCAAAAAGCGCCAATCGGGTCATCTGGTTGCACCTCGACCGGGGCAAAGTCACAGTTTAAGGCCGACCGCGATGGAGCCCTGCTCGGCTACAGACCGCCGGAGGCCTCGGCTAAAAGTTTACTTTCACACTTAGGAGGTGATTCCAACTCTGGCGGGCGGCTACTGTCGCCCGCCAGGCGGAAACCGCCATTGGGCCGCCACGCGGGCAAAATTCCGCGGCCCCCATTCTGACATTCCCGCTGGGCCGGCGGGCGCTAACCAAGTTAGCGCCCACCGGCCCAGCGGGAATGAGTCCGCAACACAGGAGCCGGCTCAGAATGGAGCCGGCGGTGTTGCGGCGGTGCGACGGGTGCAGTTGCACCCGTCGCGCTTTTCACTGTCTGCTATGCAGACAGTGAAAAGCAGGCCGGGGCCCTGTTAGGGGGCCCCTGCACTGCCCATGCCAGTGGCATGCCAGTGGCATGGGCAGTGCAGGGCCCCCAGGGGCCCCAGGACACCCGTTACCGGCAGCCTCTTCCTGGCGGTGAAAACCGCCAGAAACAGGCTGGCGGTACAGGGGTCAGAATCCCCAGGGCAGCGCTGCCCTGGCGGATTCTCCCAGCCGGGGCAAAAACAGCGGATGACCGCTGGCCCCGGCAATCCGACCGCGGTTTTACCGCCGCGGTCGGAATGGGGATTGAAGCACCGCCAGCCTGTTGGCGGTGCTTCCGTCATTTGTGGCCCTGGCGGTCTTGGAATGACCCCCTTAGTCTTTTTTTCGAAGATTTTCTTCAGCGGGACGAACCTGCCAGTCCAATCCGACCTCCTGGAGCCCTTCTCGGGATACGCGATGTGGGAATCCTCGGTGGAGATTTTTACCTTCGGACTTAGTCATTTTTTCGAGGTGAAAATCCTTCGACCGGGTTAAACCTGGATCTTGATCCGACGTCCATGGAGCCGACCTCGGATACGCTGGCTGGGAGGTCCTTAGTCTCTTTTTCTGAGATTTTCTTTATCGGGACGAAACAGCAAATTAGGCCGGGTCGCGGTTGAGGTAAGCCGGCTAGAGTTGCTGCGGCGGGTCGGTCCCTCTATGGAGCTTTTTTCAAAAGTTCTCCAAACTTCTCCAAACTTCTGGGGCTTCTCCCAGATGTCCTTTTAAGGTTCTTTTGAGGTCCACAGCTCACCCCAAGGGTCCAGAAGTTCTGAGATGGTCCTTGGGGGGTGCGGACTACAACTCTCAGAATGCACCTGGCACAAACTCCTTTTTGGCCACTGGACAGTGGTCAGCTGGTCGCTTTCTTCAGGAGTTGGTGAAGGGGACTCTGGTTAGCAATTTTTCACCTGTAGCAAACAGGGAGTCCCTCCTTGAACCAGTTGAAGCCAGGTAAAGTCCTTCTTGTGGTGAAGCCTAGGTGTGCAGCTGGTGCAGTCCTTCTGAGTGCAGGTTCCAGGTGCAGGCCAGGGGTCCAGCAGGGCAGTCCTTCTTCTTCTGTAGTTCTTCCTTGTTGGATGTGGTAGGGAACTGAGGTGTGGGTGCAGGTCTGCCAGTTTTATCCTTGCTCCTGGGTGAAAAGCAGGGGGGTCCTGGTTCTCCAATCAGGTGCAGGGTCTTTCCCCCTGTGATGACCACTTCCTGGGAAGTGTGGCAAAAATCAATCCCAGGAGGCAACATTCTCTAAAAATCCATCATGGCTGAATCTGATTTTTGGAGGTTACATCTGGCTGAGCCCACCCACTGGTGTGGCTAAAAATCATAAATACACCCCTCTCCTGCCCTCTCCTAATCTAATCAAGGGGGCACCTAGTTGTCTGGGGTTGCAGGATATGGGGGTGTTGCTGGTTGCTCCAAATGTCCTTCTCTGCCTTTGAAGGCCAGTTTGGCAGCCCTCCCCCTTCCTACCTCACCATCTGCTGAGGGGAGATTCCCTCCCACAGGCACATTCCTTTGTGTGAAGCCAGGCCACTTCACACCTCATCAAGGCAGCCTGGCCAGACTGCTAGAGGCTGGCCAATCAGTGCACAGCAGCAAAAACAATGCAGAGCTGAAATTGGCAACTTTTCAGGTAAAGTTTGAAACTCTTTACCTGAAAGTTGTGGGATTTATTACAACAATTAATTTGATACCAAATTCTTGGTATGCATCATTTAAGGAGACTTTAAAAATTAAAATAAAGTCTCCCTATTCTAGCCTATGAAGGCCATTTACTACACTGAGGGAAAAACAAATTTGGCTGTTTTTACCTCACCAGGGCTTATATAAATATTTTTATAAAGTCCCTGCTTGTAGTTACATGGCACCCAGCCCTAGGGGCACATGGGGCACACCTTCGGGGTGACTTATATGTAAAAATAAGGTAGTTTAAAACTTTGGAACTACTTTTAATTCCAAAGTCGAATTTGAATATACCTTTAATTTAAAAGCAGCCAGCAAGGCAGGCCTGCCTTTAAAATTACACTGGGCACCTCAGAGGTGCACCTATGGGTGCGTTACCTATGTTGTGGTCCCTAAACCTACATGCCCTACCATCTACTAGGGACTTATAAGTAGGTTCACTTAGCCAATTATAATTAGCCTAATTTGCATATCCATTTTACACAGAGCGTAGGCCCTGGGACTGGTTAGCAGTACCCAGGGCACCATCAGAGTCAGGAAAACACCAGCAAAAAGTGGAAAATGGGGGCGAAAAGTTAGGGGGCCTCTGCAATCAGCCCTGTTTTCTCACAACCCATAATTTTACCTCTCCACACAGGCTTTGTGCCGCATTGCTAAGCCACCATTACCCTATGCACAATATTTGCAGTAATAAACCAAACTAACCCTCCCTGCAGCAGTTGCCCTCCTTGACGGAGAAAAAGCGTTTGACTCCCTCAAATGGCTGTTTTTGAGAGCTACACTTGACAAGCTGGGTGTCCCTCGGGGCTTACGTAACCAAATCTGCTGCTCTATGCCAAACCAGTGGCCCACCTGCAAGTTAACGGTCATCTCACGACGCTGTTCCCATTTCCCAAGGCACCCATCGGGGTGCCATTATTCCAACTTACTCTTTACCACCACCCTTCACTAAGTAATTCAATACTTTCAGGAGCACATTGACACAGGGGATTAAACTCTCGGAGAGGCCCGAACCTGGACACTGTATGCTGATGATATACTTGTCTTAGTGAGAGACCCCACCACACACCTTTCCCCTGTTATCAGGTAAATTATTTGGTTCAGAGCCTTCTCCGGCCTCTTGATAAATTGACATGAATCTGAACTGTTCCATCTTACTGAGGCACTGTTCCTTGTCCCTTTGAGTACCGTCTAAAATGCCTAAATACCTAGGTATCTTTCTTTACAGAAAGAAGGATGAAGCGGTTCGTCATAACTAAAGGCCTGCCACTGATAACCTCTCCTCCCAAAACAACAGGTGGATCCAACTTACATCGCGGGTTGCATTGCGATTATTAAAATGGTTGTGTTTCTCAGTTTCCTTTACCTGTTCATCATTATTCCAATAGCGCTGAACATTTCCTTCTTCTCTACACTGCTTAACCTTTTGACACTCTTAATATGGTCGGGCTGCCACTCCAGAATTAAATACAAAATGCTAACTCTCCCTTACTCCAAGGGCTGCTGGTGGGTACCAGTCTTTCACCTCTACTACTTGGTGGCACAGTGCCACTTTTCATACTATTGGAAACACCCGGGCACTAGACTTCCATAACTAATACCAAAAAGGCACCAGTTGGACCAACTTCTTTTGACATCTGTCTACCCAAAGGGACTACACTGAGAACCCCGGGAGATACACATCCTTTCCACAACATGTTGGGCATGGTCTAAACTTCTAAGATATTTAGGTTTTTACCTCCTCTACTCACTATATATCTCTCTGAATGATAACCCACGGCTTCCAATGACACAGGAATCGCTGGTGCAACGTACATTCTCCACACATCAGATCAGTACTCTGGGTTCCCTCTTCATCCAATGGTAAGCTAGACCTCTGCACCATCTTTGTGGCTGATGGAGTTACCTCTACGATGAACCATTTTATCCGTCTTCAACTGCACAGTACACTTGGGGAAATACTGCCCACATTCCCTGAGGAACTGCCCGACTTCACTCATCGCACCATGGTGATTTTGACAGTGGAAAGTACTAGAATTGTCTCCTGCCTTTACCATGCCAGCCTAGAGCTGCGACCAATGCGCCACAATGCATTGCAGGCGGCTGGTGAGTGAGACCTGAAATCCCCCATCTCAGACAAGATATGGCAATTTTGCAGTATGCAGACTAAACTGGTTTTCATAAATAGCCGAAACAAACTACTGCATTATTAGTTTTTGTATCAAGTGAATACTACCCCTCAGCCTCTTTCCAAATTTGGCTTATCACGTTCTCACAAATGTCCCAAATGTGCAGCTGACTATGTCGATTTTGCTCATCTAACTTGGAACATCACCATTATACAGGATTATTAGCAAGCAATATTCACACTTCTCTCTGCTATGCGTGAACTCACTGTTGACCCAGAGCCTCTTCTGGCACTCCTGGGGTATGTCAAGCCTCAGCACAGAAGGTTTGCGGCTATGGCTCTTTTATTAGCTAAACGACATACTGTCGTATTGTTGGGTATCTGTAGGATACCTACCACAAATGACTAGTTACATGATCTCATTTACTGCGATACCAGGAGTGAACTCTACGCATCCTTTCAGCCTCCTAGGTCTAGGGCGAAGGATAGTCGGGCCCCACTTCGTACTTATTGATAGACTCACGACGCGACCGTTCCATCTGACATTGTATCCTTGGCTTGTCTGGTGTACACTGCCTAGCACTTGCTCATGATTGTGCACGTTGATTGGCTAAAATGTGCTTTGTATTTCACTACTTTTCCGTATAGTGCAAAATGCAGCTATGAATGTTCCTAAAAACTTCAAAAGCAATAAAAACGTTACAAAAACATGTTGAGGCGCAGAATAGACCTGTGCTCTGATTTTGCTGAAACCGAGGTGCTTACAGCACTTACAGTAACACAGAAAACCTACAAGTTAGCGTATGAGCCTCAGACAGTACAGCTCACAATCCCAAAGAGACAGCCATAGTTCTCCATTTGAAAACGTGTGCTGAAGACAGCACGATGAGAGCAAACGTGCTGGAGCCAGTTCTATGCTTGTATACGGAAGTAGAACGTCTGTGATACAGACGCAGATCATCAGTTCAAGTTTCAATACTATTGCTTGCATGTCAAAATTACGCTGGAACAAGGCCTGACACTTGACTAAATCACGTGTACAAACTATGGCAACGTATTTATTGGAAGGTGCTCATTCTTTCCACCAAGACGAAAATGCGCAAGAACAGTAAACAAAGGAAGGAGCACCATTACTGCACCTCTTTCAAATAAGCAAAGGCCAACATATGTTGTAGACATTATTACTTAGCTATCTCTGTCCTCACTTTCAAATAAACACAAAATACCATACCCATGGCTCAATAACGTAAAATAAAATTCATTTATGGTGAACTGCACATGAAAATATTCAAGGTATCTTGAAGATTCTTTAATACATACGCTGCTTCTTCATACGACAAAAGCGACCCTGCAGCTAACACTACAGACAATAATTCCTCAGCAGACTTCTTCCCTATGATCATATAATGTAGTAGGCACAGAATATCACATTTATTAGCCCAGTACGCTTTTAGTATCTCAAGACAAAAAACTGGAAAGTGTGACACTGTTTTGCAATGTCAGAGCACCAAGCAAGCCACAACGTATGTCATATGTCCTAAGTAGAAAATCATCATTTAGTCGATCTTTGAAGAACAGAGCAGCAGGAAGATGTGTTAAATAGCCACAACAAAAATGTTATCTGCTACAGTCAAATCTTAATCATTTGTTAACATATCAGCATTCATGCTCATCCTGGGCATGGGGTGCTACTGAACTGCTAGAGAGAGGAGTTTGAGAGCTGGCAAATGAGACAGAGAGGGATGTGAGAGAAATAATGAAAGTTATTTGGAATAGCAAATTCAAGGAAACAGTACAGAAAAGGGACTGGAAGGCAGGAAAGAAGTTAGAATTTCCTAGAGTGCAAAAAAGTGTAAAACAGTGATAACCACTGATTTGTATCATTTTCAAAAGCACTAAAACACCACTGAAATAAACAACAATTAGAAACCAAAAACAAGAGAGCCTATATATATATATATATATATATATATATTTATATATATATATATATATATATATATATTCTCAGTTCCCATCTGTTTGGACACACACGACTGCTACTGCTTGAGCGCCCTAAAAGAGTTGCAGTGGTGGTAGCATTGGTGGCAGTGTGACCTTTCGTTCAGAAAACTGCCCAGAGTTCATGGCGAAAGCAGTTGCTCATGCTATGTCTCCTAATGAAGTCTATATGCTATTCTTGCATCCTTTTCTTAGACAACGGAAAATAATTTTCAAGTGCACCAAAAGTATGGTCAAACAAGCCTGGACTATTAGGGTATTAGATACAAGATTGCTGTGGTACCACAATTCATGTCAGGCCTAGAGAGCACTCAGTAATTTGCGAGAGGTATATTATAAAATCGTACACCATATGACGTGTTGTTTAGTGTACCTGCATTTGTGCCAGATCTCCTGTTCCCTTGAGAGGCAAAGTCATAACCTGATTCATCGTCACCAATGTCAAAGTGCCTTCAAATTAGTACTATATGTCTTGTTCATAACCTGTATTTACCACAATAGGAGAGCTTCTAAGCTGAAGTCATCTCCCCAATGAAAGGGCATCTAAGTCTTCAGCTTTGTCCTCAAAGAAGCCTGACTTAGTGCCAGCTACTCCAGTACATGTACTACTACTACCTTCTGCACTATCACAAGAGGTCACGTCACAACAGGAACATGCTCCAGAAGAAGTGAGCGTCAATTACCTTCCTCATGTCCAGAATAACCCCACATCTGAAACTATTGGACTATGCACATGAATTGCCACCATCCAGAGGAGATATGCTAATCTAGCAATGGCTGGCACCCCATTCAGTGTGTGGATCATTCTTCAGGTCATCACAATAAGGATGGTGCTTGGCCACTATCTTCCAGATTACACATTACCAATGACACAAGAATTGCATACATACTCATCCTCTCATTGTGTAGCAAGGAGATATCATGTGGTTAACATAACTGCACACCTATTTTCTAATGGCCTCTTTTTAGATACTGCCCTATACCAAATCTTGGAATAGAAGGAATAGTCCAAATACTATGTCCTGCACATTTGTTCAGATGACATAGTCACACAAAGTGCATTTGCCAATCTGCGGGATCATTAAACAAGTCAATCAGCTCTTTGATTACAGTAATACTTATGCATCACTTGACAAAAATGATCCTCATCTTGGCAACCAGTACATTAATAATTCCAGTAGTCAACGTGAGATATCAGGTCTGTTTTCATATATGCTTTTCTTCAAGAAATGGCAGAATACTATAAGAAAGAAGCTGCTCAGTATTAAAGAACTCCAAATGGAGTCACTGCAACACCCCTTCTCCCGCACATAGATAACAATGTACTAATACTGTCCAGATTTAGTTTGTACCTATCATTACAAATATTAGCTCTCAAAATACCTATAGAAGACGTGTCATCCCTCCACTAAGAACATGTCCATACATGCATGTCCATACAGTTTTGCCTGGCTTGAAATACTTTAGATGCCATTGCTTGAAAGACCTTAGATCCCCTTGGCCCTCCACAATGAACAATGAAGTAGTCATTTTTTGCTCCGCAATATTACTGCACAACAGAAATACCTGCCCAGAAAGGAGACAATGTATAATTTACCTTCTACAAACAGATAGAAGACACAACCTTTTTCCAGATAATAATCCCAACATAATGTGCTTAATGTATGGAACAGTCTCCCGGTCTATCAATATGTTTCACTGCTAAGAGAGTTAACAACTAACCTCCATGGGAAGGTATGAGACAATATCCCTTCCTTTCCAGTTGCATTGCATGCTCAATGAAACATCTGTCCTTTTTAGACCATTTCATACACACATCTTTTAGGGTATTCTTTGTAGTATGATTCGATAATTGTATGTAGCCCTTGTGACTACGCCAAGTCTGGTTAACCTTTCAGATTACTGGCTGCATCAGCCTCTATCATTTCACAATTACATGCACTACTTTAGAATAATTATATTTTCAGAACACATTTTTAATGTTGCAGGTAGTGACAAGGTTATGTTTATCTACTTACTGATTAGATGACTGTGAAATGTTGTGGTGTAACATTTTTTCTGCTTCCTACTACTGGGTCTGATTTTCCTTTTGGACAAACATCAACACTTTGTCTGTTCCAGTTTGATAAAGTGGACCAATTAACCTCTCCTAAATCACAGAGAGAAGTAAATGTAACTTCAACAGCTTACTTTTGTTTAACCTCAAAACAGAGCACATGTTCTAGGCACTCAATATCCTACTCACTTAGCTGACCTTCTGAGTACTGCATTTAATGCCCTGAACACCACAGGGGTTGCTATTACTTTTAAGAATGCAGCATCTGGGAAAGGAAGCAAAGGCAACATAAGTTCAGGGTAGTTCAGTCGTGAGCTAGCCTTTCCCTTTCTCAATACATTTCATCCATAATCCACAGAACTAGCCCGAGTAGCACCCCTCGCTTCCAAGTAGTATGCTTTAATTGTGACATTTGTATTATTAACCCTAAAAATGTGTATATTTGTATCTCTGTTTGTTTCTTTCCTTATTTATGCCTGTCAAATGGACAGGCTGTCTATGTGGAGGAGCAACCATTAGCTGCTTCCTTGCTGGCCTCTGGTGAAGTTTCAGATGATTCTGCAACTTGCATTGTCATAAGGACCCCTGTATCTCTACAAGACTGCTGGATTAGGGGTGTCAGCAGCTTTGATTGTAGGTGACTGAGTCACTCCAACACCAGTTGGCGGCTATCGACCCAACCCTTCCAGCTTTCTAGCAGCACCTCACCAAAACCAAATAGTAAAGGTAATTTCTGGCTGCCTAGCGCATGGACTCTGAAATCCTCTCAGGGAAATCGTGGTGCAACAAGTCTTACCCCTTTCTCTCCTTAGAAATGAGTCCCTTACACATACAAGCAAGAAAGAAGGGGCAGAACAGTCTTTAATACATTTATTACATTTATTAAATACTGCAATCTACGATAAAATACATGAGTTGCAATGATTAGGATACTTACAAGAGACAAAATCAGGATTGTGAAAATAAGCAATGTAAATATGAACAAACCCAAAATTTTGTGAAAACAGATGAATAAGCAAATTCCTCCCTAAAGTGCATTTGTCTACCCTAAAGAAAGTGCGGTATGATAAACCTAATCTGCCCAAGCCATGTCTATGAGAAGCGCCCCAATCCCTGTTACCTTAGAACAAGGTCGGCTTCCAGTCCCCAAATCAGGCTTCAGAGAGACACAAGGCTGAGGTCTGCTGCAAAGTGACGTGCAGCAAGGATGGACTATCCTGGGTGGAACCCCCTCTAATGACCTTGGTCTCACAGATTATTTTTATAAGGCCCATGTTATTGTCCGTGCAGACATCCTGACATGGGTCTGTACCCAAGCGTTAGATTGTGTGTGCAAACATGGATTGGCAATATCATACCAAAAATGCCTGCCATGTTCACATTCTCTTCTTGTCTAACGTGAAGCAAGGGGGCATGATGACAATCAAATCCACACATTACTTATCATGACGCTTTCACGGAATAGCAACCGATTATAAAATAAAAACACTTCTTATAAAATGCAAGAACTGCAAGTACTACTAAAGTGATTAAAAAATGAATAACAAAACAGAGCACTTTATCTAAAAAAAAAGGGGCACAGGCCTGCAAGCCGAACCTAAGCTAAACTCCTATATCCATGCAACTAAGATGGATCCACCACAGCGTGAGACCAGAGAAGCAGGGCTAGCATTTTAGGTCATTATGTATTTAAACCGTGCCCTTCTACTCCTTGATTCTTTGCATTGAGAGAGTTACTGCAGGAGGCAGGTTTGGCTTTCAGCATCCTCCAACCTTACAATCCTGCAGGACCCGATGTGCTGCTCTGCAGCAGAGTCGTGTCAGTCAAAAGATAAAGGTAAGTGTACTTGGGCTTCTTTTCTAGCATTGCTTGGTACAATTCATCCTGCGCATAAGCCAATTTCTGTGGTTGGGGAATCCTGACAAACGTGTGATTTGCAAGTGGTCTTCTCAGCCTCCATACATTGTATATTTCTCTTTAAAAGCATGCACTAGACTTATCTATTTTTCTTATTCACTTTAAAGCTCTTGTCATAGCCTAAATACCTGTATGAAAAATGCAATCTATATATAAGTGTATAGGAAATTAGGACATTAATTGTCTGGCCTGCACAATCAATAGTTCCAAAATTCTCCTAACTAGGAACTAAGCAGCCCACTGTAGCGCTTGACTCTCTGGATAGCAAACAACAGTCCTAGGGTGACACTGTTCTCGGTCAGTTGCCTAACATACCCTGACATCTCAGGGTCGACTAATAACCCATGCAGGGAATTTAGGGAGTCCTACCATCTCTCTGATCTCTTCAGGATCAGTCACTACACCTCCAATCTTGGGAGCCATCCCTCTGCAGGACCATCCACCACTATGGCCCACCCTCGGATAGCTCATTCTCCCCACCAGATAAGCAAGGACGACTACGGGAACCACATCTTTCTCACACCGCCACCGTGGGAGTGGGAACATTTCTCACCCCCCCTCAACCACCTGGCGGAATACCCTGGGGCAATCAACTCTTTCTGGGTATTTCCCACCTCAACCCTTCCATTGGTTTCTGGCCTACGCCAATGGCAAGAAGAAAAACTGCAAAAAGATTGACTCACGGTGGGTTCCCTTTCAGGGAATCTGCACTGCCCACAGAGAATTTCCTAGAGCCTCCCATCACCTCCTACAACTCCTGAGGCAGGGCCCACCCCTACACCCAGATCTATGGTGTGAATACCTGTTGTAGCCCCTAGATTTATAGAGAAAAACCCTTCTCATACAGGCCTAGTGTGTAGTGCAACGGGCACTCTAGCCAGCAACTCTATAAGAGACACTGTGAGTGAAAGCATCACATAATTTCAAGCAATGCAAACTGGTCATAATAGGCACAGTTAATACAATAATCGACACTCAATCTTTTCACATGACATATGTGTAAGGCTTCCGGTTTTCTGTTTTTACTGATTTTTACAGATAAATACAAACAGAAAACAATGTGTTTCCTGGCTGTATTTATTTAAAAAGCAGAAAAATACTGACAATTGTTCTTTTTGTAAAAGACTTTGCATGCGGCCTTCCATGAATTCCAGACAAAAGCTGAGCAGGTACACAGATAGGGAGTTACATAACAAGATCAGATTTCCTTTAATGCATGCATATGTTAACATATACTTGTAGTATAATGCTAATATGCAGGAATGCGTGTAGTGTTTTGTCCTATGTGACTGCTTAATTTGCTAAAATGCGAAAGGCTGCCACGTAAGAGTTAAATAAATGTAGAAATAAACCATTTTACAACTCCATTTATTCTCAAAACACAAATCAATGTGGATAAATACCAATAAGATGGCAAAAAAATAAATATGGATAAATACAAGCAGAACTGTTAAAAAAATAAATATCATAAAACTGGGAGCCCTATATATGGGGGCTTTCCTCTCCCACATCCAGACCTTTGATCTACTCTCAGATCCTTGCACCCTGATGTTTGTGCATTAATGTATAGGTAATGTGTGGCAAAACTGAACTTATCAAATGTCTTGAATGTGTACCAGAACTGGATACTATTATCCCCGTGCTGAGTACCAATGTAGGAAATTGGGGACGCTAGTTGTGTGGACTCCAAAAGTAATAGGTCCACATTTCTCCTTACTGGGAACCAAGCACCCCATTGTAGCGCTTAACTCTCTCAGGGTAATGAAGAGCAGTCCAAGACCTGCTCGGGGGTGGGTGGAGGGGGGTTTGGTGGGAGGGGAGGCTACCAATCATCATTCACTGGCACGCAATAGTAACACTCAATAAATCATGGCCCAGTCAGTACTTTTTCTTTAAAAAAGAAGTATCTTTATTCTACACACACACTCACTGCTAAATACTACGTAAGGGGGGCGTGACCAAGATGGCCGCTGAGTAGGAGCATCCTGCCAGAGATCCGCAGTCGGATGGTACAGCAACCCGAATCGGGAGCCGGAACACGCCGCCTGAGGGAGTAGGGGGATGCCCTGGGCCCCTGGGATGTTCCGGTGACAGGCTGGTGGCTCAGAAAGGCGACACTGGGCCTTGTGGGGCCCGGAGCTGCAGACCGCCGAGTGCTGCGGCCGGAGCAGCTTCAAAATGGCGGCCACGTGACAGTCACAGCCCGCAGGGCAAACGGCGGCGGCGGGGATGGAGCTTTTGTATAGGTTCCCCCACAATGGCGTTGCTGGGGGAGACCGCTGCACCACATTGAGCTGCCCCCCTGATTGCAGCGGCGGCAGCACGGGGGAAGCCCACCTAGCGGACCTGCAGAGTGAGGGTGCAGGGCCCGGTCGGGGCCGCCCCTTGCAGAGGTGTTCTTGAGGGGCCTACGCGGAGCGCAGATGAGAGGCGTCTGACGGCCTGGCCTACCGGATGCGGTAAAGCTGAAACAGCATGCGACTGGTGGAAGACATTCTCCCGTAGGGCGGGGTGCTTGGCGGTCCGCCCCGGGAGAGAAGCCTTGGTTGTAAACAGTGTGGAGCAGAGGTGAGAGGCCGGCTGAACCAGAGGTATGGAAGGGGGGTGGCTTGTGAGGGACCCCCGGAGTGGTGGACGGGGAGCCGACGGGAACAGACACCGCGGCGCTGGGCCACAGAATAGAGTGAAGGTGGCGCAAAGTCAATAAAAGCCCAGCTGAGTACCCCGGCAGATGCGATTTTAGAGAGGCGGAACACCCATGGGCGGCATTGGTCATGTTGGGGCTTTCGGAATGGGGTCCCAGAAGCAAAGCAAAAAGGAGGGTTCCCTCAGAGATCTTTTCGCCAAAACCCCTGAAAAAAGAATGGCGCAGTCAGAACAGAACTGGAGGGTGGTGATGAGACGGGTCCTGCGCCGTCAGAGGGTGATGGAGCTCCCTTGACAAGAGCATTTATAGAACAACTCTTTGGGTCCTTACATGAAGACTCCGCAATGCTGAAAGGGGACATAGCAGCACACATTAAAGACCTCAAAAAGAAGGTGATAGATCTGGGCCAGCGAGTGGACTCGGTAGAACAAACGCAGGATGCGAGAGAGGAAAAGCTGGACTGTCATAGAAGGGAACTCCTCACCCTACAGGATAAGAACCAAGACTTGCAATATCAAATAGAGGACCTCGAAAACAGATCACGTCGCTCTAATATTCGGATAAAAGGGATTCCGGCTCAGGCAGTGGCGGGGTCCCTGGAAGACTTTGTGGTGTGTCTCTTCCGTCACGTGGCGCCACCCTTGAAGGAGCAGGCCATTGTGCTTGATAGAACGCACAGGGCGGGCAGACCCGCCCGCGCTCTGGGACAGGCTCAAGACATATTAACTTGCTTACACTACTATAAACAGAAAGAGGTTATCATGGCAGCAATACAAGACACAACAACTATCGAGTTTGAAGGCCACCGGGTCGGGCTATATGAGGATCTTTCTACGTTAACACTACAGCGCCGTAGACTGCTCAGACCAGTGACTGAAATCCTCAGGGAGGAAGGCATCAAGTACCAGTGGGGTCACCCCTTCCAACTACTCTTCACATGGTACAACGAACTACGCAGTATCCGCACCTTAGAAGAAGCTCAGAGACTGGAGGGGATGCCACAGAATCTTGAAGAGCGGGGCCAGATGGAAACGCCACTGGTGTGGCAAAAGAGCCCAGGCCAGGGCCACCTGAAACCAAACAATCAACGATGCACAAAGTCATAAACCCTCAACGGTCGAGAGACAAAAGGAGAAGGCGGCACTAATTAGAAACCTACGCAGCCAGAATAGTGTGCCCGAAGTGGACTTGGACCACTGAACTACATTATGCAGCCATGCGTAATTTTATATGCCCTCTTGGACTGGACCCCCGTGAGTGGCCTTGGTGAATGCCCAACCGATGGCATGGCCACATCTATGAAGGACTGGGATATCTGGACAGCGGAGCTCCACTTCAACGGAGAGACGGTCGAACCCTTGGCGGTTCAATGTACAGGAACAGACCCCAGACGATGCTGAAGACTGTTCCCAGGCGGGGAATGTTGTTTCAAGTTTTCCCCAAGTTATTTGTTCACCTTATCCTATCCCATACACCATCCTTGAGGAGACAGATGCCTTTCACCCTATCAATTCTGACTACACGGGGGGAATCACCTCATGCTTTACTCACTAAGACATACATATAACACAGCGACATCTGTCAGTCTTTAGATGATAACTATACTGAGTCTTACTGTAAGAGGTCTTAATGCTCCGGTGAAGAGACAGGCTCTCATGCTCCAACTTCGAGACATGCATTGCCATATATGCCTACTGCAGGAGACACACTTACTCCGCCAAGACTGGAAGAAGACGAGGACGAATTGGTTTGACCAACCGTTCCACTCATTGGGCCCTGGGCCGCAGGCGGGAGTGGCGATCCTGCTGGCCACGAACTTCCCGGGAAGGGTGATCCGAGTGCAGGCTGAGATCCCTGACCGGCTCCTCTCGCTGCAAATTGATATGCAAGGGCATCACTTAACGATTGCTAACATATATGGTCCAAATGACTATCAAGAAAGCTTTCTAAGGGATGCACTGGGGAAGGTTCTGACGACACCTGACGAAGACATAGTGGTGGGTGGAGACTTTAATTTGGCACTAGATTCCCAACTAGACAGGTCAGCTCAAAGATACGGTCAGACCGGCGCTTTCACACAGGCTTTCCAGGATTGGCTTCAGGGGGCAGGCCTGATGGACATCTGGCGACAACAAAACCCAACAGATAGAATGTACTCTTTCTTTTCGGGCGCACACCAAACATACGCCCATACTGATCTCTTCCTCACCTCACCACGCATTGCCACCTTGTCCACTAGCTCGGCTATTGGGGTGGCCTCGATCTCAGATCATTCCCCACTCACACTTTCTCTTACGCTACCGGCCCACAAACCAGGTAGACAACAATGGCGTCTTAATACAAGGCTTTTAGCGTATGAGGACACCCTAACAGAAATTAAGGACATGGTCAGCCACTTTTTGGCTGAAAATGATACTCCTGAAACCAGTATTGCAACCCTCTGGGAGACTCTCAAAGTGGTCGTCAGAGGACAATTTATAGCGATAGCTGCAAGACAGAACACCCTGCGTCGTGACAAGCATCAACAGCTAGAGGATGACATACGAGCATTAGAAGAGACACATAGACAGTCCGGGTCCCTGGCAGTGAGAAGACAGCTCGCCGCCCAACGAAAACAGCTACGAGCTTTAGATGAGGCTATAGCGGAGTATGCTCTACTCCGCACTAAGCAAAAATTCTACACAGGGGGGAACAGAGCGGGACGATTGCTTGCACATAGACTCCGTATACAGGCCACGGAGCGGCGAGTGGCAGAGCTCAGGCTGCCTGACGGAACTCTGACCTGTCAGGAAGAGCCAATCCCCCAACAATTTGAACGATTTTACGCAGACCTATACTCCATGGAGGGGGCGACCAGTCAGAAGTGGAGGACTACTTGGACTCTGCGCCGGTGGCCCGTCTCCCCCCTGTGGATAGTGCCGCACTAGAGTAGGATATAACCCCCACGGAGGTCCTTGAGGCTATACACCGCTTGAAGCCAGGCAAGGCTCCGGGTGCGGATGGCTTTGGGGCAGAGTTTTATACATCGCACAGTTGGCTCCAATTCTGGCCAGACTCTATAATGCGTTGGGGCCATCTCTCTCCCTTCCGCCCATGATGCAACTGGGCATAGTGACAGTCATTCCTAAGCCCAGGAAGGATTTCCGGAGCTGTTCTTCCTATCGATCCATCACACTGCTCAATGTAGACGTGAAGGTCTTTACAGGCATATTGGCCCGCAGGCTGAACCCGTACATGCAGCACCTGATTGACCCATATCAGACCGGCTTCATACCTGAACGGTCTTGTAGTGACAACACCAAGAGACTATGGTGGTCATTCCAACCCTGGCGGTCCATGACCACCGGGTTGGAGGACCGCGGGAGCACCGCCGACAGGCCGGCGGTGCTCCAATGGGCATTCCGACCGCGGCGGTAAAGCCGCGGTTGGACCGGCAACACTGGCGGTCACCCGCCAGTGTACCGCCGCCCATTGGAATCCTCCAAGGCGGCGCAGCTAGCTGCGCCGCCGAGGGGATTCCCACCCCCCCTACCGCCATCCAGTTCCCGGCGGTCCGCCCGCCGGGAACCGGATGGCAGTAGGGGGGGTCGCGGTGCCCCTGGGGGCCCCTGCAGTGCCCATGCCACTGGCATGGGCACTGCAGGGGCCCCCGTAAGAGGGCCCCTAAATGTATTTCACTGTCTGCTGCGCAGACAGTGAAATACGCGACGGGTGCAACTGCACCCGTCGCACAGCTTTCACTCCGCCGGCTCGATTCCGAGCCGGCTTCATCGTGGAAGCCTCTTTCCCGCTGGGCTGGCGGGCGGCCTGAAGGCGGCCGCCCGCCAGCCCAGCGGGAATGTCAGAATTACCGCCGCGGTCTTTCGACCGCGGAACGGTAACCTGACGGCGGGACTTTGGCGGGCGGCCTCCGCCGCCCGCCAAGGTCAGAATGAGGGCCTATGCCACCTGCTGGACAAGATCCATCGAGCTAAAATCCCAGCACTTCTCCTCTCCATTGATGCGGAGAAGGCATTTGACAGAGTTCACTGGCAATACCCCCACACAGTTTTAAAAAGGATTTGACTGGGTCCCAGATTTCAAGGGTGGATTGGGTGCAGGTATGACAAACCTAGAGCGGCGGTTGCCGTGAATGGGGGCCTATCCCGGCAGTTCCCCATACAACGGGGCACTCGTCAGGGCTGCCCTCTAACGCCACTACTATTTGCATTATACATAGAGCCTTTTGCTGAGCACATACGACAACGCCCGGACATTTCAGGAGTGCCAATGGATGGCAGGGAACATAAACTGGCCCTTTACGCAGATGATATGCACCTTCACTTGGTACAGCCCCAGACTTCGCTCCCCAGCGTTATGGTGAAGCTGACGGCTTTTGGAAAGGTGTCAGGGTTTAAAGCCAACCTAACTAAATCTTCCATACTGAACCTTACTACTTCGGAGGCCGACCAGACCTCCTTGGAGTCTGCCCTCCCCTTTTCGTGGGCCAGGCAGGGGATTATGTACCTGGGTTATCCTTCCCACTATAGCGGCTACAGCTGACAGTAATTACAATCAGATACTGGACACTACTCGCTCCGACTTAACCAAATGGAAGTCACATGGCCTCTCCTGGCTGGGGTGGCTAGCGGCAGTAAAAATGACACTCTTGCCTAAAATACTTTGGGGGTCATTCTGACCCTGGCGGTCTAAGACCGCCAGGGCCACGAATGACGGAAGCACCGCCAACAGGCTGGCGGTGCTTCCTAGCCCATTCTGACCGCGGCGGTAAAGCAGCGGTCAGAAAACCGGGGCCGGCGGTTTCCAGCCGATTTTGCCCCGTCTGGGCTAATCCGCCACCCCGTTTCTGGCGGTTGTCACCGCCAGGAAGAGGCTGGCGGGAACGGGTGCCTAGCAGACAGTGAAAAGCGCGACGGGTGCAATTGCCCCGTCTGGGCTAATCCGCCACCCCCTTCCCGCCAGCCTGTTTCTGGCGGTTGTCACCGCCAGGAAGAGGCTGGCGGGAACGGGTGTCTTGGGGCCTAGCAGACAGTGAAAAGCGCGACGGGTGCAATTGCACCCGTCGCACAGCCGCAACACCGCCGGCTCCATTCGGAGCCGGCTTCTGTGTTGCAGCCCTCCTTCCCGCTGGGCAGGCGGGCGCTAACATAGTTAGCGCCCGTCGGCCCAGCGGGAAGGTCAGAATGCCGGCAGCGGTCTTCTGACCTCGGAGCGGCCAAATGGCGGTTCATGCCTGGCGGGCGGCAACCGCCGCCCGCCAGAGTCGGAATGATCACCTTTATCTCATGCAGACCTTGCCACTGCAGCCCCCACCCGCCCTATTGGACAAAATGCAAACCCTCGTCGGGGAATTCATATGGGGCAGTAGGAGGGCTAGGATGTCAAGACCTCAGGCATATTTACCAGTCTGAGGGCGGATTGGGGGGTCACACACCTTTTAAGATACTACCAAGCCGCACAGCTGCGCTATATGGTTGAATGGCACAGACGCATGACAGAGAAATACTGGTACTTTATAGACCAGGCGGTGGCGGGAATCCATATTTGGAGGGTACCATGGCTGCCGAAGAGACACAGACCACCTGGGGTATTTGTCTCACCGATCTTGAGGGCCATACTACATGCCTGGAAAAAGGGTACAGATCGCGAAAGAACTTTCCACAATGGTGTCACCACAAACACTGATCATTGGTAACCTGGACTTCCCCCGCACTTGACGAACCCGCCTTCTCGTCATGGCAGGTAGCAAACGGATATGCAACCTTTTTGACGAAAATGGGGTCATGGACTTCAACACACTCCAAAAAGAGTATGGAGGGTCTTCCTTCCTTGGCCTACTGGCAATTCGTGGCCTTCCATCACTGGGAGACTTCACACGCGTTACGCCCACATGCCGGCCGTACCCTCACGAAATTTGAGCAATGGATACTGACCAAAGATACGGACAAACGTCTTTTGTCCAACATTTACACCTTTCTGACCACAACACCTACACTCCCCATGACACCAGCAAGATGTAGATGGGAGAGGGAATGCGAGCACAGTTTCACAGATGGGGAGTGGCGGGATGTCCTTCACCGAGCACAAGCGACGAACACCAAAGAAATGTTTCTGAAAATCGCACACTACATGTACTACACACCCGTACGGGTAGCCCAATGGAGGGTACACAGGGATGGCGAGTGTTGGCACTGATGTGGTCCGAAAGGCACACTTACTCACATATTATGGCATTGCCCAGAGATAGCCCCTTTCTGGCAAGCCGTCCTCACCGCAATCGACAACATGTACACTACCGCTATACTGCACTTTCCAAGTTACGTGCTGCTGGGCCTTTCCAATCCTCAAATATTTCCACTCCGCACACCTAAGGGGAAAGTAATTACCCTGGCACTAGGGGCTGCTAAACTGTTACTGCTTTCACACTGGGGTACAGCGACCATCCCCACACACAATGACTGGCTACACAGACTATGGGCACTCTTGGGCATGGAAAGGCTGACAGCCGCAGTGACTGGCTCGCTGCCCCTCTTTGATAAAACATGGGGACCATATATACAATACCTGACGGACACATTTAGGGAACTAACCTGCCCTTCCTACTTGCGCATCTTACGCCTGACAAACCCATCACAGACCTCCCGCAAACCGGACTGACAGTCGAGGCCTGGGTCCTTCTCCCACATCGTGCATGATTAGAATTAGTATACTGAACAGGGTGCCTCCCATGACATAGGCTCAGCATTCCTCTTCCCCCTCCTCTCTTACCCCCCCTTCCTTACGTTATCTGTTATCCCACCGGCCTGTGGTTTTAGGTGGGTATGTTGTATTTCTTTTGAATTTACAAAACCAATAAAAGAGATTTAAACCATAAATACTATGTAATAATTTACAAATATGTACATAGACAGTTGGAAAATACCATAGTTGTATCACTGGTGACCACCTAAAAGGGCCATACAAACATATGAGTAAGTCTATTGGCTTAGTCAAAGGTTCAAGAATAACAACCACATGTGAAAGGCCTCATTTAGTGTGTAACGCAATCATCAATATTAACCATGTGTAAATGCACTTATTAAAGTTAACAGAGTATATTCACTGTGGCCAATAAACACTATTAATATGAATATCACAATTTGAAATTAGCAAAACCTGTGTGTAATTTGTCATTAACTCTCCAACTATGAAAATGCAATTATAAAAGCAGGCTTCAGAGAGCATCACTTTTTAATTACATTACATGCAACCATAGCCCTAGCACATAGACAGCTTAATGTCATTGACTGTCATTTCTGATCTCTGTTACGATTGATTGTGTGACACATACATATACTCAGAGTCTGTTTTTTATGTTTTTTGCCGTTATAGCTTGCAAAATGGCAAAATAAATTAACAACAAAAAAAATGTCAGGTCTTAACTGTAGAGTAAAGATGTATTGAAAAATAACCATTCACTCTACTATTGTTTTTTTATTTTATATATAAAAACACACGAAAAAGACAAAAAAAATTGTCCTGACAGGACATTCTCAGATATCCTGTTGAGGTTGAAAACTAAAAAAAACAAAAAAAAAACACATAAAGCATAAAACCTACAACATTTACTAAATATACTTACCTCTCTTACTCTTTTCTTACCATAAAAGTACCCACGCTAACTACTGGTAGTAAAAAAAAATGCAATTTCTACCTCTCTGGTGCAGCAACATCTCTCCACCCTCGACCGCAATGCCCCACTGACTCAAGAAACAAAGTAATCAGAAAGTAAAAAAAAAATTGCAGCCGGTAAAAATTTAAAACTGACACTTTCTCCCATATAAAGCAATGGGAAACAGGGAAAAATAATTAAAAATGTAATTAAAATGTGAAAATGTTCAGAATAAAAATACGTATTTTTATAATTAATACATTTTCATAACAGCTATTACTTAACAATATTTTATAAATTAATATGTTCCTTAATTGCAAAATAATTTATTGAAAGGGCACTCCATTGCAGAAAACAGTTTGTGGTGCAGAACATGTTTTAACATCAGAAAGTCTTTGTCAAGTGAAGTGCCCCATCCACCATAGCAACAATATAGAAACAAATGCATGACAATGAAAGACAGACTCGACACAGAGTAAATATTTATGGCAGTTGTTCACACAGAAACAAAATCATACATATTAACTCATTGAGCATGAGAAAATCAAAATGTGCAGGAATTAGCAACTGCAATATATTACATCATAAAGGGATGGTAGGAGGCTTACTCCTGACTCACAATCAAAACTACAGTACCCATAAATCAATGGAGGACGATTACACACTAAAATTAATTAAAATAGAGACGCTTATGGCAAGGTAATATTGATGCCTGGTGAGGCAAAAAGAGCCATGTCCATAGTAGGTGCATGAAAGCAAGCCTTCTGAGTAAGAACAACATAATTATTAATGTCCCTTAAGAGTTCTACAAAATGATAGGGATGTGCACACTGTTCATACTTCAGAAGTTACATACAGTTGCAAAATTAGAAATATGGAACCTTTCTCATGATGTCATCTTTGCTAACAGCTGAAGAAAAAACTATGTAACATAAGCTTCATCCTAGGATGTTAAATTACAGATTAAGAGGGGTTGGCTGAAGAATGATCATAGCTCCTGCTCAATTGGGCATCCAATGCAGGTTCAACTGTAGAGAGGAATACATTGTCGTAGTTTGGACTCTTGCCCTGGGCAAGATTGCTGGTTTGGGGATTACAGTACTTATGTTTGTAGGTGACTATGCCTGTCCTACAAGAAGTCGCAACTGCAGTCCCAACCCTTCCGGCTTACTAGCAGTACCTCACCAGCAACCCAAACAGTTAAAGGTGATTTTGGCAGCCTTTACGCATGGACTCAGAAGTATGACATCTCAGGGAATGTCATGGTTAAACACAGATTACCCCTTTCTCACAGATATATTATATCTCAACCAAACACAGGCAATAACAAAGATGAAGTAATGTTTCAATAGTTTTTATTCAACATAACACAGTAAATCATATTGGCTACAATGAATTGGATAATAAACAGTACAAGAGATAAAATTGTAAAGATGAGGGTCATGATTATGAAGACCCCCACCATCTTGTAATAGCATAGGAAGACATGAAACGTATCATATGTCCGTGTACCATATCATAATAGGCCTAACCTTCTACATAGAGGAGAGCTGGGTATATTAAACCTAATCTGTCAATGCCATGTCCCTGGAAGGAGCCCACAACCCTGGTTACCTTGAATGAGGTCTCGAACTCAGACTTCGGCAGGACATGAAGTCCGGGTCAGCTTCAAGGCGACGTGCAGCATCGATAGCAGCAATGGTATCTGGTCGGAATCCCTCTGATTATCTGTCTAAAGTGTGATGTATTTATACAGATCTACTTGGACCCCTGATGTAGGTTTTCCAAAACAATAGATAACGCTGCATGCTTGGGGCGATAACTTCTAATGTGAGCCCCTATAGTTTGTTTGTCTTTGTTGTATGAGTTGCCGCCTTAGCGAGGTGACACTGATAACATAACTCTAAACAAAAGGGACTAACTATAAACACGGCAGCCATCTTAAAAGATTTAATTAAATAAATGGTCTAAGACAGAGCAAGCTAAGTAGGATAAAAGTCACTAGGTGACGGGAGCACAAGTCTGCAAGCGAAAGCTAAGCTAACTCCCGTTATTCCATTAAAACAAACTAGGATTCACTACACCCTCCCCATTGCCGTAACAAGTATGACACCAGTACTGGCCGCCACCAAAGGTGTGGTAACCCAAAAGCTAAAAAAGCTGCTCTAAACTAAAAGCAAAGCATACAAAACCAATGTTTAAAAACATAGATAAAAATCGAACATTTAAAACATACTACAAAGACTTAGGGGGTTATTACAACTTTGGAGGAGGTGTTAATCCGTCCCAAATGTGACGGATATACCACCAGCCGTATTACGAGTTCCATAGGATATAATGGACTCGTAATACGTCTGGTGGTATATCCGTCACTTTACCGTCACTTTTGGGACAGATTAACACCTCCTCCAAAGTTGTAATAACCCCCTTAAAGTCAACCATGACGAGCACAGCAGGCCAAAGTAGATCATTGTGGTGTGGAACTATAGTCATGATCTTGAAGACTAGTTCCGAAGTCACCTTGCAAAAAGTAATAAAAAAATTAGGCCAAATAGTCTGAGATCGATCACTTGGGCGGATGGATTCACAGAGCAAAAGTGCGCAATAGTCTCAAGTGCGGGTCCACCTGCGTCAGTGCCATCGTCCATCGATGGTAGAACCAACTCTGAGTGTTCATAAGTGGCCTCGCGCATCAGCCTCAGTCTCATGGGGCACGACCGTGTATGAACCCTCATCGGGGACATCAGCAGTTCTGGGTCCACAGGAGATACTGGCAGGGCGGCAAGACACACAGTTGGCAGATGTTTGAAGAAGTACCAAACGCAGTGAAAGACCGGCTGCACGCACCAGAGGAGTGATCGAAATGTCAATGACCAATTCCACTCTAGTTCCTCCAGCAAGGAAACATTGAAGATCTGAACCATGCGTTCACAGCACAGTTGCGCTGGTGGCTGTTGCTCCATCGCTCCGTGTAGCTGTAAAGAGACAACCACTGTGAATCAGAAAAAAACAGCAGCAGTATTCCGCCAAATAATGCCAAAGTTATAGGGAAGCCACCAAACACACTTGAAAAGAGTGAATGGATAGCCGATGGGATGACTCCGAAGATAGCATGGAAGATGGATACAGCCTTAAAGAAGTGGACAATCCCAGTAGTGCTTGAAGCATTGAATATTCTGGATACCAGCTCATCAAAGTGCTTGGGGAAGTTGGTATTTAATAGGGATTGTATCTCAGCTGATGATCTCGCAATCTGGAGCGCATACGGATCTCTAGCGGATGTCAATGCAACCTGTTTCTGAAACAGTAGCAACTTTAGTCTACTCAGCTTGTCATAATTTACATTAATGGTATCAATATGAGACCACATTTCTGATACTTTATCTCTTGTGTGGGGGGGGGAATAAAACATGTCCACAACACGCAACGACCTTCGAGACTGAAATCGTGTAGGCAATGCCCGGTCGCATACCGCAACAGCTTTGATCGCTCAGCACCACGTAACTGCCATTGGTAAGTACATGAAATGCTGGTCGAAACAAAGAGACAGGAGTACCCTTAAGAAAACAGTCCAAGTTTGCGACTCCCGCATTGCAGTGGCTGTGAAGAGACACCTGCTTGCAGATCATAGAATGACTAACAGTAGTCTCACAGTCGCTTCCTCTAAGAAAGACTTCTGTTTCGCCATTCAGACATTTATAATCAAAAGGCAACTCTCACTCTTCCTTAATATAGCTATCACCCAAACACTCATAACTAATCTTAAAACCCCCTGAGGAATTTAAAAATGAGCCTGACATCCATTGGTGTCTATTGGCCAAACTAACCAACCGCCGGGACTGGAAAGTGAAGAATTATAGGTACCAGCCTCATCCTTTGCATTTAGCTCTTCTTTGGTGTTATTTATAAAGAATTGCCAACCATCAAATTTAGCCGCTGTGGGGATACTGGGCATGTTCATTTCTTTTATTTTTGCTAACCCGAGGCAGGATGCCTGTTGAACAGTGTCATTCAAAAAAATCATTTGTTCAGGAATCATGCATGCCGTAAACAAGGCCTCCCTACCCTGTATTTGCCAATCCTATGTCCCTCATACACTCTTTAAATCAATATTGTTCTTCCAGTGATCGTAACCTTCAATGGTAAGACGGGAAACAAAGGCATCTGAATATATCAGTTTTGTATCAGTTTGCAAAATATTCCTAATTTTTGAATGAGGTAATTAAAAAAAATATGACTCGGATTTTCTTGTATCATGCCCAGTAAAGTAAGTGAATTTGTCTAAATAAATTTTAGAGCTCCCCACTGGTGGTGTTGAACAATGTTCCCATTGTGTGTAATTAAGAACAGATCTATGTCTATTTGCACGGTGCAGGTAGTATTGTCCCCAATTGTTGTAGCAGAACATTTCCCCATAATTCATTGTATCGATTAGTCCTTCATTTCAGTTAACAAATTATCAACTGTCTGGACATCCCAATCATCAGAAACAACTCCGGGTATAATTACATCTGTCAGTGATATTTTGAATACATATGGAATCTGAATGACCTCAGTCGGCCCGTATATTTCAAAAGGAACTTTGTCCCACACAATCCCATTAGAAATGGGTACTGCTGAAATGCTCACCGGGGACAAGTCTCTGCGGACCTTGTCTGAGGAATGGTGTGGAGTCAAAACGCCATCTATTGGTGGTATAATTGCGCGGTCAGGGATGTAATGATCATTTATGAGCAAGAAAAAAACTGTCATAAATCCAATCCAAAAAAATAAAGTAATGATTGTCAAGCAGAACCAAAAATAGTTCCATGGATATATCAAGTAGTTCTTTTTGAGCCATTGATAGAGCTTGCGCGTCTTTTAAACATTTTCAATCGTATGAGTCGATGAGTCTGAAGAAAAGTCATCAATGTCGACAAAGTAGCCAGGACCAGTCTCTGCAAAAACAGGAGCAAGTTCAGTATTCGTAGATGTGTTAACTTCTCGTGGGGGCTCGTGGTAAATTATGCCATCAGTCTGTGTTGTATTGGTGTATAAAACGGTCAACTCTTAACTAGAAGTTGTTGTGCAATTGTTGACTGGAACCAGCAGGAGCTCATTCTCCGTCCTCCCCATGGTCGAGGAGGTACTCATAGCATTTTTGGCCATCGTAACATAGTCCATTGTATTATTGGTCACTCTATTCTGAAGAGAAATGTCCTGTTGGGTAGTGAGAGGGGATCGGGAATCACCCAAGGGACCTCTGGGTCTACTGTGCTGGATCGGCCACATGGTGTAATCTGACATTGTCAATTGAAACAAATCTGTTTCCTCTGGAACCTGGCAACGGTGGCAAGATTACTGTTCTGGTACCTTGTATTCCCAAGACTGAGACTGGTGCTCTGTAGGATGGACCGAATTCCTTCTTCACAGCAATCTTTTCACGAACCAGATCCCCAACTTTAGGAATCCAGCCAGTGGAAGTTGTTGGAATGTCCCTTATTCCTAAGGTGGCAGCACTGGTAGATGATTTTTCATCTCAAAATTGTTGAAGCTCCTGTAAGACAGTGAGATGTTCATTTATGTCAAAAGGTGATTCTGCTGCCGCCATACCAGAACCATCAAGATCTGGGACATACATAGATATCCCAAAGAGAACCTCATAGGGAGTTCGTCCCCAAAGGATGGGTCTTGGCAGATTATTCAGTGCTCTCTGGACCCCATATAGGTGATGAAGCCAGCTGCGGCCAGAACCTAATACCGTTGCTGTTAAGGACTGCTTTAGATCATGGTTCCGCCTCTCCACAACCGAATTTCGCCCAGGATGGTATGGTGAGGAGTAATGGAGTTCAACACCCATCGTCCCCATGGTGTCCCTGAATGCCTTAGAGGCAAATGCAGGGCCCAGGTCCAAATGGAATGCAGCAACCGCATATGTACAGATAAAGATCAGCAAGTCTTTTATACCAGTCCGAGCGTTAGCCGACCGCTGCGGCCATATCCACAGGAATATAGAACAAGAATCTACAGCGACTAAGATATATTTGTATGCACCATCAGGTTGAAGTGGACCACAATGGCCCAGGTACACACATTGTAGTGGCCTACTGGACACTACAAGGGATGTCTGTGGTGGGCGTTTGATGCTGGAGCCCTTAATTTGCTGGCAAATGTCACAACAGAGAACATATTGTTTTGTCCGTCAGCATAGACCAGGCCACCAGAAGCATTTCTGTAAGAGTTTTATTGTAGCTGAAATACCAGCATGTGCAGAAGCGACACCCTCATGCGCTGCTTTCACTAGATCTAACCTCTGGTCTTCGTTGGGGATCACGAGATCTTCAACCCCAGGAATTGTTGCGTCAGCAACATTCTGTGCACTGATATGGTAGGAATAGTTTGAAGGGTACCCTTTCGGGAGAGACTTGCCCTCAGCTGAAGCTTTCACAGCAGTCAAAACTTCATTATCCAATCTCGTTTGGGAAGGAGTCACTGCAGCCACAGAAGCCGTAGCCACTGCAGATTTGGCTGCTTTATCAGCCAAAATATTACAGTTAATATGTACTCCTACACGTTGGTGGCCCAATGTATGTACTACATGGACACACTGTAGCTTCTCCTTAAGATCAACCATCCTCCCCACAATGTTTTGTGTTTTATGGTGTTCCTTTTAGAATCTCTGAACCCGTTCAGTTTCCAATGATTAAGATAATCATTGTAAGACTGAACGCATTAATATGAATCACAGACTATCAAAGTCAGTCTTCCTGTCTCAGTTTTTTCTAGCACTAAAATAAGGGCTTTAAGTTCAGCTAACTGAGCTGTGCAGTCTCCTATGGTCTGCATATAGGTATTGTGAGGGTGGAAAATCCCATCCTTCATCACTCCACTCACTGCTGCGCAAGCGGCTGAGTATTGATGTTTGGTACCTACAGCTGGTTGGGCTGAACCATCAGTATAAATGACAGTATCATAGTTGTCTAAGGGTAAAAGATGTAGAGAAGTGGGGCACTCTTGTTCATATTGAGAGAAATTCTTGTGTCTGAAGTTTTGGATCAAAAATATAATCCACATCAGTAGCTGTCTGAGAAGTCGCCCACTGTATCAAGCATGGATGTAATGCTTTAGCGTTAGGAATGCTCGCTTTGGTGACAGCCTCTAGTGCCGGCACCTGGGTAACAACAATAATGCATTTCCCCTGGGCAAGTGGTCTCTCTTTTATGACAGCTATCTGAACTGCACTTAGAATCTATTTCTATGGGCGCAAAGCATTGCTGTGAGTATAGATAAGATTTATATGCTATGGGCACCGTGTGATCCTCATTAAAGGTGACATACGTGAATCCAATGGCATCAGCAATTATTCTGATGACCAGATTTTTCTTCTTGTCTCGGGTGTGTAAGTGTTTAGCTTCTAAATCCCTAAGGATGCATGTATGTTCAATTGTCCAGTGTCTGCTAGAACGGTCTGGGCGTATTAAGTCATATAGCGGCTTAATGCGTTGTGCATAGTCAGAAATGTAAGTTCTGCCAAAATTAAAGAAACCAAGCAGAGACTGTAGTTTCCTTAGCGTATTTGGTGGGTGCAGTTGTGCACATTTTTCCAGGAAGTGTAGGGCCAGGCTCTTTCCTTCGTTCGATAGCTCATATCCCAGAAACAGTATACTGAGAAAGGCGATCTTACTTTTCTTAAAGTTGAGTTTATAACTGACTTCTGCAAACCCCAAAATCATGCGATCGACCCTTACAAGATGAACGTTCAGGTCGTCGTCTGTGAGGTAAATATCATCCACATAGGATAACGCCTCAGAATCAATGTCATGTAATATTGACGATACTCGGGCTGAGAACAGCCCTGGGCTGTTCTTATAGCCCTGGGGTAAACAGCAAAAGCGTTTTTGTGGGCCAAATGAGAATGCACTCAGGTCCCTACTTTCTTCCGCTAAATTCTGACAGAAGAACCCGTTGGATATATCCAACGTCGTTTTATATTTTTTTCGCACAATGTTATTTATCAGTGCTGTGCTATGTGAGTTTTGTATAGCATATGTACGGGTATGGCTGTTTAAATGTCTGTAATCTAAGACTATTCTATAGGAATGATATGGCTTCGCAACCGGGAATAATGTGTTATTCATTGCAGAGGCACAGGGCTCAACTATCCCATGATATTCCAGCTGAGTCAGGATCTCCCTTACTGGAGCTTTCGCCTCATGTTTAACTGGATATTGTGGCTGAGGCTGGGGTGACATGATTGAGGAATAATGCAGGTGCCTGTGCGAGAGCCCAACTGACAGTGTAAGTTTCCTTTTCAGCTGCTGGAACTCGATTTGAGAAACAAGGCAAAATGACATTTTCCCCATGTGAAAGCTTACGGAAGTGTTCAGGCGGCCAGTCTCTTTCAGCTAATAGGATGTCACAATTTAGTTTGTTCCAAAAAATCACACCAATGGTGCGTTCCACATCTCTCAATTTGGATCTTCAGGTCATAAAGTCTATCTGGTGGGAGTACACGCCCGTCTGCGGTTTCAACTGCAACAAATTCTCTAGTTGCTGTTGCATCTAGATGTGCTTTCAGACTCTAGCGACATATCAAGACCTCTGCTGCGCTGTCTAGCAGTGTCACTGCCCCCGTCTTGTTCTTCAGAAAAGTTCTCAAGTGTATTGGCATTTTTAAGCGATAATGCTGCCACCTTTTTCTTTGTAGACTGTGGCTTTTGTTGCAAAGTCTGTGCTTCTTTTTTTACTGTAGACTGTGGTGAGTCTTTCTTTTGTTTCACGTAGTCCGGACATCGGTCAGGACGGCCCCCTCTCTCGCTACACCTATCCGGAGTATCTTGAAAGGAATGAGAG
Organism: Pleurodeles waltl; assembly: GCF_031143425.1. Lineage (NCBI taxonomy): Eukaryota > Metazoa > Chordata > Amphibia > Caudata > Salamandridae > Pleurodeles > Pleurodeles waltl. The sequence continues at coordinate 1,559,221,171 of NC_090444.1, read as the reverse complement.
GGACGTGAATCAGTATATCTATCAGGAGTTCTAATATTCTCCCTATTTCTGAGAGTATATCTCCTTTCGGAGTTCTCTGGATGTGGAGAATCTGCTCTCTTATTCTGTCTTTCTTTAAATTGTTTTGGCTTCTCCCAGTGCTTTTTCGAACTTTCTTGTGTCTGTTTAGTACCTTCCTTAGGGGTGGTACCTTGTGGTTCAATTTCTTCGGCTTGGCTCCCAAACCATCCCGTTCTATACTAATATAGGTATCGGAAATAATTTTTGGTAGCTGTCTCTCTTGTTCCAAATGTGGAGTTTCTCAGAGATGCTGGCGTACAGCCAGTGCTACAGCTTCCCCTTTAATATTACTAAGTACTATCGAGGATACTGCGTCAAAATTACGCATCAATTTCATCCCCAAATCTAGGGCAGGGGCTGCCCCATGCTCATTCTGAATTTGTTTTAACACTTCCGGTAAATTGGCATTTTCGGGGTACCATGTGGGGTAGTATGGGGTGGAGTAGTATATAATGCAGCAAAGACTGTACCCCATGTGGCACAGTCATCCACTCAGGGAACCACCCCAAAGGGAAAGCACATTGTTAGAATTATATGTTTCTCCTGTGGTCCCATATGGGGAAACACAGCTTCCAGCTGATTAGTTTGCTGGGCTATCCATTAAGGTATTTTCTCCCTATCTGTGGGTACCTTACCCATAATAGTATGTACTGTTTGTGGATTAATCCCAGTAGCCAATTGATATCCAGCAGGTGCTGGTGGTGCTGGGCGCGCCGGTGTTGTGTTCAAAGTCCGCATTACGAACTGAACAAGCCTTCTGTATAATGTTACAATTTCATTATATAAGTTTCGCAGATCTGCTACTGACATGTTCTGTATTTCTGGGTGTGGTGTGTATGTGGCAAACATGGGCCATGTTGGTCTGTCATTACTCAAAGGACCTAATCTCACTTGCAGTGTAACATGTGGGAGGGCGCCTTCAAACCAGTTCTGATGCTCTTGATAGGTGAGCGGTATTTCGTGATACTGGTATGCTTGGTACTGTTGAGGTACATTAGCAATTTTATATGTGTGAAAGGTAGCTGACCTGGAATCTTCCTCAGGAAAGGTGACCCAGGCATAGAACGTTTCTGTTTGGTAAGCTTCATTAGCTTCTATTATGAAAGTGACGTCCCCGCCCTCGTCTCTTAATCCATGCGAAACTAGATGTAAAGTTAACGCCTGTCTAGCGTTCTCAGGAATGTCTATGGCGTTAGCCATATTGAAAAAATGGGTAAAGAGATGGAACACCAAGTGGGGAGTATTAAGTCCTTTTTAAGAGTTCGAGCTCAAACAACCTACAGCTTAATTAGGTGTTCCCTGTTCAGCTTAGGAGGATTTTCCCAAAGACCAGGGACGTCTCTGTATGATGGTACTTAGGGTACCTGTAGTCTGTGAGACAGTGATAATCGAGGTATCCGTAAATTAGTACCTAAACACCATTGTTGGTGGCGCCATGTCGTAGTTTGGACTCTTGCCCTGGGCAAGACTGCTGGTTTGGGGATGACAGTACTTATGTTTGTAGGTGACTATGCCTGTACTACAACAAGTTGCAACTGTAGTCCCAACCCTTCCGGCTCACTAGCAGTACCTCACCAACAACCTAAACAGTTAAAGGTGATTTGTGGCCGCCTTTACGCATGGACTCAGAAGTATGACATCTCAGGGAATGTCGTGGTTAAACAGAGATTACCCCTTTCTCACAGATATATTATGTCTCAACCAAACACAGGCAATAACAAAGATGCAGTAATGTTTCAATAGTTTGTATTCAACATAATGCGGTAAATCATATTGGCTGCAAGGATTAGGATAATGAACAGTACAAGAGATAAAATTGTAAAGATGAGGGTCATGATTATGAAGACCCCCACCATCTTGTAATAGCATAGGAAGACATGAAACGTATCATATGTCCGTGTACCCTATCATAATAGGCCTAACCTTCTACCTAGAGGAGAGCTGGGTATGTTAAACCTAATCTGCCAATGCCATGTCCCTGGAAGGAGCCCCCAACCCTGGTTACTTTGAATGAGGTCTCTAGCTCAGACTTTGGCAGGACACGAAGTCTGGGTCAGCGTCAAGGCAACGTGCAATATCGATAGCAGCGATGGTATCTGGTCGGAATCCCTCTGATTATCTGTCTAAAGTGTGATGTATTTACATAGATCTACTTGGACCCCTGATGTAGGCTGTTCCAAAACAATAGATAACGCCGAATGCTTGGGACGGTAATTTCTAATGTGAGCCCCTAAAGTTTGTTTGTCTTGTTGTATGAGTTGACGCCTTAGTGAGGTGACACTGATAACAGAACTCTAAACAAAAAGGACTAACTATAAACACGGCAGCCATCTTAAAAATTTAATTACATAAATGTTCTAAGACAGAGCAAGCTAAGTAGGTTAAAAGTCACTAGGTGACGGGGGCACGAGTCTGCAAGCGAAAGCTAAGCTAAGTGCCGTTATCCCATTAAAACAAACTAGGATTCACTCCAACATCACTCGCAGGCAGTATATTGATCAGTCATTAAACCAAATGTGGCATAATAATCTGAATCATGCAGTAGAGGAAACTCTGTCATCCACAGGGCAGACTGGAGAGGCTACGAAAACAGCCTCCATGGTGAGGTGGAGGAGGTGGCTCCGTGCCTGGACTTGTGGAGTAATAAAAGGATGACATTAAAAAAAATGTGGGCATTATTTAATATACAATTGAAATATAATACATTGTAGAAAAATATGTTTAAGTATATGATTAAATACCTGAACCTACAACATAAATTGCCTCACACCACAAATAACGGTGACAACGATAAATTACTCCAAACCCAGTGCCTTTATTATAGAATCCTGTTCCTAAAAGGTAATGTAAAGACAAAAAAATGCTAAAAAAATAAATACTCACACATCAAAAAAATACCTACCTACTCATGGACCTCCAAAATAAATTGTCCCTTTCCACAAATAAATTGCCTCACAGCAAAACAAATTACACACAATTAAAACACTACCAACCCAGGGACCTATCTGCCTAGGATCATGCTACTAAGAATTAATATACTTAAATATTAAAATATTTTGAAAATTAGACTAAGGGGGCCGACAGGCCGGCGGTGCCCCGCAGGGCATTCTGACCGCGGCGGTTCGGCCGCGGTCAGAAGAGGCAAACCGGCGGTCTCCCGCCGGTTTACCACTGCCCTTAGAATCCCCCATGGCGGCGCAGCTTGCTGCGCCGCCATGGGGGATTCTGACACCCCCTACCGCCATCCTGTTCCTGGCGGTTCGCCCGCCAGGAACAGGATGGCGGTAGGGGGTGCCGCGGGGCCCCTGGGGGCCCCTGCCGTGCCCATGCCAATGGCATGGGCACGGCAGGGGCCCCCGTAAGAGGGCCCCGCAAAGTATTTCAGTGTCTGCTAAGCAGACACTGAAATACGCGACGGGTGCAACTGCACCCGTCGCACCCCTGCAACTCCGCCGGCTCAATTCTGAGCCGGCGTCCTCGTTGCAGGGGCATTTCCTCTGGGCCGGCGGGCGCTCTTTTGGAGAGCGCCCGCCGGCCCAGAGGAAATGTCTAAATGGTCGCCGCGGTCTTTTGACCGCGGTGCGGTCATTCAGCGGCGGAACCTTGGCGGACGGCCTCCGCCGTCCGCCAGGGTCACAATCAGGCCCTAAATACCCACACTCTCAAAAAATACCCACACCTTAACCCTCAAAAGAAGTTGCCCTATAACACATATAAACTACACCACCTCATAACAAATCTCCGAAAATTAAAATACTACCCACCACGGGCCCCAACCCATAATTTCATTTGGGAAGAAAACCCCATAACTCGTCCTATTCTTTTGTTTTGGGAGTAGCCATCAAAAAAACCTTCTCTAATTCCTGAAAGCTCTAAAAACCCTTAGTAACACATGACTCGAACAGAAATAATACTGAATTATATATTTTTTGTGTGAACAGTCGGTTCTGAACAGACTCAGCTGTGCAGAAAGATACAATCATACGCAGAAACGCCATACCACTAAAAATAAATGTGGGTCAATAACACGTTCTGTAAAGCAACATACATTCACACAAATGTGAGTTTATTAGCACATTTCAGAAAAGGTGCTATGTAAAAAAACACATTTTACTGCCACAAATTGCATGTAAGAGTTAATTTACAGAATACACCTAACATTCAGGATAGCTTGAGTGTAATCTTCCCCTCCTACAGAAATGTAATCCCTTTCATTGTGGCTTCGGTTAAATATACTCAATAAAACAAATATACATACAGGGGAATCATGACTCACTTGAGGCTTTATCTGTTGTGAGTATGGCCCCTCCTCACACTTATTAATCTAGACTCTGCATATCTATATATCTATCTATATCTCTCTCTCTCTCTCTCTCTATATATATATATATATATATATATATATATATATATATATCTCCTACAGGCGGTCGGCAGTAGGGAGTGACATTTAGGATCTAGCTTCAATAGAATTTTTTTTTTTTGTTTTGCCAACATCTTTAGTATTGTTTTACGGATCTTAATGACATTTTCCAAAAAAAGTGTTCTCTAGGGCCATGTTGTGCATGGAAAGTTTCAGGATCAACTGTTAAGTGGGGGCCAAGAAAAAATAGGGTGGGAGGGAGTGTGTTTCCCATGTTAATTCCCATGGACTCTTAAAACACGCCTGCAGTACGAACCACTGGAAGGAATTACACCAGATTTGGCAGAAAGGTAGCTATTTGTCAGCGGATGAGCCTCATTTTATTTGGTGTAAATCTGTTCAGTAATTTAGGAGAAATTAAAGGAAATCCAAAATTGTATATAATGTTTGTAATGAAGTAGCGAATAATGCCAATCTCACACGGAGATCTGATTGGCTGCCAACACTTCAACAAGGAAGTGTTGGCAATCTTTTAAAAAAAAAATGAAAAAAAAAGAAAGGGGAAGGGTACCATTACCCTAATCCCCTAGCCTTGGTCCATGGATCCCCCCGAGACCCTTCAGGGCTAAAAAACATAACAAACCCAAAAAACATTTTTTTTTTAATTCACAGTGAAAAATTTGTAAATCGCAAATATTAGTGATTTTTGCTGTGACTTTAAAAAAAAAGGCAAGCACAGTCGCCCGTGCTTTCTTTTATTTTTGCCCCTGTGTGCCCGGTCCTCAGAGCATATTATTTTAAGTCGGGGTGCATGGGGCACCCTCGTCGGGCTTACTAAAGCCCCCGGGACCACCACCTCCCTAGGGCTAAGTAGATAAAGTACGCAGGGAGCTGCATGGGTCCCCTATGCCCCAGAGAGCACCATCTCCTCAGGGCAAACTAGTGAGTAAATATAAGGGAGGGTCCTGCGGACGCCCCCACACCTGACGACCACCACTTCCTTGGGGCAAACTACTACATAAATATAAGCGGGGACCCTCCCACAGGCCCGGAGAACCGCCACCTTCCCGGGGCTAGGTATATAAATTATGCAGGGTGGCCATGTGGCCCCCCGTCTAGGGACCATCACCTCCCTGGGTCAAACTACTAAATTAATATAATGGGAGAGTTCTGTGGATCCACCCTGTACCACAGGCACCCCCACCTCCCCGGCACTATAGAATAAGAAATGGGGGTCCATCGCAGAATCCGCGGGGCCCCCCACTTCCCCAGTAAATTAAAAACATGCAGAGGGTCCCCCCTCTTTTTTAAAATTTTTATTTATGTATTTTATTTATGTATTGCAGAAAGATAACATATAACAATACAGCAAAGGACAGCCCACAGAACTGGATTACAGAGAAATTATCAAATCCAGGCCCCGCCAAGTCCCCGGGGCACAGCCTATGAAGGAGGATTACAAATGATTCTCTATCCATTGCGCTGTATCAAGGTCCCCACGAGGCATTTCACAGCATGTCCATCGGGCTAGAAACTAGATACAGAACCAGTAGATAGGAAAGAAAGAAAGAAAGCAGACAGAGGAGGGATACAGGAGCGCATTGCGACGAACCAGTTTACACTATTTCCACTGTGTGAGAGAGAGGCGAAGGCAAACAGAGCCACTAAGCGCATAGACTGTCTTGTAATACAAACACAACCACACTATAAGGCCTCCAGAAAAGAGCGCAGCGGAGCCCAAATATCCTTTGGTCGGGAACCCTCCGTGGTCAGCTCCTAATAAATCAGCAGCTGCTCTTGACAAAAGGAGGCATCTTGCAGCCAGTCAGATCCTCGAGGGGCCCAACCCCGACCCCAGCACATCGCAACTCTACACTTAGCAAGCAACAGGAGTAGGCCCACCAGTTTCCTATGAGTCCGCCGCACTACGTCCACACATCCAAGCAGCGCTAATCTGGGGGAGAAGGGCAGCTCCAAACCAGTCATCTCCTCAATCATTCTCATGACCTCCACCCAGAAAGCATGAACCTCGGCGCACTCCCACGCAAGATGCAAAAAGCCAGCATCGGGAGCGCGGCACCATTCACAGCACGTGTCCGCACGTAGGCCCATAGAGCAGAGACCGATAAGGGTATAATATAGGCGGTTCAAAAACTTGAAATGAATCAGACGTAGCCTATAATTAGGGCACAAGGCTCTCATGTGCGCGCAGCATCTTCGCCACACCTGCTCAGATACAGGCTCACTCACATCTGCCTCCCATCGCACTCTAGCAGACGCACCAATGTCACCTCTCTGTTCCTATACACAATTATACAATTTAGTAATAATTTTACGCGGCAACTGAGCACAGCACAGCACCTCCAAGGCCTGACATTCCAATGGAGTTTCCGTAAGTCCAGAGAATCGAGCTCGCATCATTGCGCAGAAACCCAGCACGTACAGCCGCTGCAACGCAGTAGCGCGTCCATCCCCAACCGCATCTCCAGGGGAGATCAGTCGACCATTCACAAACCAGTCACCCAATTCAGTTAAACTTGAGTCCCGGAGAAAAACGTGCAACCGCACATCGCGGAACATCTCAAGATCCGCAACCAAAAGCGGGAGCGTACTTGCCCCAGAGTGGCACAACAGCGCCATCCAGGCCCGAGCGGTGCACGTCACCGTGTCAACGCCTCGCTTTCGAGGCTGGGAGGGATTACCAAGAATGCGGGTCAAATCATCCGGTCACACCGCATCGCTTTCAGGCGCAAGATGTGGCAAATACCTGACCGGACACAGCCAATAAAACAAAAAATGCGCCTGAGCGCAATAATAGTAAAGCTCCAGATCCGGGGCAGCAAGGCCACCCAGTTCAAATGGTAATGTCAGCTTCTCCCAGGCAATATGAGGCTGCCCACCAGCCCAAACCAGTCGTATCAGAGCAGAACGAAGACATCGCAGAAAGCTCACCGGAAGTTGGAGAGGGAGGTTTACAAACAGATATAAGCATTTTGGCAAGACCACCATTTTCGCAATGGCAATACGCCCAATCAGCGAAAGCGGTAACAAGCTCCACACCTCGTCTTTCCCTTCCAACCACGATATGGCCTTACCATAATTGGCCAACCAGAGAGCTTCCACATCACAGCTCAGCCAGACTCCCAAATAACGAACTGGGCCATTCGCCCATTCAATCGGGTACCGGGAAGAGAAGTCCGTCACCCCCGCAAATAGAGACAGCACCACAGACTTGGACCAATTAATCATGATCCCAGAAAAGGTATCAAAGCGCACTATTTCATCCAACAAAATGTCCAAATGTTTACGCGGCTCACGAACATACAGGGTAATGTCGTCAGCATACATAGATATCAAAATAGGTCGCTGCCTAAACGGCAGACCCCTATCACTATGGTGCTGTCTCAGCTATGCCGCAAGAGGCTCCATCGCCACAGCGAGGAGTAACGGGGACAAAGGGCACCCCTGACAAGTCCCTCGGGCGACCGGGAAAGAGTCTGAAGTAGACCCGTTTAGACGCAGCCTGGCAGTAGGGGACGAATACAACAATCGGATCAATTTCACAAAGCGAGCACTCAGTCTAACTCTATTGACCAAAGCAAACATGTATTCCCATGCCAAAGAATCGAAGGCCTTAGTAGCATCCAAGAACACCGCAGCCGCATACTCCTCGGCCCCCACGGAGCCCGCTACCACAAAAAACATGCTAAAATTGTGGGGTGTGGATTTACCCGGCACAAACCCAGACTGATCCGGAAGCACCAGCCTCGGAAGCAACAGTTGCAATCGCGCCGCTATCATTTTGGCCAAAATTTTGTTATCGATGTTGATCATAGAAAGCGGGTACTCTTTATAGAACGCAGGGTTCAAGCCGTCCAGCCCTGGAGACTTGTCACTTGGAAAACTGCGAATCGCCGCAGCAACCTCCTCTACCGAAAAAGGGGCGTCGAAATAAGCACGGTGAGCATCATCAAACCAGAGGAGCGCAATCTCAGAGAAATAAGCCTGAGCCGCAGCTGCATCCAACCCCATCGGCTCCGCATATAAATTCACAAACAATTGGGTAAAAGCCTGCATAACATCCTGTGTCCCGGCCACATGCTCACCCCCGGGGCCATCATTCTCAGTAACATAGCTGCTGGCCCATGGTCTGCGCAGCATGCTCGCCAACGTACGTCCGGCCCTCTCCCCCTCACCGTATCGCCGCACCTTGGCATACCACCCCAAAAAGCAAATCTCCCAGAGAGAGGCCTCCTCATACAAGGACACTGCACTCCGCAGCTCCGCGAGTACAGCACCGGAACAGTCTGCCACCAACCGCCGCTCCAGATCCGCTATCCGCCCCTCCAGATCTGCCAGCTCACGGCGCAGCACCTTCAGCACACCATGCTGCTTCGAGAGGCACACACCACGAATAACCACCTTAAATGCCTCCCACAAAGTACCGGCTGAGCTCACAGATTCACTATTGTCAGCAAAGAAATGAAGTATGGCCTCACGAATCTTCTCGCGAAACACCCTGTCCCAGAGTGCCCCATGTAGCAGCCGGCACAAAAAAGTGTGTTCCAACCCACAGGGCACCTCCAGCACCAGCCGAACCGGTGAGTGATCCGACAGAGTGCGATGCAGGTGATCCACTGAGCGAGTCCAGAGCTCAACGTCTCTCGTGCCCAACCAGCGATCTATTCGAGACCAGCTACTATGAGTATAGTTAACACACGTGCCCTCTCTGGCAGTACCATGCCTCACCCTCCACAGATCTACCAAAGCGCCTTCATTCATCACAGACTGCAGGGACCTGGCGGCTGCAACATGCTGCACCCTAGCTAAACTCTCACGATCCGCCGCTGGGTCCAGGATCACGTTAAAGTCACCGCCCCAGATCACCACGCCGCTGCCCATCGACTCCACCAATCGTTCACGAAAAAACTCAGGATCATCAGTGTTAGGGCCATATACAGAGACAAGCCTGCAAGCTCTATCCAGCAGCGGGCCGCTCAACACAATATAGCGGCCATTAGGATCAACGACCACTTTCTGAGTGCGCCACTGCAACCCTTTACACAGCAAGATCACCACCCCACGTGCATGTCACAAGAACACAGAACAATGAAGTTCCCCGATCCAGCCAGCCCTCAACCTGTCCCGCGTAGAAGCAACCAAATGCGTCTCCTGGAGCTTGCAAATATCAATTTCATGGCATTTGACATAAGCAGATATGAGGTGCACCTTGCTCCCATCATTTAGCCCACGCACATTCCAGGTAAGGCAGCGAACGGCTGTCATCTTTCTCGATCCCATTGCAATCTCTCAGCAAAAAGAAGTCGCATCCACAGTGCCCCAACCTGCCCGCCAACAGCAAACGAACAAGGAAAAGGGAAAGGAAGAAAAAAGTAGGAAAAAGAAGCCAGAACACAAAATTTCCCAACCCCCACCCACACAGACCCCCCAAACGGGTCAAAGCAAAATACCACCCCCCATAACATCCAGATACCCATTCACAACATGTATACTAGAACCAGGACTCATCCCACGGGCGTAAGCCAGGCCATCCATCCCACCATCCAATCAGGAGTGGGGGAGAAGGGCGAAAGGGCCGAACAGCAAAGCAGAGCGGCAGAGCAGCCACAGGCAAAAGGAGCATGTCACGTGAAACCCCAGCAATCTCAATGGAGCCTCCCCAGCCCCCAACCCCCGCCAATCAGTCATTGTCACTCAAGGCGGCCCGCTCAGACCGAAGACCCTCAAGGCCCGAAGCTTCCAGTCGCTTAGGCACCGATTTAGCAAATTTGGCCGCCTGCTTGGGGTCAGTGAAGAAGAGTAGTTTCCCTTAATGTTGCACCTTTAGCTTGGCGGGGTATAACAGCAAGAATCTTGCATTAGTTTGGCTCAACGTGTGCTTGATCGGTAGAAAGGCACGCCGCACAGCCTGCACGCCAAGGGTGTAGTCCGTGAAGAAGTTGCGTTGAGAATTCTTGTAGATCACAGGTTGCCGCTCCCGGGCCAGCCGGAGAATAGGATCCCTATCCCGATAGTTCAGCAGGTGGGCAATGATGGGACCCAGAGGGGTTCCAGGCGGGGGAAGAGGTCCCAAGGATCTATGAGCCCTCTCAACCACCAACAGCTGGGAGAGTTCCCCAGAGAAGAGGTCAGATAGCATGCCCTCCACAAAGTCCTCCATGCGACCCATATCCGTAGTCTCCGGCAGACCTATTATGTGAATGTTAATGCAGCATGACCGCGCCTCCAAGTCTTCATTCTTGTTTCAAATAACCTCTATGACTCGCTCCAGTTGTAGAAGGTGTTCACGCTTCAGATCAGCTGTCCGCGACTCCAACTGCTCAAATCTGGAGTCATGATCGTCCACCCGGGCCTTGATGCGATCAAGCTGCTCCATCACATGATCAAGTTTTGCATCTATGCCAGCAAGGCTGTTCTTGAGATCCAGAAACATAGCCTGAACCGAGGCATCCGGGCTCCCATCCTCAGCATTCTCACCACCGGGTAGAGAGGCAGAAGAACCACCTCTCTTCTTCCCACCCTCAAAGGTGAGCCTGGACTGTCTTTGCTCGGTCTTGCCCATGCTCCGTTACTGGCAGACACCAAGGACCCACCAGCAATAGAACAACGAAACAGCAGTACAGGAAACCTTCGCTCCCGAATGCCACCTCAGAGTCACCGGAGGGCCTGACAGCACCGTCCAGGCAGGGCAAAGGTAAGGCACCAGTCCACAGCTCAGGCACACTTAAAGCGCAGACTAGAAAATCCAGGCTCCAAACTCAGAGTTCTCCACAAGGGCAAGCAAACGAGTTCCAGATTGGGGCACCTCAAAAAGTAGACTGGCGACCCGGGGCCCGGTCTCAGATCCACACTCCACGACGCTGGTCACCTCTCCACGGGCGTAACAGCCTTTCAAATTGGTCAGGGGCGAGAAGGACTCCACAGCTCAAGCAGGTAAGTAAGCTCTTCCTCCGGCCTGATCTGGCCGGCGACATCCTCCAAGCCACCAGGACCCAGCACTAGCCCCCAGAAGCCCACCACGCGGTGAACAGCCCGCACGGGGCCCTCCCAGGACGCCCCCAGGCTCCCAGCAACCCCAGCCAACTGACGACCAGCAGGCCCCCCGAGGCGCAACCAGCACGGGCCGACCCAACGTCCTCGGTCCGGATCCTCACCTCGGGTGGTCAGCTCCGCAGAAACCAGGCTCCAGCACCTTCCGCCTGCCGGCTCCAGCAGCTACGTCAGGCAACACACTCGGCGCTCCGGTGCCCCAGCCTGCCCCAGGTCGCGGCCCGAACCGGCCGCTGATGAGGCCACAGCAGGGAGACACAGATGCCACCCGCCAAAGTATTCCATTCTCCGGGCTGTCACAATGCCCGCCAGCCCACCAGACAAGCACGCGAGCCGGGAGGCGGAGCGCCCGCTGACCCCGTAGGCCGCGCCACGCGGCCAGGCCCCGCTCCGACAAGCCGGGGAGAAGCGCCTCAGGCAGCCCGATCCAGGGCCCGCCGCCGGAACAAAGGAGGTCACCAAGGGCTACGGAGATCTGCAGCGCGAATCAAGCGCTCGATCGGCCGCCCCACCAGGAGAAATGCACAAGAAAGGCCCTAAGCCCGGCAGAGCCTCAGAGTGATGGCCATCTTGCCGGCAGGCTTGGCCACGCCCCTGTGTGGCCCCCCTCTAGGGCCATCCCTGGGCCGTGGGGACCACCAACCCCCAGGGCTGGTCCCTGCAACCTCCCGAGGTGTCTACCATCGGCAGGTAGCTGTTTGCTTTTGCTTGGCGGGAGCTGATAGCTCCCGCCAAGCAAAAGCAAACACAAATCAGCTTTCAGCAAGCGAGAGCTGTCAAACAGCTCACACTTTCTGAAAGAGGAGTTTTCATCTTTTTCCATGCACACTGTCATACATGCAGGGAAAGAGATGAAAACATTGCTTCCACATGCAGGGAGCTGGTATTTACAGCAGCTCCCTGCTTTAGGGAGCAATGCAGACTCCTGTAGAAGATGGCAGCTGGTTGGGACTGCGGGGGCCTTGAGCCCCCACCCCCACAGTCCTGTCACTTTTGCTCTCTCTCTCTTGTCCATCCCATAATGGGTTGGAACAGAGAGATTATTATTCCAATGGTCTCTCCATACAAAGACTTCAAAGCAGCACACAACCAAGGTGTCTGGTTGCCATGTTACGGTAACCTTTTGATGCAGAACAGAGTCACATATGGCCTAATGGCAAAGCTTATGGACTGTCACTCAGTATGCTGAAGGTTCAAATCCTGGTATCTCAAGGCAGTGTGTCTGTTTATTTAATAGTGTTTTCAATATTAAACATTTCTAGTGATGGAACAGTTATGTCTTTTTCTCTCATCCTCTTGGGTTGGAATGTCATAGAGATGTCTGGACACTGCACACAAAGGAGTCATCTATGGCCTATTGGTTAAGATCTCAGACCCTCACACAGAAAGTCAAGTCTTCCAATCTAGGTGTGTCAGTTGCCATTTCTCAGCTTTAAATTCTTCTCACCTTCACAAATTGAAGGTACATACTGAAAGGTGATCTCACTCTTTTTACTTGTCAAATACACTTTTTTCAATTTGTTACAACATTTGTCATTTGGGTGGTTATAGGGGGGTGGCTGATGGCTTATTCTCGAGGGAGCGAGATAAAGTGAACATAGGGCACGAGTTATAGTTACTTGAAATAACTCCAACTATAACTGCTGAATTTCTGCAATTCAGTACGCTTAAAATGGGAGCTTAAGTATAACGTCCTGTGTATGTATATATATATATATATATATATATAATAATATAAGAGAAGCCTTTAGAGGATCCAAGGCACAGGGGCTCAGATACTCTCAGGTATGAGAAGGGCCATGCACCAAAGTTACTTCCTGTCTTATCTCACTGCCCATTTAACAGTTACACATGTTGTGCCTGCACATTCCAATTCTTCGTTGCCCCAAGTGTGACAGTTGCCATGTTGGAATGGAAGCAGATCCCACTAACAGAAGGGGTGTCAATAAAGCTGCGAGTAGGTCAGTTGTACAAACTGATATTCTATATCTTTGAGCCTTCCGACCCATCAGTGATGCTTTTCTTGTGTCTTGCCTTCATGGCTGCTATGAGTTGCCCTGACTGATGGATAGTGGGCACTATTTGGAAATGATAACCCTGTGTGTTTGCCTGTTTCAAACCTGTAGCAACCACAGAAGCGTTTTTGAAAGGGATATTTCATTTAGCTGCATATGTGCGTTGTCTATTTGGGAATGGCAAATGCCCACTTATATTGGTAAATTTATATTATGGCTACTACATTAAGGGCTACATCTTTCAGCTTCCATCTTTCTGTAATAAAAAAAAGCTACAGACGTTTTGTTTCATATCTTTTGAATCCCAGGTCTGCTGCAGTAAACTGCTCAGCCATAGTAACTCTCTGAAAAGGCATCTAGCCACCTCCATCACAATACAAATAAATTCAGAAGCACATTTTGCTGGCCAACGTCTGTGCCCCAATTTACACTCACTTCAGTCGTTAATCAACCAGTACTTTTATTTTCATATTCCTCTTGCATATCTACCTTTTTTAGACACATATGCTGTCTCCACATTCACAACATATCACTTTGCCTCCAATGTAAGGAAATAGTAAATCATGATATAGTATAAGGGCTGTGTATATAAGCTAAATAATAATCACTAGGGTTTTCCAAGATCTAAGTTAAGAGTCTAAGTCTAAGCTAGAGAGTCCTTGTTGCTGTTCTCCAGTAAAGATATGTCTAATTTGAATCTATTTTCTAAAGTTAGTATGTGTGTGGTGAGGTGCTAGATTGTTAGTAAGTTTAGAACTTGTATGGTACTATGACTTTTAGCTTATCCTTGGTGATGGGCTTTAACATAGTCTTTTGAGGTGCATGCAGTAGGGCTAATTGTAAGGAAAATATGTTAACCATTTTTAGGGATTTTGAACTGTGTGATATGACAGGTGGAGTAAGTTTGTTTTAAGGGTGGGTAAAGTCAAACTTCATTTTTTGATGGAGAATTACTTTAGTTGGCATTTGTTAACTAGCTATTTAATTTATGCTTGTTTTGAGGTTTTCCTGGAGCATTGTTTCCGATTTCCAATCTTTTATTGGCGTGGGGTGGTTTTCTGGATTTTGTATGAATGAGTTATTTTTAATTGTATTTTTGCAGGTTTTAAGCTACATTTCAACACATTTTGGGAGTAACTATTTTCTATAATAATTATTGGTTGGGAATTATGTATTGAATTGTGCTTATTTACATTTTGCAATTATATGTCATATTAATTTGTTATACTATGTACTATACTATACTATGTACTGTTTCACATCTATGTGCTCTTTATATTTTTGTAAAATTGTTTCGTCTTTATTTTATGTTATTCATATTTATTTTACAATGTAATTCATAGTGATGATAATGATTTAATAATTAATTGTTTACAAAATTAAGTTGTTATTTCCTAAGCTATTTTGAGTAATTTGATGGCGCTATATCTACTGTAGAGTTCTGGCGTTGCTTCAAGGTAATGTAGTCCTTGGTTATTAGTAAATAATCATACATTGCTTATTACTATTTCATGCTTTTGGTTAGTTTGTTTGGATAGTTTTGATTTCAATTGTGTTATGTATCATTCAATGGTTTAATGGTGAAATGTTCTTTGTGTCACCTGAACTGGAACTCGCTTGGGCCCAGTTCTTAATGAAGAAAAAAGCTATAGAGTGCACACTCTGAACCCTTTTAACCATTTTACACATACTATCGGACAAACGTGTCTGGCGTGCAGCTCCTGGTATGTGTTCTGTTCAAACCACGCTAGTTAATTGATTAACAAGCTGATGACCAAATGAGGTGCAACAGTCCCAATGTGCACAGCTTATGAACAGGCCCGTAGGCCAATGTGAATCAAGCAAAACTGCTAATAATCATTGTTCATCCGCTTTGGAACATGGACGATATGAATTTGTACCTTTCAGTTTCTTCGAATTGGATTAAACATGGACTGAAATGGAAGAAGTTGATTACAAACGGATGAATAACGATTATTAGCAGTGTCCCTGGATTCACATTGGCCTGCGGGCCTGTTCATATGCCGTGCACCTTGGGACTGTTGCACCTAATTTGGTCATCACCCAGTTCTGCCGCTCGTCTAACATTCAAAGGCCAAACACATTCTTAGCGGGGGTTAATTATTCTGCTCTCCAGAGGACAACAGCCTTGCATCTGGTCCCAGGAGGACAAATGTGTTGTCAACAACTGGCAACTTGGAAGGGATTATCCATCTGGACAGAAACATGGACAGTTGTCAGAACAAAGATGAACCTTAACACTACTTCTGCCTGGGAAACACCAAATGGGACTGTTTCTATTCATTCCCTGAGCCCTCCTAGACTCTTTGGTGACAACCTTAGCTGGAGAGAGGACCAACACGGCCTCTTCTAAATAAGGGTAGTGTTTTAGAGAGGGCCAGTAATCTTCTCAGTGGGAGAAGACTTCAGCCATCTTAGATTTAAGGTTTCTGGTCATTTTCAAAGTAAAGCAAAGAGAAAGTGTTCCCATTAAAATTAAAGTGGTCATAGGGCAATAAAGTAGACAGGATTGGGTGCTCTGAGTTGTCAAAGAGGTAGGGCTGAATGTAAACCACGTAGCTGCTGCTTCACCAAGTTGTTCAAATACAACATACTTCTAATGTATGTAACTCTATTATAGAATTTAGAACTTCTTTCCCAGATGTGTCTCACAAAAGAGGGTTTTCTGCAACAATTTGCATTCTTTTTTTTAAGACAAACCATGTAAACATTAAAAGAAAGAGAAGCTTAGGTAGGGTAGGAATTATAATTACTCATTATACTCCTCATTAAGAAATCACTAGTGGAGGTCCTTTAACTCCTTTAACTACGATACCGTAAAGAATAAGAACTTGTAAAGTCAATGGGTCTGTTCACTGAAACCTTGGATTGCCATTGTGAATGCGCAAGCATCTGCAGCGGCACTGTTTAAATGGGATTAGTCAAACATCACCATAACATTCAAATATGGCCTCAATGGATGTGGGTGTTTCCACAATGGCCATCTAACCCTATTTTAAGACACTAGCGCAGAAGATGAAAAATAGTTTAAAAAAGCGGGAGAAGAGTGGATAAAGGAGGTTCAGCAGAGCAACAAAGAGTGCAGGTCGTATTTAAAAAAAAAAAAAAAAAAAACTGACCAATTGACAAACTAATGAGAGAGGGAAGCTATGCGTACAGCGTGGGGGCGCAGGCAAAGTGAAGGGTAAAGCAGAGCACGGGGAAAGAGCAATAATAACACATTCAATCCCATAGAGAGCTTAAAGAAAAAGAAAAAGTAACTCCCTGAACGCAAGCACCATCAGAAGTGGAGGGATACAAGTCAACCAAGTGAAACACAAAAATATAGAAGAAAGCAACGGAACCAAGAGGAGACAACCGAGATTGTCAACAAACCCACCAACTATGAGCATGAAGCTAACTAAAGGACAACTCTATGTATCCTGGAAGCAGCAGCTCTGGTCAATAGACAGCTATAATCTGCCTTCAGTGAGACATAACAATTGGAAAGGTGCATATTTAATTGGTGCCTAAGATTGTTAGCAAGCAAGGTGAATGATAATAACAGGGGACTGTGGCTGATTAATGGTTCCCCATGTCCACTTGCATCCATTCTGTAGAATTTGGAAGACATTATTGCTGTTCTATAATTTCTTTTCTACAGAAAAGGAAAACAAAGATCCTAGGGCCAGATGTATGAAACTTTTTTGCACTCGCAAACGGTGTGAATCGCAAAATTCGGCCGTTTGCGAGTGCAAAAACGTGGTCTGCGATGCATGAAAGGCATTAGCAGACCAAAAATAAGAAATCGCAAAAATTGCGATTTTTGCGTTGCAACCTGGTTTAACGAGTCACATTTTGCGATTCGGTATTTCCAGTAGGAAATTGCGAGGCGCAAATTGCGATTCACAAAATCCAAGTCGCAAATCGATGCATCAAAAAATCGCAAATGGCGATTTTTCGCAGAATGGCATTTTGCACATGCAAAATACCACTAAGTGAAACCAGGTGGTAACCAGGTGCAACCTATATAAAGAGGCCCAGAATGCTGCCTCAGACTCTTTTCCACAATGGCTGCACTCTACGTCATGGTGAGGAGGGTGAGGATCTTGGCAGGTTTGAGGAGGGGAAGGAGGAGACAGGAGCGCATATTCAGAGTGCGCATTACACTTTTTAACCTGACAGAGGAGGAAATATTTGAGAGGTATAGGTTGAACTCAGCCATGATACTTGATCTGATAGCTGAGCTACAACCCATACTGCAGCGCAGAACACTAAGGACTCACAGCATACCCACCCATGTGCAGGTATTATGCTCCCTCCACCTACTCGCCTCAGGGAGCTATCAAGGGGTCATAGCAGCAGCTGGAGGGGTATCACAGAGTACCCTCTCTAGATTTTTCAATGCATTTATCAACGCCATGCTGAGCAAACTACACCAGTACATCAGATTCCCCCACACCCCACAGGATATACAGCAGACAAAAATTGTTTTTTACCAGATAGCACAGTTCCCCCACGTCCTAGGTGCCATAGATGGGACACATGTTGCAATCTGTCCACCATCAGCCACAGAGTATGTGTACCGCAACTGGAAATACCAACATTCAATGAATATATAGGTTATTTGCAATGCCTCATCCATCATTACTGATCTCGTGGCCAGGTACCCAGGGAGCACACATGATTCGTACATCTTTCACCATAGCAGCATTCACACAAGACTGCTAGCTGGGGAGTTTGGAGAAGGATATCTACTAGGTATTGTCCCTCTATACAATGGGGCTTTGATGGCGTGCTGATGTCAGATGGCTCAGTTACTCATCATACCCTCTGTCCCTTCCAGGAGACAGTGCCTACGCAGTGCGCAACTACATGATGACGCCCTACCTCAATCCTGCAACACCTGCTGAACGGAGATACAATGCAGCACACAGGGCAACCCGCAACGTGGTGGAGCGCACCTTTGGACTGCTGAAGCGTCGCTTCCGGTGCCTCCACAAAAGTGGAGGGGCACTACAGTACAGCCCAGAGACCACATGTAGAATAGTGGCTACTTGTGCAATCTTGTACAATATAGCTACCACCAGGGGCATACCAGTAGAAATATGTGAATCTGAATCTGATGATGATGATGATCCCATACCACCCCTACAGCCAGCAGACAGGACCACTGCAGCAGAGGGAAGGCAAAGGCGTGCTGACATCACACACAACCATTTCAGATGTAAGTATGAATAAGACAAATGCACTGACAAAGTACCTGCAGTGAATTACATTTATTACCTTAATGTCAGGTAATGTTAGTTCAACGAATAGCAAAAGAAAAGAGTTAAAAAACTAGAGACAATAGAAGTTCAGAGTAATGCACTATTACGTCATAGTGAACTCATTACCCCTCTGGCCGCTACAGTTTCTTTTTTGCGGCCACGCACACCACTCGGGTGCCCAGTTACCTCACTGGCACCTCGATTGTCCGCCTCAGTGGCAGTGCTGTGCCTGGCACTGCGCCGTCTGGTGTCCATTGCGGGTACATCTAGACTGCTGAGGCTGGAAGTGTCCTCTGTGTCCCCCAGTGCAAGCTCACTAGGTGTGGCTGACCTCTGTCCCATGATGTTATCAATCACATTAGTGATTTGGACAAGTCCTTTAGCCACATCCCTGCTGCTGTGTGCTGCCTCCACCTGTGCAGCAACTGCACGACTTGCAATCAGTGAGGTTGCAGTAGCCACCCTGTTGACAGAGCGAAATAAGCCCCCGAACATGTTAATGAATCTGCGCTCCTGTCTGCGGTGGCTCACCCTCTCATGGCGCAGCTCCTGGCATAGTTCACGCACAGCAGAAGTGAGCTCTCTTGTGTCCTGCGATGCCTGCACCTGTCCCTCATGCAGCAGTTCTATATTAACATTCAGGCACTCAAGCTGGCGATGCAGGCCCCCCATGTTGGTGTTATGTTGCTGCATATTTTTTTGTAAGCCAAGGATCCTTTTGTTCTGTAGGCGCTGCTGCTGCAACATAGCTGCTTCCAGCCCACCAAAGAAGGAGGGACCCTCACCTGCCTCATTCTGCTGTGCACCGGCATTTGTCGCCATCCTGCAGGGTGCTGTGGTCTGCTGAATACTGGCCTCCTGCATCTGAGTGCGCCTGCCAGTTGGGGATGGTGTAATTGGCCCTTTCTGCTGCTCATCCGAGTCCTGACTGAGCTCTGGCAGTGGCAGTGCCCTGGGCCTGTGTCGGATTGGCGCAATGGTGAGAGACCCACTTGTATTTGAGTCAGAGGCTGGATGGGTGTCAGTCTCGCCTACGCTGGCTGATGCTGTGGCTGCTAGGCCTGGCCCACCTGCAACGACAATATGCAGCATGTCAGTTATGTTTGTTGCAAGTAAGGGCTCACAATGGTAATAAAGGTACAGGTACTTCTCTTCACTGTGTTGTGGGTGTTGTGTTCCTCTGGTTGTTGCTCTACTTAATTACATTGTACGTGCTACTTTCAGCTCTGGGTTGTGGACTGCCACTCCCATAATGCATTGTTGTGCTGCTACTAAGATGTGGAATGGACTACTTCTCACAATGTTTAACATTACTTGCTAATTCCTAAGGGGCCTTTGTGCATACACATATGGGGTTACAATTCAATATTGCACTTACCTTGGCTGGTACTTGGTGTACCGGAGGTGTCTATCTCTGTGACCCCAGTCACAGCTTCAGGGAGGAGTGTTGACTCCACTAGGTCCTCTAATGGGGTGGATGGTGCCTCTGTGGGTGGACCCCCTCCTGTGCCCCTGGCCTCCTGCAGTTTTCTTGCCACCCTCTCATTCGCACGGGACCGCAGGTCATACCACCTCTTCTTAATGTCGTCGACCGAGCGCTGTGCCACTCCAATTGCGCAGATTTTGGTTTGTATGTCTGCCCAGAGTCTCCTTTTCTCACTCTCCGGCACCTGGAGTGAGCTTTTACCAAAAAAGCGGTCATGGCTCCTGACCACCTCCTCTGTCAGCACCTCCAGCTCTTGCTCACTGAATTTGAGCTTCCTCTTTGTCCCTCCCTTCTCCTTTCCTTGGGCTGAGGTGTCCATCCTTGTTCAGGTGTGCTGCCTCCTTCAGAGTGTTGCTCAGTGTGGCTGGGCTGCTCTCTCTGGATGCTGGTATGGGTGTGGCACCTGAAACTGCCTGGGGTGACTCACTTCCTGCTTGTGATGTCATCAGGCTCCTCCAGGTGTGCTTTCTCGAAATTTCTCGCGATTTGCGATTTTCAATTACCGAATCGCAATTTGCGAAAATGCAAATTGCGATTCGGTAAATCGGCCTCGCAAACCACAAATAGCGATTTTTAAGAAATCGCTAATTCCGATTCGCAATTATGTTACATGGCCTATGGCGACTCGGAAATAGCGATTTCTTAAAAATCGCTATTTGCGATTCGCAAGGCCATTTCTTCATACATATGGCCCTTAGTCTCTACCAGTCACCTTCTTACAAAGTAAAGAGGCTAGGAGCCTGATGTATTAAAGTTTATTATGATACGGAACTCAATAGATGTCCACATAAAAGAATAAATACATAAAATGGATAAATAACACAATATTATATATACGACTAT